>NW_025336598.1:17368990-17567840 GCF_004798865.1 Varanus komodoensis
ATTATTATTATTATTATTATTATTATTATTATTATTATTATTATAACATTTCTATGCCGCCCCTTGCCAAAACCTCGGGGCGGCTTACAACATGATAAAATACATTGAAATACAATAGTACATAATAAATTACCATTAAATATAACAATACAAAAAATACATTGATTTACAAATACAAAATTAAAATTATCAGTATAAAATAAAAATATAGGAGGAGAAAGAGAAGGAAGAAGAAGTTGCCCAGGCCAGATCATATGTTTTAACAATTGAAATGATGTTTAAATAAAAAGGTCTTTACCTGGCGCCGAAAAACCAGTAACGACGGTGCCAGGCGGACCTCTTTGGGGAGTGAATTCCATAGGTTGGGCGCCACCGCAGAGAAAGCCCTCTTCCGGGTACTTACTCTCCTAATTTCTTTCATGGAGGGTTCCCGGAGAAGGGACTCTCCCGCAGATCTCAAAGGGCGGTCGGGCATATACGGACGTAAGCGCTCGTTCAGGTAGCCAGGACCCAAGCCGTTTAGGGCTTTGTAGGTCATAATCAACACCTTGAATTGGGCCCGGGCTTCAATGGGAAGCCAGTGAAGCTGATGGAGGACTGGAGTCATGTGAGCATAATGCCCCGTCCCCGTCAGCAACCTGGCAGCTCTATTTTGCACCAATTGAAGTGTTCGGACTGTCTTCAGGGGAAGCCCCACGTTTTCATTATTTGGTGTTTATATCATTATTAAAGCATACTTTGGACTTCCATCTAAAAATACCTGGAGTAAGCCTAATTGAAGTCCTACTTGTGAGTGGAAGAACTCCATGCTGTAAAGATCTCAATGTCTATTTCAATGCAGTGAACCATTGAGAAGAAAGACTGGGAGAAGAGTGTGTGCTAAACATTTAATCTGACTTACCTTAAACAAACTAAGTTGATTCAGTTAACTAAATTAACCAGGAATATTCTTTGTCTTAAGCAAAAATGGTTCTGAAACTACCTCTGAATAAAATGCTCTCTGCCTTTCACATGTTCCAGTTGGATGAACCGGACAGTCAAAGAGCAGATGAAGACCATATTTTTCTGCTTGCCTTCCACTTCATAAAGAATATTTGCAATTCACCAGGTGTATTTCAGAGGCTGATTGATCTATATTGTAAATTACAGTTACAAAACAGGTAAAAGGTTGTATCCAAGTTTAGTCCAATTTAATTCCCATTTATTTTAATAGGTCTTCTCTAACATTGGATGTATCTCTAAGTACATTCCTACTGGGCAAAGTCCTCATGGAAAAAAGCTCATATTTTATGTCTAAACACAACACTTCCTCAGGAAGAATTGGGTGGAAAGTAGAGCTATGTGAAAGGTCACCAGGACATTTCACAAATGCAACTGAGTTGCCTTTAACTTCCCTCAGGATTTCTATACCTATTTCAGAGGAGCTGAAGACAATATGCAGTGCCGACAGCAAAACTCTTCTGAATTTTGATATGGATGCATGAAGAAATTTCATACACTATCCCACAGCTCCTACAGGCCACCTCTTGGCCATCCCACTCCCTTAATACTAAAGTGCCTGGGCCCTGGGCAATGCCTGGTAAGCAGCAGCCTGAAGGAGACCCAATGAATTTATCTCCACTGAGGGTGCATTTCTGCATTCTCCTGTATATGCATTTGGACCTCCTTCAGCCTGATATCAAACATTCATTGGCATCTAAAGGCAGGGCTGACTGTGTGCTTTCTCGGAAGCCTCTCACATAATGCAGTGAGGCTTAAGGCATGTTACCTGCCCTGGAAGGATAGATCCACCTTCCATTGTTGTATTTAGTTTGGTGATATACATATCACGCTTAAATCATTTGTGTGTGGGTGTGTCAGACCAAAGGTCAACAGCTTAATTGGATTATAGAAGGGTCTGCTCAGAGTTGTAGGCAGCTCAAGTCAAACATTGATCTATATTATTTTTATTTATTTATTTATTAAAACATTTCTATGCTGCCCCATTCGCCGAAGCCTCGGGGCGGCTCACAACATAAAATTAAAATACAAGAAATAACAATATAAAATAAGTCGCCCTGGCCAAATAAAATAAGCAAATAATATTAACAATTAAAATGACGCTTAAATAAAAAGGTCTTCGCCTGGTGCTAAAAAACAAATACCAATGGTGCCAGGCGGACCTCTCTGGGGAGCGCATTCCATAGATTGGGCGCCACTGCAGAGTAAGCCCTCCTCCGAGTATATACCCTCCTAATTTCTTTCCCGGAGGGTTCCCGGAGAAGGGCCTCTCCCGCAGATCTCAAGGGGCAGGTGGGTATATATGAATGTAAGTGCTCCTTCAGGTAACCAGGACCCAAGCTGTTTACGGCTTTATAGGTCATCACCAACACCTTGAATTGGGCCTGGACTTCAATGGGAAGCCAGTGAAGCTGACGGAGGACTGGAGTCATGTGAACATAACGCCCAGTCCCCGTCAGCAGCCTGGCAGCACTATTTTGAACCAGTTGAAGTATCCGGAAAGTCTTCAAGGGTAGCCCCACGTAGAGTGTGTTACAGAAGTCAAGGCGGGAAGTCACCAGCGCGTGTGTCACTGTCACCAGGCAGTCGTACTCCAGGTAGGGGCGCAGCTGATGAATCAGCCAAAGCTGAAGGAAAGCGCGCCTCGCCACCGCTGTCACCTGAGCTTCCAGTGAAAGCTCTGGGTCGAGGAGCACTCCCAGGCTGTGGACCTTGTCCCTAAGAGGGAGTGCAACCCCATTCAGGACTAGGTTCAATTCACCCTCTCCGAAGCCCGATCCACCAACCAACAGGACCTCCGTCTTGTCTGGATTGAGCTTCAGTTTATTGGCCCTCATCCAGCCCATTACCTTGGCCAGGCACCGGTTCAGTACAGCCAGTGCTCACCTGGATTAGTGGAAAATGAGAGGTAGAGCTGGGTATCATCAGCGTACTGATGATTCCGCAGCCCACAACTCCTGATGACCTCTCTCAGTGGTTTCATGTAGATGTTTAACAGCAAAGGGGACAAAATGGACCCCTGTGGTACTCCATGGCATAGCTGCCATGGTGCAGAGCCATAGTCCCCCAGCACCACCTTCTGGAACCGGCCATTGAGATAGGAGCGGAACCACTGCAAAGCAGTGCCTCCGACCCCCAGTCCCGCTAGCCTATCCAGAAGGATACCATGGTCGATGGAATTGAAAGCCGCTGAGAGGTCCAGGAGAACCAACAGGGATGCACTCCCCCTGTCCTTCTCCCTGCACAGGTCATTGTACAGGGCAACCAAGGCAGATTCAGTACCGTACCCGGGTCTGAAGCCGGACTGAAATGGGTCCAGATAATCAGTTTCATTCAAGAGAGCTTAGAGTTGTCCTGCCACCACCCGCTCTAACACCTTGCCCAGAAACGGGATGTTGGCCACTAGTCTATAATTAGTGGCCATCTCTGGATCCAGTGACGCTTTCTTCAGGACCGGTCGGACTACTGCATACTTTAAAGGGACAGGCACCCGACCCTCCCTCAGAGAAGCGTTAACCACTTCCAAGATCCAGATCCCAATCCCGTGCTTGGAATTATTTATTAACCAAGACGGGCAAGGGTCCAATAGGCAAGTGGTGGGACATACTCGTCCAAGCACCTTGTCCACATCATCGGGCCGCAATAACTGAAATTCATCCAATAATTCTGGATCAGACGGCAGCATTGGTGTCTCCCCAGAAACCTCTGATTCACTAGTGGTGTCTAGCTCGCGACGAATCTGAGCGATTTTCTCCCTGAAATGCATGGCAAAGTCGTCACAGCGGGCCTTTGAGGGAGGAACCAGATCTTTCTTAGGACCTGGACGAACCAGGCCTTGCACCACTCGAAAAAGCTCCACTGGACGGCATTTTGAGGAGGCAATGGAAACGGAAAAGAAACTCTTTTTCGCCCCCCCCCCTCATCGCCACAGCATAGGCCTGATAATGGGCTCTCAAGTGTGTTCGGTCAGATTGATCCCATGATCTCCTCCACCTACGCTCTAGCTGCCTCCCAACCTGCTTCATTGCCTTCAATTCAGGAGTATACCAAGGGGAAGAGCGGGCTCTGCCCAGGGGGAGAGGATGCTTAGGAGCGATCGTGTCCACAGCCCTGGTCATCTCCCCGTTCCACAGTTCAACCAGAGCCTCGACAGGAGCACCAGTCTTGTAAGCCGGAAACTCCCCCAGGGCCTTCAGGAATCCATCCGGATCCATCCGGCTCCAGGGGCAGACCCACACAATCGGGTCTGCACCCTTGCAGAGGGAGATGTTGCTCTCAAGCACAAACCTCACCAGGAAGTGATCTGACCATGACAGGGGAGTCAAATATAAATTCCTCACCCTCAGACCACCCTCTTCCTGCCCCGTCGAGAACACCAGGTCCAGAGTGTGTCCACGTTCATGGGTCGGGCCGGTGACATGTTGAGACAGCCCCATGGCCGTCATGGAGACCATGAAGTCCTGAGCCGCCCCAGTCAGACCAGTCTCGGCATGGAGATTGAAGTCCCCCAGGACCAACATCCTGGGGGTCCTCAACACCAGGTCTGAGACGGTCTCCGTCAGCTCAGGCAGGGAGACTGTTGGGCAGAAGGGTGCACGGTACGCCAACAGAATCCCCAATCTGTCTCGGTCACCCAACACCAAGTAGAGGCATTCCAGTCCTGGCCTTGAAGGGACCGGAAGTCCCATGAGGGAGATGGAGGCTCGGTAAACCAAAGTGACCCCCCTCCCCTCCCCTCCAGGCATGGACAGTGCTGAACCAGATACCCGGGCGGGCACATTTGAGAGAGGGCGACATCCCCCCCTCTCCCGCCCAGGTTTCCGTTATGCAAGCCAGGTCGGCCCCCTCATCCACAATCAAGTCATGGATGAGGGAAGATTTATTATTGACCGACCTGGCATTGAGCAACAGCATCATCAGGCCCGACAGGCGGTTGACAAGACTACCTGGAACCCTCTGGCTGGGGGCAGAACCAGAAGGAGGGACAGGTGTCAACCATCTGTCCCTCCTTCTTCTGCGTGGACACGTTAAGCCCCCACCGCTATTATGTCCATTGCCCATGACCACTCCAATGGCGGTGCCCCCTTGCTCCCCAGGAAACACAAACGTCGACATGGCCAGGGACGACTCCATAAAAACAAATTAATACAGATTAAAATACAATAAAATTATAAAAACAATTAAAAAAACTCCCCTTTCCCTAACGTGGCCCTGGCATCCTCCGTGCCCAGGGTAGTCCAGCGATGGCCGCAGGAGCGGCATCAGCTGGCCCCCGGCTCGGCTGTACGCCCCAGTCCGGCAGCAGCAGCAGCAACAATAACAGAGCAGCGCAGCACAGCAGGTGGGCCAATTAAAACATAGCCCGTGGCCAGCCCAGCCCCCCCGCTCAGCCCCCAAACAGCTTCCAAACAGCAGTGACCGCCCTTTGGCCCCCACCCTTTGGCCGCCGGCCCAAGGCCGCTGGCGCTTTAAGGTCACAGGGCCCTCCCCAAGCCCCGCCCTGTCCAGCACGCCTCTCACCTGTGCGAGGGAGGCAGGCCGGAGCCGGGTCCTGGGTCCTGGGCTGGTGTTCCTGGGCCAGTGGTCCTGGCCTCTGGAGGGCAGCGCGGCAGCCGGTGTTTGCGGGGGCGTTGCTGCAGAGCGGTGTCGCGATGGTCCGGCGTCATGGAAGGAGGTGTCTGTAGAAGGAAAAAAAAGAGTTTGTTGGAAACTCTGGTGAAGGAAGAGCTTGGGGAAAGGTCTATAGGCAATGGTGAAGAAATTACCCTTTTTATCTTAGTGCTGGGGAGGGAAACTGATGCTACTGTTAAGACATAAATGCAGTTTCTTCTTCTAAACAGACACACAGACAGGGAGGGAGGCAAGCAAGCCAGAAAGGGTTATACCAGCTGGAACTGGAGAAAAGAGTGGGGCTTGTATGGTACTCATGACGATAAGATATTCTTGGATATGGAACTCTGATAAAATAGGAATGCTGCCTAGTTTGGTTAACCAGATGCATTATTCCAGGTTATTTTCTTACCATATTGCTCATAGGTGCTTGTGTGTGTGTGTGTGTCCCATCAGTTATTTCTTATGAACATTTTTTCCTGAGTAGCATTTATACTTCATTGATTGAACTTTGTGGTCTCTTTTCTTTTGGAGTTATCCAGCCCACATCGAATAGTGAAATCCTGCATTATCTAAGTAAATACCTGAAACCTAAAGAGCGTTAAAGTTGATTTGATACATTCATGTGTGTGTGTCCGTGTCTGTGTGTATGTGCATCCTGGAGGCAATTCTATTTATTTATTTGATTTTATTATTACACTTAAATCCTGTCCCATAGCCCATTGGGATCTCGGGGAAGTTTACAATGGGATGGAAAAGTCCACCTGAAAGGATATGCAGAAAGGGATTGGAGTTCACTCCCTTGCCTTCATTCCATTCCACCAAGGAAATGCTGACCTGCAGCACTCTTTCTCTTAGATCTCCCCACATTACCTGAGGGAACGTGACCTGAGAGGTGATGGTAGAGGTTTCGCCTACATGCTATCACTCAACCCAGTCCCAATGAAGGAACTATTGGAAGTCT
The DNA here is from genome assembly GCF_004798865.1 of Varanus komodoensis. Lineage (NCBI taxonomy): Eukaryota > Metazoa > Chordata > Lepidosauria > Squamata > Varanidae > Varanus > Varanus komodoensis. The sequence goes on from NW_025336598.1 coordinate 17,375,565, forward strand.
TGTCACACCAAACAAGGCAGTCTCCCCCACCAGGAAGTCACGATAGATCAGGTGAATCAATGATGCTCCCTGACCTGATATATAGACTGTCTTTGCCCTCACCTGCCTGGGAGCCATGTCTGACAGATGCATATTTATCGGTAACTTCTGAGCAACTTTCTTTCCAAACTTAGGCAGTTTTTCGCCATTGCTGCTGCCCATAGAAATCACAGTTGCAGCAAAATGCTCCAAACACATCCCTTTCTTCTGCCGAATTTCAGTTGCTTGAGGCAGTAAGCTTTGACAGACAGTCAGCTTGTAACTCAGGCCCTCCCCATAGGTAAGGGAAAGCTTCTATTATTTTTATTCTGCTTTCCCATTTGACCGCCATCTCTCTCTTACAATCTCTCTCTTTTCTATACCTTATTGAACAACTAAAAATGCAGAAAAGCAAAACGCAAAACAAACACTGAGCAGTCACTGCCACTTGAGGCCCAATGGGCTTTCCACTTTGTCAAAAGCTGCCAGATGTACCGAGAACGATTTCAATGGCGTCAGTCTACAGAATGCCCTGTAGTGCCAACAGGAGCAATGTGAAAGTCTCTATCAGTGGTGTTGAGACACTTGCCTTTGAACCTGCATAGCATCTGCCACATGAATAATATTTCAGACACTTTAAAAAGGCTACTAATATCATGGTAGAATCAGGATTTCAAATTGATGCTTGCACCTTCCTTCTCTACTCTTTATGTGTAAATTCTGCTTATTAAACTGTACACTGGCATATAATGAAAAGATGCAAAATACAAACTGTGGAGGAAGGTTTCTTGGTGGGAAAAGGGGCTAGGAGAGGTTCATTCAAATGACAGCTGTTTCAGCTCTTGGGGCTGACATCTGACAGCTCTTGGATCTGTTTCTTATGTGAGTGCCCATAATGTGATGAACAGGAGATGAACTTCATATGTTAATAAGGCCTCCTCTACAGTAGCAGGAGGTGGTGGAATAAACTGTACATGCTGCAGCAGGTGAGCAATATTATCCCATGTATAAAAATGTTCCTTCTCATTATTTAAAAAAAACCTTGCAAGTAAGAACAAGACAAAACAAAATGGAGTAGGGAGGAACTTATCCTTCTCTCTTCCTTGCCGGGTGCTCTAATCTAGGGATATGGGTTTTCTCTTTTTCTGCAGAAGGTAAAGTTAGAAATGGGATTTCTGAAATGAAACAGTCTATTCCAGTATCTCGGAACAGGGATATGAAGATCAGGCCAGAACCCAATTCTCTTCTTTCCTATGCCTGACCCAGGCTGGGAAGCAAACTGAACTAAGATCAAGTCTGCAAGCCTTTGGGAACATTAGCGACTTCTTAGCATGAAATGCATCATTGCTGGCACAAAGTACACAAGTCATGTGTGCAGAAGCAGAACTTGAACATGATTCCTGACCAGTCCTAAGTGAACATTTGTCACAAGGTGGACTTAAATGCAGAAAGAAAGCGGCCCAGAATCTGAGTAGTCAAGCTGAGGAAATCCAATGGATTTCTATCCTCAGACTAGATTCCTCAACCACATTCTTCCCAGACTTCCCTGCATCTGTAGATCAGATTTGAGGCACTGCAGCTCCAATGGTCAGCTCAGCTCACATGATCGTTTTCACAGAAGTCAATTCTCATATGCCTGCCATGGGCCATCCCCTGGGACACTTTTCTTCTGGAGCAGCTGTCTGTCCTCAGTTATCACCAATCCACACAGAGGAGTGCAGAAGGAGAGGGTGTCACATAAAGGAAGCTATGGCATGTGAAATTTGCACACTCGGCCTGTTCCTGAAAAGAATTTTCAAAAATCATCCTACATCAGCCAGCAAATTGCATGTTGGGAACACATGGAAGAAGATGAAGAAAGCAGAACTGGGGGAATCTGTTCTTCCTAGTAGGAATGGCAATCATCTAAAAGCTGTACATTAAAAAATAAAATCTTGGCCACCAATTCAGCAGCATCAATCCCTAGCTGTATATCTATGTGTTGCGCATATTTAGAAAGAAGTCCTACAACATTGCTGGCTGGAGTATGATGGGAGATGTAGGACTTATTTTTCTTCTGCCTAGGATTCATCCTCATTCGCTTCCACCCTGACCTCAGAGCTCTTTACCTATACATTAAAATGATGGATTGTTACCAAGTCTGCTTTGTGTAGCTCTCCCCATAGTGTATTTTTATTTGATGTTAGAGCACTTGCTATGTGCTGTCTGATCATGGGGTGCATCAGGTAACTGAGACCAGCTCAGCCTCCCTGGAACAGGATTCAGAGGCTTTGAGGGTTAGGTTTTGCGGGAGACATTCTCATTGCTACCGACAGGGTCCAAATTGAGAATTGGCTTGCCATTCTGTTGAGACCAAATCCAAATAGAGCCAAGATAAGTTTGCCTGTCAGCTTTTCAAACAGCAAACACTTTATCATTATTTATGCTTCTTGATGGGTTGTTCCCTGTGTTAAAAACCTTAAGCTGCCATAGGAAAAAAATGTGGATATTTGCCAGACAGCTAATCAAAGAACCAAGGCTTCTCTTCAGAGACTGTAGCTGTAATTAGAACAAAGCTGTTGAAATGAGATGTGCAATCAAGCTAAGGATGAATGGAAAAACTCAGACAAAAAAGAAAAGAAAAGAAACTGTGCTTTTCATCTCTAATCCTATACTAATAGAGACATGGCAAGGATTCTAAAGACCTGACTCTTTCAGCTACCATTTAGAAACAGGCAATAGGGCGTGCTTCTCGTTAATGACACACTCACCTTTGAAAGAACTAATTGACAACTGAAGACAACTTTCATAATACTGTATGGGTACCAGTTATCAAAGTGCTTCACATTACTGGTGACAGCATGAGCTACCTTCCTATTGCTCCCTCCAGTATAAGAAGCATTTTTACTAGGACCATGATGAGAATGAAAGGCTTAGATCTCCCCTCCCTATGCATCAAGGAACTGATAAACTGTGTGTGTGTGCTCTTACTATTAACTGGTTTAAAGTATTTTGGTGCCACTAAAAGTGACACCATCAGGGGCCAAAGTATGGGTTGTAGGAGACAAGACAGAGGTACCAGAACTAGCACAGTAGAATTTCAGGCAAGACAGAGTCTTAGCAAGATTCAAGCAGTAGTTGCATAGCAGTCCTAAATCAGGAACTAGGAGTATGTATCAGGACGAGACACAGATATAGTCATGGAGCAACCAAAGGTCAGCAACCACAGCTAGCAGGGAAACAAGCATTGCTAAACCAATATGGCAAGGCAGGATGCATGGCAAGGCTCAGGCAAGATGCACACACAGAGTAAGCAAGAGGACCTGTGATGCTGAGGCAATGTGGCAAGGCAGGATACATGGCAGGATGCAGAGGACACAGCAAGGCTTGGGCAGGATGCAGGCACTACAGCAGACTGGAGGACCTGCACTGCTGAGGCCAATTCTGGAGGGAAAAGCTTGCCTTGTATAGCTCTTTCCCAGGGCTCCCAGCTGACAAAAGCAGGGCCTGGGACTGATCCTGTGAATACCAAGGTGGGCTTCTGGTTCTGGCCACCAGTTGGAGCAGCCCAGAGCCTGGTAGCCACCTCTAAAATACTGGACCCTGAAAGAATAGTGGGTTTTGTCAAAAATCCTCTTTGCTTTGCCCATCATTTTGAGAAGATGACTCCTGCATGCCTTCATGAACCCCCCACATGTGTTGCCTGGTGCTATTCTGGTCTCAAGGCCGCTCCAGCCAATATCAGAGCTCTTGCCAATTCGATGGAATGATTTCAGCTGGGTTCCTGTGAATACCCCACATCCCTCCCCACAACCTGCTACTTGCTTACTGGAACCCCAAAGAACACTATTCAACCAGCTAGTGGATTTTTAAAGGCGTCTCAGCTCATACTTGTCAAAAGCTTTGGGTATAAAATGAGGGCTGCAGCTCTCCCTTGCCTTCATCTTTCTTTGGTTTATTCCATTTTCTTTTCTCTTTGCTCTGCCTATCCAGCTCTGACCTATGAGAAGACCTATGCCTAGATTCATATAGACAGGTTTAGGTAGCTTTCATTATTTCTGGACCACAATATTGTTGCCAAACTTACTCTGGTTCTTTTGCACTTTTTATACCCCTTTTCCCTCCATAAATAAAGTGAACAGCTACCTCAAGTGTCCTGCATGCCTCCTTTCCTTCAAGCAAGCTGTGCAACTAAATCCAGAGCTTCTGCTTAGCTTCTGCAACTGGTTAAAAATTCAGGCCAAGAGTTTTGCCCCGTGTGTGACATAGCAGAAATATTTTGAAGCCATGCTGCATTCAAAGATCTCACTACCTTTGGCCCCAGCTTTGAGCACTTCTTTCAGTTAGGCTAAAATTTGGATGTACAACCTGCAGCCCTGGAACCATGTGTAGCCTTCCAAAGCCCTTACTGTGTCCCCAGAGGTGCTGTGTGCCCCACTGCCAAACTCCACCTCCATGTTTCCTGCAGCCTAGATGCTCTGCTTCCTGCCTTCAGACCCTCATGCAGGGTGCACTTTCCCCTTTCCTAGCAGTGAGGAAAGAGCAATCAGAAATAAGTTCACTCATGTGTGACCACGAGTTTGCATGTACACGTGTTTTCTTATACGTGAGAGAAGGTGTGTATATGTAAGTGTGGCACCAGGCCAAGCATTACATGACCCTTGGGGTCAAAAAGCCTATAAATCCCTGGGCTCAGAGATAGCAACTTGTCCAAAGTCATTCCATTAGCTTTGTAGTGTACTGGAAAGATAAAAATGGGTTTCTAGCCCCAAGCTGTAACTATTATATCACACTCTCCCCATGTGTTTAGATGCTGTGGTTTCCTTGCTTTGTCAGGGAACCAAGGTTCCATTTGGATGCTGGGAAGTACTTTCTGACGGATAGGAACCCGAGGGTATGGAATGGGCTTCCACAGGAGGGTGGTTGAGGCCCCATCAGCGAGGGTGTTCAAAGATAGGCTGGACATGCACATGGTGGGCATGTAGTGAGTGAAACCAGCTGGAGCTAGATGGCCTGGCAGGCCCCTTCTGACTCGTTCTGTTTCTATGTTTCTATGTCTTTTTCAAAGTGCTATCATAATTAAACTTCAGGAAAGGGTGGCCTTTAAGCAAGCATCCACATCTCTGTATGCCCACAAATCTCTCTGATAACATGTCACTTAGAGTTAGAGATATATGGAGATTGTAAAATCTGTTTTGTCTGCATTTTGCAACCCATCAGGTGCCTTTCATCCCATTGGTTGTTTATTATAGAGTCAAATTTTGCGCAAATGCATTCATATGTATCTATGCAACTTTGTACATGCAAATTCACAATTTTGAAACTGCACAAATCTCACCCCCATAGACATATTCATACTGTAGGATATGGAGGGGGACATGCATTTTCAGTTGTTTGTTTTTCCCATATTTTTCTCCAACTGAATATGCATAAAATCTGATCTGGTATAGAATCCATATGTATGAAACCTGAAATAATTTGAATCTACTACATTTTTTTTTCTGACATCCCTGCTTGCCATGTGGAACACTGGAAATACACATCGTCTCCATTATGACTAAGGGGACAAAATTTTTGTGAGCTCATGAAACTGTTTCCTTTGCCATCAAGAATGATTAAAGTGCTTGTAGCTGTGCATTTACTATTTTACAGTCTTGCTTGTGAAATATGATCTACTAAAATTGTAAAGTGAACAAATACTAAAATTGTGAACTCAACAAATACTAAAAACAAAAACAAAGGCAGCCCACAAATTAGGAATGAACGGAACCAGTTCAGGCCCATACAAAACAGTGATAAAACCTGAAATGATCTGCAAGGCACCTTCTCACATTCCATTCCCACATGCCACCAAATACATAAATTATCTGTGAAGCTCCACCGCCCTTACCATGCAAAAGAATAGCCATGGGATTTAGATATTGCTGCTGTATATTCAAGGTGCATTTCATCAAGAGAGGTAAGTAAATAAGGAAGTAGAATAAGAAAAGCCAACTTCCAAGGGTGGAGAAAATTGTATCCAAGGTTAGGCAATCCACACACTGGCATTTTTAAAGAGTTAGGTAGGTATTAGGGGTCTCTTATTTTGGTATACATTTTGGTAAATCACTGGCCTGCAAAAGTGTGGGATGGGATAGAACATCAAATTATATTAAGAAAGAGACACCCAGTCTTCTTCAGTTTGGTCAGGAATCCACAGCTTTTTGGTTCTGAGGGCCATATCAAGTGATGTGGCAGGGACAAGACACATGTTTACACAAACCCATGAGTCATACACATTCAGACATATACCTCCACATACCCCCACTTACTTACACAACAGTTGCACACACTGGCATACCCACACCACTTACACACTCATACATCTCCCTGTCTTGATGCTTCCCCCATCTCATCCATGAACACACTGCTCTCATCTGAGCAACAGCAGAATTAGTTCAACATCACCAGATCAAGGTACTGAATTCTCCGTCCTAATAAAGCAGAAAATGCTTTAGAAATGGACACTGGTTCCTGCCACAGAAGACGCTTTCCTAGAGCATCCACACAGTGTCTTCCCTGCAAAGAAAAGAATGAAATGTCTTTGTGTGTGTGTGGGCAGGGCGAATAGAAAGAAGCTGTGTATCTCCTTCAACTGTCCATTTTGTTTCTATTTTGGATGGTCCCTCATAACTCAACCCTGGTTGGGTGGTCAACCCTCTGCTGGTTAAGATGTTCCAGTGCTGGTCTGTTGGCCAGAAACATCCAAATTCCTACAGTGAGCCCAATCCAGACACTTCACTCCAGAATGTTCACAGATGCAAATGGGAGGGAGAGTTTTGCAGACTAGTTCACTGTCATACAACTAGTGAACTGAGCAGAATACAAATATGGTTTGAGCATTTGGGTTATCCTCCTTTTACACTGGGTCAAGGCTATTCATGTTTGCATCACTGACAAATCAATTGACATATTTTAATTTGAAACCTGGGAGAGTCAGGTGTTCTAAATCAAAAGAGATTTGGGGATGATGCAAGAATAATTTTAAGCTTAAAAGCAGATCTTTAGTTTCAGATTTAGTGTCTTGGCTCAGTTTATAAATGATCAATTGAAGAGGAGTGGGTAAAAAGCATTGGATGTTCAAATATTGCCAGAACAAGACCTCTTTGAATCATTAACACAAGCTTTTTGAAATTCTGCCAGTGAATATTGAAGATCAGTCCAGTATCAAATAATCCTCTTGAACTTGGTTGATAATTGCAATCCATAGCGGTTTTGTTTCCTCTTTAGTGAGAGTATTGAGCTATTATCCCTCACTTCTCAATCCTGTAGGAAGCATGAAATTGCTTGCTTATAAAACTTGAAAAAAGCTACTATGGTTTGCAAATTGTGTCTAGACTTCTTCATTAGTGAGCTATGCAGAACTTATTTTAATGCATTTATCCTGGTTTCTGCTACTGTGTTAATGGCATTGCATGTTTGATTGGAAGACTTAGATTGCTGCCTTGAAAAGATCTCATATTTTAATCACTGTGGGTCAAGCTGCTTGATCATAAATATAGTTTCTGCATCACTTTGCTATCAGGGAGGTAAGAGAATGTTGTTTTCACTCTGAACATGAAAGTGAGTACATGCCTGCTGAAAATCTTCACAAATTGTCCAGCAGGCATTCCAGTTCTCATTCCAGATTCCCAGTCTGTATCACACATTTTCTTTTTATCTGCATAACAGTTCTGTCAGCCCTTAGTCCAGCTCTATCCAATATGATGTCCTTCATTTGTGGGGCGAGGGGGGTATAAATCCCAGAATTCTTGACCCTTGACACTGCTGGCTGGTGCACATGAGCACTTCATTCCTAATCATCTGGTGGGTTTCCGATTGGAGAACTCTGAAATAGGTCAACTGAGAAGAAAGAAAAAGCAAACTAAGCTTCTTTCCCTCATCCTGCCATGATAGAGGCCACTGAGAGAGAAAAGAAGGTGTGATGAGGATTTTCTGTTGCTCCATAACTTCTTCTAGCTACATCAGTAAAGCAGAGAGATATCTCACTCTCTCCATTTACAGAACAGCATGGTTTGCCAGTCATGCCGAAATCTGTATGTCACCAAATATCAATACTGCCCCAGAGTCTCACTGTTTTGTAGATAAAAGTGCAGAAAGTCTTCTATCTTCTGGATGTGCTCATCATCAGTCCCTGAACTTGTTAAGCTTCTTCAATTGCTCCTGATTAGATTGTGGTTGTTTTTTTCATTCATGGAAATATTAAAGTAATGTTGTGCACATCTTTCTAAATGGACGCATCAGTTGGGGATGGTTTTGAAATGGATGCATTTTTCTCTGATTAAATAAAGTGTGTTTGTTCATGTTTTTCTAAAGTATGCATTTCTGAATTCATTAAGTTTGTTCCACAAACAAACTTAGGGCAAACCCGGTAAATACTGGTCAGAAATGAAATGAAACAATCTCATATATCAAAACTTCTACATGTGTGAAGGTTCAAAAACCATTTGCCATGTAACTAAGTTGACAGGAACATAATGAGCTTTGGCTGGAATCTGGAAAATCCAGTTTTGGTCATATTTATCTGAGGAACTTTGAGGATGATTGTAAGCATCATATGAAAATCATGATAACTAAAGCCAGAGAATCTCAAACTTGTCTTTGAAAATGGAAAAAGAAAATGGCAATGGTTTATCAACCATACTTATTCTTACAGATCTAATTATTTTTTTGCCCTGTGAAGCTCATATAATATTTCCAGTTGTTTGATCCTGGATAGTTTTCAACTGTCTCTTGAGAATGACAATTAGGTGACAGTTTTAGAGTCTAAACTTATGTATGCTTTTTTTTCTTTTTCTTTACACTTGTAGGTTTAATAATACACAATATGTGTTTCATTTTCTCTTGCATCAATATTTTACATTGAGAACTGCAGACATGGCAAGTTTGCCACAAATCCTTTTAAGATGGAATTTAAATGAAAGAATGAAAAAGGTATTTGGTTGCTATTTGAATCCATAAAAAAGCTCAAGGAAGATAATATATTTAGGCTTAGTCAAGAAAGTTGGATGAAATAAAAATCCCCAGATGGAACTCCATTGATTTGTAACACTGTGCTCTGCTTGATGTAAGAAAAGATGCATATATAGTGTGACCAACTGAAAAGGTAGCTGGAGGAACTCTCATTTGTGAGACAGACAGGAGCATGGAAAAAGGCCATTTCAGAACAGTTCCTCCATTCAATATATCCCAGGCCTGAAACAGAGATTATTCTAGATATTGTTTGCAGCTGCATTGTTTTTATTACTTTTATTGCAGCGTAGGTATGGAGTGCAGTCTGGCTTTTAGAACACTTTACTACTCAATACTTTATTTTTAATTTATTTGCTTTATATCCTGCATGGCTTACCTCATTCTCCACCTCGTGCTCTCGCTCTTATCTCCACCAGAACAATCCTCTGAGGAAGGTTGGACTGAGAGCCTGCGACTGCCTCAAAGTCACCTAGCTGGTTCCATGGCTGAATGGGGACTAGAACCCAGATCGACTGAGTCCCAGTCCCATGCTCTTATTTTTATTTATTTTATTTAGAAAATTTCTATGCTGCCCCATTCGCCGAAGCCTCGGGGCAGCTTACAAATAAATCAATTAAAATAATATAAATTGACCATATAAAACAAGTTAACAGTGTAAAATAAGTTGCCCTGGCCCACGAATAAAATAAATAAATACCATTAACAGTTAAAATCATGTTTGAAAAAAAAGGTTTTCACCTGGTGCCGAAAAACAAATAACGAAGGCACCAGGCGGACCTCTCTGGGGAGCTCATTCCATAGATTGGGCACCACAACAGAGAAAGCCCTCCTCCGAGTACTCACCCTCCTAATTTCCTTCACGGAGGGTTCCCGGAGAAGGGCCTCACCTGCTGATCTCAGGGGGTGGGCTGGAATATATGGACGTAAGTGCTCCTTCAGGTAACCAGAACCCAAGCCATTTAGGGCTTTATAGGTCATCACCAACACCTTAAATTGGGTCCGGACTTCAATGGGAAGCCAGTGAAGCTGACGGAGGACTGGAGTAATGTGAACATAACACCCAGTCCCCGTCAGCAGCCTGGCAGCTCTATTTTTAACCAGTTGAAGTATACGGACGGTCTTCAAGGGTAGGCCCATGTAGAGTGCATTACAGAATTCAAGGCAGGAAGTCACCAACGCATGTGTCATTGTCTCCAGGCAGTCGTACTCCAGGTAGGGGCGCAGCTGATGGATCAGCTGAAGCTGAAAGAAAGCGCTCCTTGCCACTGCTGTCACCTGAGCTTCCAGTGAAAGCTCCGGGTCGAGGAGCACTCCCAAGTTGCGGACCTTGTCCCTAAGAGGGAGTGCAACCCCATTCAGGACTAGGTTCAATTCACCCTCACCGAAGCCCGATCTGCCAACCAACAGGACCTCCCTCTTGTCTGGATTGAGCTTCAGTTTATTGGCCCTTGTCCAGCCCATTACCTCGGCCAGGCACCGGTTCACTACAGCCACTGCCTCACCTGGATTGGTGGAAAACGAGAGGTAGAGCTGGGTATCATCAGCGTACTGATGATTCTGCAGCCCACACCTCCTAACGACCTCTCCCAGTGGTTTCATGTAGATGTTAAACAGCAAAGGGGACAAACTGGACGCCTGCGGTACTCCATGGCATAGATGCCATGCGGCAGAGCCATAGTCCCCCAGCACCACCTTCTGGAACCGGCCATTGAGATAGGAGCGGAACCACTGCAAAGCAGTGCCTCCGACCCCAAATCCCACTAGCCTATCCAGAAGGATACCATGGTCGATGGTATCGAAAGCCACTGAGAGGTCCAGAAGAACCAACAGGGACACACTCCCCCTGTCCTTCTCCCTGCACAGGTCATCGTACAGGGCGACCAAGGCAGATTCAGTGCCGTACCCGAGTCTGAAGCCGGACTGAAATGGGTCCAGATAATCAGTTTCATCCAAGAGAGCTTGGAGTTGTCCTGCCACCACCCGCTCCAACACCTTGCCCAGAAATGGGATGTTGGCCACTCGTCTATAATTAGTGGCCATCTCTGGATCTAGTGACTCTTTCTTCAGGACTGGTCAGACTACTGCCTCCTTTAAAGGGGCAGGTACCTGACCCTCCCTCAGAGAAGCATTAACCATTTCCAAGATCCAGATCCCAATCCCGTCCTTGGCATTATTTATTAACCAAGACGGGCAAGGGTCCAATAGGCAAGTGGTGGGATGTACTTGTCCAAGCACCTTGTCCACATCATCAGACCTCAATAACTGAAATTCATCCATTAATTTTGGACCAGATGGCGGCTTTGGTATCTCCCCAGAGACCTCTGAGTCACTAGTAGAGTCTAGCTCGTGACGAATCTGAGCGATTTTCTCCCTGAAATGCTTGGCAAAGTCATCACAGCAGGCCTTCGAGGGTGGAACCAGATCTTTCTTAGGGCCAGGATGAACCAGGCCTTGCACCACTCGAAAAAGCTCCACCGGATGGCATTTTGAGGAGGCAATGGAAACGGAAAAAAACCTCTTTTTTGCTGCCCTCACCGCCACAGCATAGGCCCGATAATGGGCTCTTAAGTGTGTTCAGTCAGATTCATCCTGTGGTCTCCTCCAGCTACGCTCTAGCCATCTCCCAGCCTGCTTCATCGCCCGCAATTCAGGTGTGTACCAAGGGGAAGAGTGGGCTCTGCCCGGGGGGGGAGGATGCTTAGGAGCAATCATGTCAACAGCCCTGGTCATCTCCCCGTTCCACAGTTCGACCAGAGCCTTGACAGGAGCACCAGTCTTGTCAGCCGGAAACTACCCCAGGGCCTTCAGGAATCCATCTGGATCCATCTGGCTCCGGCGGTGGACCCACACAATCGGGTCCGTACCCTTACAGAGGGAGAGGCTGCTCTCAAGCACAAACCTCACCAAGAAGTAATCTGACCATGACAGTGGTGTTAGACATAAATTCCTCACCCTCAGATCACCCTCTTCCTGCCCCGTTGAGAAAACCAGGTCCAGAGTGTGTCCACGTTCATGGGTTGGGCCGGTGACACGTTGAGACAGCCCCTTGGCCATCATGGAGACCATGAAGTCCTGAGCCGCCCCGGTCAGACCAGTCTCGGCATGGAGATTGAAGTCCCCAGGACCAACATCCTGGGGGTCCTCAACACCAGGTCCAAGACGATCTCCGTCAGCTCAGGCAGGGAGACTGTTGGGCAGAAGGGTGCACGGTACACCAACAGAATCCCCAATCTGTCTCGGTCACCCAACACCAAGTAGAGGCACTCCAGCCCTGACCTCAAAGGGACCGGAAGTCCCATGAGGGAGATGGAGGCTCGGTAAACCCAAGTGACCCCCTCCCCTCTCCTCCAGGCATGGACGGTGCTGAACCAGATACCTGGGCGGGCACATTTGAAAGAGGGCGACATCCCCCCCTCTCCTGCCCAGGTCTCCATTATGCAAGCCAGGTCGGCCCCCTCATCCACAATCAAGTCATGGATGAGGGAAGATTTATTGTGGGCCGACCTGGAATTAAGCAGCAGCACCATCAGGCCCGAGGGGCAGTTGACAAGACTACCTGGAACCCTCTGGCTGGGGGCAGAACCAGAAGGAGGGACAGGTGTCAGCCATCTGTCCCTCCTTCTTCTACGTGGACATGTTAAGCCCCACTGCTGTAACATCCATTGCCCATGACCACCCCAATGGGAGCGCCCCCGCGCTCCCCAGGAAACTCGAGCGTCGACATGGCCACTGACGACTCCAGAAATCAGATTAAAATACAGTAAAACTTTAAACCACTACCAGCTTTTACTCTTAACCACTACACCACACTGGCTCTCATACCTGGACCTCAATCCAGGATCTTCTCTAGAGTAAAAGCTGGAGGATGGGAGATATAGCTGCTAGATATTGTGGTATCACAATGTAAGCTAAGTTCTATGGTAACCCATTTACCTCCATTATAGGGAAATGTGTTTGGTGTTGGCTTTTTGCTGGTTTGGACTTGATCCTTACATTTCCAAAGGTTGGCAAATGCTCAATTATCAGGTCTATAACACCTGACAGTAAATAATGGTCACTAGCACATATTAGCTAAAAGAGCTTCCAAAATTTCATCTTGATCCTCTTTAAAATCAGAATTGGTGCATTTACACTCCCAAATGTGAATATGAACATTTTGGGATGGAGGAGGCTAAGCACAAGTATTCTTGAGCTTGTGATCTTGCATTTGTTAAAAAAGCATGCCTTTAAAATGCTAATTTTGGAGGAAACGTGCACCATCATGCTTTAGCCAATAGGGGGAAAGCAAGTATTTGAGTACACACTCACCAAAAATGTAAAAAGTGGTGCATTTTCCTCATTTGAACAAAACAGAAACCAAAACCTAAACACATTCACATTTGGTAATTCAGACAAAGTGAACTGAGTTTTGAAATGGAAAGCAGCAAACATCCATGAGTTTCAATGCTTCTCTCACCATCAGCACAGGATACCATAGCAATTGTGGTTGGTGTGTGTGGGTTTGTGTGTGTGTAAGGGCAAGAGCATATTTTTGCCTTTCGCCATTGCATGTTTCATACTAAGTTCCTTTTTTTTTACCAATGTCTATAATATGGCCCACACCTGAAGCTAAAACTTTCTCTCTGTGTTGCTTTTTTCAATGTCCCCTCCCTCTTCTGTTTAGCATGGAGCAATGTAAGAAAGAAAAAGGAGCAATACTTGATATTTATCATGATCAGTTTAAACAAGAAATAGTTACACCAGCACCAATGTTAACATGTGCATATTTCCCCCTAAATTCTGTGATTTCTCCTTTTCTTTTTTCAAAATGAACATCTAGTGCTGAAATTGCCACAGTTGGCAATCATTTAATTAAAATATTCAAGGGAAACATTCTCACATTCAATCTGTCAACAAGCTGGTTCAATTTTCAGTCCAAGTAGGTATCCAAATCAATTTGGAGATCCCTGTACAAAACACTGGGGTGCATGTGAGCTGAGAAAAAGCTGCTTGAACCAAACTAACAAGAAAAAAGAAAAGAAAAGCAGAAACAAAATCCAGATAGAAGTCTTACAGGAGCACAGAACTAGCTCATAGCCAGCAAATGTCTAGTTAAGCCATGCTCTAAAGGTTGCAAAGGCAAGATCTACCATGGTAGGTTTTTTCCACGGCTTCTGATTTATTCACCACTGTTCTCCTTTATTTCTGCCTGTACTATCTGAACTGGAAGATGAGGGTTCCATTTAGCAGGACTGGAGTTCTGCTGTTGCTCAGTTTGATATACCAGCTGCAAATAAGTATGGAAGGACCTCTCCTGGCACATCTCTGAGTGCAAATTCAATCCCAAATTGCCATCCTCCAGCAAACTGCCATAGCACTGCAGATAAAAAGGCTCCTGAGTCCTAATGCAAGAATGACTTGTTGGAGACTCTTGCCTTCTTAAGTGGGCATCACCTCTGCAGCCTTGGTGAGTGCTAGCCCTACAATGGGGAATGTAAACAGAATTGCTACTTTCTGTTGTAGGATAAGACTCCTTACAGGTTGCATAATCAAGCTCACCATGAAGATCATATGAAACATCAACAAAACTGAACCCAATTAACAGGGTAAGATACTTCCCAGGATCACCATGCAATGATTGGTAGCTGTTCTTCAGGAAGCATGAACTGAAAGACTCACTGGATGAATGTAATAGTCACTTGATGGGGTAACCTGAATTTTGCTTAAAATGGCAGTGGGGAAGTGTTCTGGAAGTGGGAAATATCACACAGCCATTTCCTCAAGGACCCCATTAAAGCATATCATTAATTTCACCAATGAATGCTTAGATACCCTATTTGATAAAACAACTCTCCAAACATGCTGTCACACAGAAGACAGGGTTGCTTTGGGATGGACTTTGAGGCCATCTTAACGTTTGGAACTTGGACTTGTAAAAGAGTATAACACAGTGGGCATGATTTGTCTAATATTATTTTTTCCACCAGTTTCATTGGAAGAGCCAAGCAGAACCCTTCTTCTCTCTTGCTGGGATGAATGGAATTAGTTTGAATTGAATCAGGTCCTTAATTGGACTACCAACTGTTGATCTGACAGCTGAATGCGTGTCAGACTGCGAAGAACTACTTTCCACATGGCAGAAGGTGACTGAAGAAACAATTGCAATGTGGAAAAAAAGTAGCTGTTTCACAGATTTTTCTCATGGTATATTTCAAGCCATTCTTTGAGACTGCTGAATTCCCTAAGCAGTACTCTTAGATTTCTTTTAATTCCAGTTTGGAAGCAAAGCCATTTTCAAGTAAATAAATTCATTTTGTAAAAGATGATACAGAAATGACCTGATTATGTCAAGGAGGAAAAACACACATTAGATAAATATTCCATATGTTTTTGCCTGTTATTTTACATCAGTATCCTGTGTGTACCAAAACAACTGTCTTGTGGTGAAGGCATTATTAGTTCCACACAGATGAAGAGATGTCACATTAGCTTTTTAAATGTTTCTATTTTAAAAAATAGATGGGAACAGGAGGAGAGAACTGAAACAACTTGTTTTCCAAAAGTGTTTGCTAAGTGAGGCCTCTGCTTCTCACTTCTTATAGTGAGTGATGATAAAGTATCTATTTTTGCTCGTTTTAAAAATGCATTGTAGAAAATTGTTTTATAATTTTTCACTGGCAAAACTGTCATTTTTAGAACACTCATGTACTGCACACTATGTTATTGTTAATAGTCATCTCTATACCTCTGCTTAAGCAAAGCAAGCACTTTGCTCTGTGTATTTTATCTACTAATGCATGTGGAATTAAGGTGTATCATGGTTTGTGGGGAGTTTCACTGCTAGGCAAAATAAGGCAGTCTGCAGGTCAGATTTTGGGTGTCATCAATATAAATCTATCCTTTATGGTGATAGTAAGGGTTATGGATTATGCTGATGATCTTCCATTGTTTACTTTGGAGCTCTAGTCATCTGTTCCAGCTTTGATGCAGACAATAAATGATTTTGGATATTAATCTGGTTATTCTATCAACTAAGTCAAAGTCGGAACTAATATCTGCTGGAGATAATATATCTCATAAAGTTTTAACTAATTGGCAATATATACTCTGTGCTGAGTTTATTACTTATTTGGGTATAGGTGACCTTGGAGAGAGATCCCAAAGACTGAATTAAATGTAAGTTAATTAAAGAGATCAAAAAGGACATTGACAGATGGACATAATTAAACCAAGCCTATGGGGCAGGCTAAATTCACTTTAAAATGAATGTAGTATCATGAACTGTTTATGTTTTAAGTGGAATTCCTTTCTTTATGCCTGGCAAGTGTTTTCAGAAGCATAATATTTTGTTTCATAATTTTATGAGGTTCCACTCCACCATGAATACCCTTGAAGAGAATACAACTAATGATGAATGAAAGTAGATTCACCAATTGTCCCTTACAGCTTCAGGTCTATCTGTTGACTTGCAGTAGATTTTGGCCTTTTCCAGTTAGATTAGGTTCCTCACCCTGGTCATTTCTGGAATCTTTATGTTTAGATCCTCTTCCCAAATAGGTTGCATTGGACTCTTGTAACATTTAAATAGATAATGGACATCTTCCAGTTATGGCAGCCAGAGGGATGTGTATATTTTCAAATTAATTGCAGTTTGACTTATTTTTACATGCAGAATTAACTATAGGGAAATCTGAATTTAAAGGCTGGCAAGGAAACATTTGGCAAACTTGGATGAACTGAGTGATTTCTACCATGAATCAGCTAGCTTAACAGTTGCTGTTGTTAGGCATTTTCTATTTTGCGTACTAAATATAAATAGCCAGCTACAGCTGCAAGACAATGTATATGATTGAAACATCTGTTAGAATTCCAGGTTTGGTTCTGCTGCTTTTGTGGCATCAGAATTGCCTATGTCATTGGAAGTATTGGCTGATGCTGAATAGCTACATAACCCTACAAATCATATGAATTTGTATCTGCTATCAATGAATAGGACACACAGTCTCAGCTAATAATAGAATAATTAACTATAGCACCCCATTTTGACCACTTAACAGAGTGATGTCATCTGTTCGGAAGTGGTAACAGATCTTAGGCTACATTTACTTCCTCAAAAACTGATGTTCCCAATGCAATGGATGTCACAATGTCTCTTTGAAAGGGATTCATTAAATCTGCCAATTGTCAGAGGTATCTGCCGCTCACATTTCATTATACGTTTTGGCAAAGCCCAGTGGCCTGTTCCTTTTGGGAGGGGGAAAAAGCTTGGATAAATTTTGTGGTAGAACATTCTTTAATATTTAACGATGCACATGGTCTTCTAACTACCTACCCGTCTCTTACAATCTAATGCAAGGTCAACATAAATGGATTTTGTCAGATAAAAGACTAAAAGACTAGCCTGCCAGCTAAAGACCCCTTCCTCATACAGGGTTCATTTATCCTTGTACACTGTCTCTCTAAGTGATGATTTTGAGGTGTGAATGGATCTTCCTGGGCAGAACTGCCAATGGCAATGGGGTAAAGGGCAGCGAGTCCATCCAACACTCTCCAGCTACCATTACCCTTAATGAATTTGTGGCAGGAGCAGTCCTACTCCAATCCCAGTTTGGAGCCATTTTGAGGAAACAGAGTATATATCAGCTGTAGGGTGACAGTGTATATTTCTTGGTCCTAGGATGGAATATACTGCTGTGAATGTAAAGAACTAAATCACCAACACCAAGCTTGATTGTCATTTCACCCCAGTCTCAGATTCCCTGCGGGGCTTGACAACCTTTTAGCCTCAGCCCTATCTCAGCATATGGGGATAATACAAACAACCCTGAACAAAGGGTCATCAAGTGCTTTTCACCCTCTTATGTACTCTGCATATAGCCAGCCTGCTTTCTTCCTTGTCCTGGCAGTTCCCTGCTTTGCTGTCAGCGGTTGTGTCTCCTTGCAGGGAAGCTTCACCTAGAGTCCTAGTACTTCATTCAAGGCACATTTGAATGTGCTCTGTGTAGGAATGCTTTGCAAAGCATTTGGAGGCATCAATTTGTACGTCCACAGCATCAGCAGTTCCAATGGGACCTTCTGCTGGAGCATATAAAACCAATATTGCATCATTATTTTATTTCACCTGTACTCTGAATCTCATTGAGTAAGTGGACCCTTAATTCTGTGTTTGGATCTAGCATTTCTAGAGTCCGTTTCCTCCTCTAGAATTGCTGGTCTTATCTTTCTTTCCTTTCATTATTTCTCTGTCATTCTTCTGTTATGGATCCCTGTACACACAAAGATTTTTTTCTATCAATTTTCTTTAGCGGATATAATAAATATAACACAAATAATCAGAAGCTATAAGGAAATCCCAAACACATCAAAATTGTCATCATCAGGATTTAAGTCAATAAAGGCAAAATCCTATGAGATTGTCATCCTCTAGATGTAACCCTCCCATTCACTCTTCTGTATCTCCCAGCAATTCCCTTTACATGTGCAATTTTTCTAAGCCATTTCCTTTCACTGGGCAGTCTGTAAAGCATGAGTGGAAAACAGGTAGACTTCCAGATGTTGGAGTGCGCCTCCCATCAAGCTGAGCCAGCTTGACCAGTGATGATGTAAGACAGGAAATGACACTGCAGTTCAGAGTCATCTGACTGATCACCTGTTTCCATTCCATGCCTGTTAACATGGAGTTATTTATCTTCTAAGCAATATTCTTGGAAGGCAGGCAGCCCACTGAGCTTGTAGAAGAGATGTTCTTAGAACTTTATCACAAATCCAATATCTTTAATATCCAGGCAGGTAGGCTCGGGTTCTTCTTTCACTTTTTAAAACTACTTTTTATTAAGCATGTGTGTGCATGCTATAGGTTTTGGTTGTGTTTTGTTTTTAATCCAGTAAGGCTTCCCATGAGCAATCTATTATGCTACTAATCTGTATTTAAATTGCAAAGTTGTTTAAGGTCATTGTTACTCTAAAGCTCCCTGCCAAAATGTGATGTTGGCTTCTGGCTACAGAGAGCTGACACTGTCAGAAAATTTAGCATTTGAAAGATAATAAAACCTCCATCTATTCTGAGGTTTCAACATGGGCTCTGTGCATATCATAAGAACTGTGTCTGTTTGAAATGAAGGCAAGAGGGCAGGCAAGCACTTGATGACTATGATCTTACACAAGCTAAATGATATGTCCATAGCAAAAAAAGGGGCTGGCAAGATATCTTTTTAAAGGCTTACCATTTTGGGTTTTGTAAGGCTGCCATTCAGCAAGTGACTTGTTGATTTTGAGTCCTCCAGGAGCTAGGATCCAAATTGGTTCACATGATAACTATTATTCGCACTGCTGTATCATTAAGGTGGTGGAGAATGCTTGGGGTAGCTCAGAGGAATGTTTCACCCAGCCAGGGTTCAGCTCAGTTTCTCTGGATAACGTTTGGAGCAAGTAACACAGCAACTGTTCATCAGTGAATGCAGGGTGTTATTTATATCTTAGTGGTGATGGATATCAACACCATTTCAGATTTTGTTTTTGTGGTGGGACAGGTGCTCAGTAGCTGCCATCTGATTCAGTGGCATCTTCAACCCCTGTCATCCTGAGAACAAAACTCCATTCTGGAGAAGGCCTTGGAGAACATGCTTTCCCTGAGAGCAATGTCTGGGGAGAGGCAAGACATGCAGGGCTAAAAATCCAAACAATGAAAATAATATGGACTTATTGTAGCCTAAAGCTGTTAATGCCAGTAACTAATCAAGAGGGACATTTCATTGGTTTCAGTCTACTTGCAGGTAGATGCCTGGTTACCCAGGAAGAAGCAAAACCACTTGTGTTGAGGATACTAATTACTTTATTGAGTACACATAGATTGATAGATTAACAATGTCAGGGAATCCTGGTTTTGCAACCTGCAAGAATATACAATTGGATCCCCAGGGAGACATTTATGTTATGAACCTCAGCAACTTTCTTGGTGAGAACACCTGGGAATCACCCCTTCGCAGAGACAAACCTACAACAGCTAGGTAGAGGGACAAAAGTCAACTACAAGTTTACTTAAAATATACAGAGTGTTTTATAGGTTTCTAGTCACATACACAGGAACAGGGCAGATGACGAGGAAATAATAAGTACATACCAACAAATAAGGCATTTGTGAACAAAACAATCTGAAGAAACTGCAGAAGGGACATAATAGAAAGGCGCAGTAAATATCAATGATTACAGAGTATTGATATGGCAAAGAGAAAGGCATATGATTCATAACAGGGCTTGGGTATGGGTATTGACATGCAGGAAAACTAGTCAGGGCAGTTTGCTGCAGACCAGCAGATTAACAGAATGAAAACCTCAATGCAGTGAAATGCTAACAATGTAACAAGCTTAACTTTGCAACTAAATGTAGCAGCTGCCTCAGGCAAGCAGAGAGTCTCAGTTTCTTAAAAAAAACAGATGACTAATAAAGCTTCAGGGGGGAAAAGGGAGCCTGCATTGGAATTCTGCTTCTTTCTGGCCAAGAGGAGCAGGGACACTGCAGGACTGATTTTGTATCACAATGGCACATAGAAGCAAACTTTCTGTATAAAGATTTATTTTGATTCTCCCAACACTAATAAGCAAATGAAGGAAGGATTCTACATACATCCATTTAAACCATAGGGCTTCTTCATGCAATGGATGTCACTTCTGGGGTGCTGAGTTGCATGGAGACCTTTGTATTCCTGCTCCCAAGTGGAAAGGCAATTCTTCCTAGCTATTTTATGGGTTCTATGCCTCTCTGTTTTCTAAAAATCACTCAGTGCGGTCAGCTGGGAAGGGGGCAGAAAGACTGAAATGGGGCATTCCAGCTGCCTTGTTTATCTATTGGGGCCCTTTCCAGACTACAGAGTTTCTCACAGGAATGCAGACTTGAATGCTATCTGGACTAATTCTTTGAATTTGAAGGTTGGCACTGGACACTGTGAACAGTTCATACTAAGTCCTCATTTAAATGTCTTCCAGTCAATCCCAATAAGGATAAGTGGCCAGAGAAAGGGCTGTGGCCCCTTGGTGAAACTTGGAAGGCCAAATTGGGTACCTGGAACTGAGAATCTGTACCCCTGTTATACAAGCAGAGTTGGAAATAAATCCAGTCCTTCTGTGAGGAGAAAACAGGAGTATGCTGTGAATTGCCAAACAGGCACAGAGCAATCAAAACATTTGTAGTTGCTAAACCTGAATCTGTGTTTTTATAAAAAGTAGCCAACATAAGTAGTCTTCCTTTCTGCCTATAGGATGTACGTGTATACCTAATATATAGGTCTACTTATTAATTCATTTATAAAATTTTCACCCAGCACAACTAGTTTAAGGTTCACAATCATCCCCAAATGGGAGCACTTGGAACAAGCCTTGGTTTCAGATGCCATGACTAGATTCTGAAACAGACAAGTAAAACTTCCTGCATCACAACTGTTGGTCAGTACACCAAAGTCTAGAGAGTGCTTTCCCACTCTGAGTTTTAGTCTGAACTTTAAAGAAACTTTATTTTGGGGATAGGGTTCAGCACCATGGAATATTCCACAAAAATTTAGACTGAAACTCCAAGTGGATATTCTGCCTCTCAAACACTGGAGCTATGAGTTTCCCATGGGTGACTGTATCAAATCTGCATCTTATCAGAGGGCACCTCCTCCATTTCTGGGAAATATTCTTGGAATTATGTAAGTTAGGATTGGGGAATTCCTTTACATTCTCTGATCTCATGGAGAAATGTTCGATACAGGCATTTGTTTGCTTGTTTTTGGCAGCAAAGAACACAGAACTGACGATGTTGCCAGCCAAAGATGGTCCTAGGGCTCTAAAATCTCTGGTTGGTTTATTTTGCTGGCTTGCTTGTTTTAAGGGGGGTGCAGCAACCTGTTAACAGCTTGGCTTTATGGCAGGAAGGGAGAGGGGATTCTTTCTTCCCAGGTGTCCCCTGGGATGTCACCTGAAGAACTAGGAAGGAAGGAACTAGAGAGAAGGAGCTAAGCATCCCCAATAAGCCTAATCATCATAGCAGAAGTCTATGGTGACAAATCTCATCTTCAGAACAATGAATCCACTGTGGTTAATCACTACGATGTCTTCATGTACTATGCATAATTCCTCATGGAGTCAGACCATGGTTCCATAAAGCCCAGCTAAAAATCCAGAAGAGACTCTCATTCAGAAATGCTGCAGTGGTTCAGAACAGTTTTCGTGTTTTTACCTTCTAGCAGATGTTATAACCTTACTACAGGTTTAACATCTTGGTTTTCAGCTGACCCTGCTTTATTGTACTAGTTTTATCTTGCTAAGGGGTATATCATATGTTCTTTCTACCCATCTGCCCTCTTGAAGGAGGACGTGAGGACAGAAAGCACCACTTCAGCATGCTACACAGCAGTTCCTTGTTTGTTTTTAGTGTATAACCTAAACTAAAAGTTTCTTTTGCTGTTCTTTTTGTTTGATCCTCAACATCCATTAGCTTGACTTGAGATCCTGGTATGTGTGCAGAATGCTGATATGGGGATAAACTGCTCCATATTCTCTTTCCCTACAGTATTAAAAAATCTCAATTTTTTCAGCCCATTCAAATGTTGAAAATTGGAAATTCTGGAAGTGGGAGTGGGACAGGGGACAAAATGGGAGGAAGAGAGGAAGATGCTAGTGGCAGGAGTAAATATATTTCTACTGCTCATTTTCCCTTCATTATTATCCTGGGGGCAAGGCAATGCATTCCAGGAGCTGCCACTGAAAATGCTTCCATTGTTACTGCCACTGCAAAATCAGGTGAGAGAGTAGCAACAAAAGGGGGAGTAATTTTGCTCCAGATTTTCCCAAAAGATAACCAGAGAACATTAGTCCTGGCTCTGAGTACAGCCTATTGAATGTGATCTCTCATGTGGCACTTGTTTGTGTCTGCTAGCTGTAGGTTATCACTAATTGAAAGAAGATTATATATTACAGCAAAGTGAAATTGCATAAAATATTAGTTACATAAAATCCTATGCACTGGAAACAGGCAATCGCCACCCCTTTGAGCAAGCTATACCGCTTTTGTCCAGCAGCCCATGCGTTCTGCCAAAAATGAATGCTGTGAGTGGAAAAGCGAAACTAGGCTACAGATTCCACCGAACCCACTAATATTTGTATTAACCCCATGCTAAGGATATGTTGCCCAATTATCAGGAACTAATGCTGTAGCTGATTTACCTCTGCCAAAGCATTGCATGCAGAATATTGCTAAGTAATAGGTGTTTCCATTCTACCTGGATGAGAAAATAAATTCTCTGAATATGCCACCATTTTTCAGCTGTCCATCTTTATTAAGGGCTGGGTAACATTCATGGGTTCCTTCTGGGGTAACTGTCTGAGTTGTGTGTGAAAGGCATTGCATTACAGTGGTTCTGCCCCTGCTTGGATTGTAGGCTCCAGCAGGTGGTGCCTGGGGGATATTGCTATGCCCCTTGGATCCTCCAATATGGAGTTTTTCAGGGGTCAGTCATGTCCCCCATGCTTGTCAACATTCACATGAAACCACGGAGGGAGATTTGAAGTATGTTGCCATCAATAAGGTGATTACACACACCTCTATCTTTCCTTTTCATCTTCAGCAGGTCAACCTGTACCTGTCTCTGACAATGGACAGGATGAGGGTTAACAAACTGAAGTTCAATCCAGACAAGACTGAGGTGATATTAGTGGGTGGTTCTTCTAATCAGATGGAAGGAATTCAACCTGTTCTAGATGAGGTTGCAGTTCCCTTAAAGGAGCAGGTTCATAGCTTGGGGTGCTCCTCAGGTCACTTGAGGCCCAAGTGACTTCAAATGTCAGAGTGCCTTCTCCCAACTTGAGATGGTGGCTCAGCTCTGTCACTGATATATTCTCTGATAATATCTAAACTGTGTGGAACTGCTCTTGAAGACTGTTTGGAAGCTGCATCTTGTGCAAAATGTGGCAACCAGACTAAAAACAAGGATTAGATGGTCTGATCACATCACAACATTTCTAGCCTTGTGCACTGGCTGCCCATAGGCTTCTGAGCCCAATTCAGGTTGCTGGTTTTAATCTATAAATCCCTACCAGGCATAGGACCATGATACCTGATGGAATACCTCTCTGACCTTCATCTACACAGGCAATACAGTCAAATCCTGGGCCCTGCTTCTGACAGCTACCTCCAACGGAGGCTCAGATAGTGGCAACAAGGAGAAGGGCCTTTTCAGTAGTGGCACCCTAGTTATGAAATGAGCTCCCTACTGAGGCCTGTCTGACACCAACTGAACTATCTTTTCAGTGGCAGGTAATGACTGTTCATTACTGAATAGCATGCAAGTAGTCTAGAGGTGCCTGCTAGCTCTTGAACAGCTCTTAAGATTTTCTTCAAGCAATGTGTGTGTGTATGTTTTGAATTTGGTTTTAAATTTTGTATGACAGCATCAGCTATTAGGTGATATAGAAAATGAATGAACAAATGAATGGATGAATTAAACTCCCACTTTCCATCCCACTCTGGAGAAGACATGTCTACTGTCACCCAATCAGTTCTTCCCGAGATAGAGCTTTGTGAATTACTAAAATACAACAAGAGTTCACAGGACTAAATGCTTTCTAGGAACATGTTTTTTTTCTCTCAAGGAAGAGGAAGCAACCTGACAAGGGAGCTGTTTAGAAAGTCACCTGTAAATTAATGTGGAAGAGCCAATGAACTTGGTCAGTGCCAGGCATGCTGATACACCTCCTGCATGACACCTGTGAGATAGCTTACTGGGGGACTGAAAGAAATGTTGATCAAAAATTGTCCTAGATCTGCATGCACTGCATACAGTTGGAAGTCCCCCTCCCCCTCCCCCTCCCCAACTCTAACCCCACCCCCGCATAGGCTGATAGGAAATGTCAGTTCCAATTCTTTTTAAAGATCCAATTCCAAGTTGGGTTCTGCTCCACATTCACTGCAGTTACCTGTCTCTCCTTATAACATTCCATACTTAAAGCTCATTCCCAGTGGACTGTGCAGATTTCCGTCTTGTGGAGGTGGTACAGATGCCCTTCTCTTCCATGGGCATTTCTCCCTGGCATATCATTCTGTGTGCCAAATAACCAGTTACACTTGATGCTCAGCATTTATCTAGATTGTCTTTGTTCTTGCTTTGATTGATTACAGGAATGTGTCTGTGTGGGCAAAGGCAGGGCATAGTCAAGGGAGCCCATCTCTTCACTCCTCAGTCATTTTCAAAATAAAAACATACCCCCTTTCTGCAGCTAGGAGCTCTAGAACAGCAGCCACAGCTGTACTTCAGAGCCATGTGGATTCCTCCCACCCCTGAATCTTCTAGGGTAGGGTAGGGTAAAAACACAGTGTGAATCAGAAGGGGTCTCCTGGGCCATCTAGTCTGACCCCCAGCTCCAGCCAGCTCTGCTCATGACATGCCTACCATGGGTAGGGTAGAGCTTTTCCAAATGCAACTGAGGAATAAAGAAGTAAATCTGCCAACACTGTGCACTGATTTTACAATAAGGACACTTTTTCCTCTCTCTCCCATACATATACATATACACACATACACATGCCTGCAATTAAATAAACAAATCTGTACATGCATATATACATGCATATGCATTTGTAATATTTGGCCCTGTGTAGGATGTATCGGGGCATAGGAAGGAATATCCTGTAATGGGACACCATCATATATCCTGGCCTTAAAGTCTGACGTGCTATAGCCCAAGCAGAAGTTTAGCACGATGGTGAGGTTAGCCCTCTGAGAAATTAAAAATGGCGTGTTGGACCAATGTGTCACTACTGGACAGTTCTCCCTTAAGTTAACCTGCCAGACACCAGGGATGCCAGAAATACCATTTCTAGTTTCCTCTCCTATGTTGGCCAGGTGACACTCTGGAGGTTTTAGAGGCTGCCATAGATTTAATGCAGGGATCTCTCAAAGGCTTCTTTCTCCCAGGCATTTTAGAGACCTAGTGCTAGGTTATGATGGTTGTTTATTAATCCCTGTGATTTTTATGTGATATTACTTTTTATTCTTCTAATATTTGCATTATATTTTACAATATTGAATTTTCTACAGCAGGTTGGCTTTTTAACTATAGTACACCCAGAAAAAATAAGTTATCAAGAAGATGAGAAATGGAAGAAATCCAAACCAAGGCTTGGATGCCTGCATAGCCTTTCTTCCCATCTGCCAAGGTTCATTATCCACCCCACATTTTTATGGCAGATTTTCTTACAAGAACTAGGGTTTTCTTGAACATGAGGTGCAGTCCCCTTCTATTTTCTCTTCCCATGAATGACACTGAGGCACACCTGGGGCTGAGAGAAATATTTAGGGGATGAAGATGGCCAATGACTTTGTTGGTTTCATCTGCAGTTTGTGGATTCTGTGGTGGTGCTCAGGACAGTTTCTCAAATTGCCAAATATGCGATGAGTCCCCAAAAGGTTGTCTGCCCCTGATTTTGTGTTTCCATTTCACTGGGATTCTATTTAGTGGATTGCCAGAGACATGGGGAAGCCCAATCAAAATGTGACACTGAACAGAAAGAGGATTAGACCATGGAAGAAAGGAAATCCTTTTTCACAGGTGATGGATCCTATCACAAGTACAGCTTAGGGGTAAAACAGCAACAAATAATGAAAATCAATCTTTTACCATGTGGATGAAGTCCCAAATAAACTGTTCTTTTTTTCATTGGTAAACATACACACAGTCATGCTATAAGTAGTGCATGCTGTATTAATTGATCATTACCTCCATTATGATCTCAGAGACCTAGATTTGACTCTTATTTTTTTGGAAATGTTCCAGCAGGCTCCTTTCCCACTGCTGTTTCCAATAAGCTCCAGGGTGATTCTTCATGCAAAGAAGCATGGTGTTTGCTGCCTGCTGTGGGCAGAAGGATACAAATAAAAGCTTTTGGTTTCAAAAAGCATCACTAGAGGCAGAGGGGAACCTAGCTTTTTCTGGTTTCCATACTGCAGATTACCTGATGAAACCTATCTGAGCAAAAGGAACTCATTGTGGCATCCAGAAACTGAGTGAGGGTCCTCAAAGGGTTCATAGAAGTCAATGGCAGCAAAACATATGTAATGTCTAGCTGAAAATGAGGTTTTCACATTTGCTATTTATCACTTGTTATTATGCAGAAATTGCTTATTTCCGCTGGACAGTTTGGCTGGATAGGAACCGAGTCCTGAGAAAACATTCTGTGTAAAGAAAGAAACCTCAGCTGGGTGGTACAGAGGAATATAAAGGTTTGTTTGATCATAGGGTTAGCACAATGCAGTGATCAAATGTTGTTTGGACATTTATACAAAGCGCCAGGTAATGGCTCAGACAGATAGCCTGCCTCCTACGCTAGCCGCAGAATTGCAGTTTGGATTATATGGAGTCTGCTATCTAGTCCACATTTTTCAGAATTTACTGAGCCCTCATGGTAGGTAACCTGGATGAGAATGTGAAGCAGGGCTGCTCATCTCTAAGAAACAAATCGAATGTCATTTTTCATCTGCTTCCTATCAGAACCAGTCTGGAACTAGATAAGACCTTGGAGGACTATCAAATCAGCAGTAGGAAAGGATTATTGCCTCATGTCAGGCTTATGAGCTTCCCAGAAATGCCTGCTTGGCCACTGTGGGAAACAAGATAAGCCTTTGGTCTGATCCAGCAGGGCTGTTGTGGTCTTTTGTAAGAACAGTTTATGTAACTGAGGAGGTCTGAAAGGGCTTCCAGCTCCTAAATAAATATACTTACAATGTGGTGTAATTGATAGTGACAGTGATTTGAGCTCTCTTCTTGCCTGTCTGTTTAGCCATCACAATCCTGCGGTTGCTGCATATGTACCTTGCAGCCTAAGGTGCCTGTCCATCCAATTAGCATGAACCTGGCCAGATCACAAGCCAACAGGTGGCTCTACAGTCCCTATTGATGCCTCACACAGGGATGTCTAACACCTGTATTGGGCAAGACAAAATGCTAAATCAGAGCCCTGGAGCAGTTTGTGTGGAACACCAGCAGTCAGTTTCTGTGAATTGGGTTGAACGCAGAGGTGTCTGGAATTAAATTCTGTGATCAGAGATACCAGTTGCAGGTATTTGGGCCCGCTCTTCAGCCTTCAGTATACCCTTTAAAGGTTCTTGAGTCAGATCAGAAACAGAGAAGAAGCTGCAGTTCTCAGTTGACTTGCCAAGGACTCATTAACCCAGTAAGTTACTGAGAATCAGACAGTCTTTAACTCTTTCTAGTGAACAAGCTGAAATGACGTTTGCTTGTTTGTTTGTTTAGTCACAAAGTCATGCCTGACCCATCATGACCCCATGGACAACATTTCTGCAGGCTCTCCTGTCCTCCACCATCCCTTGGAGTCCACCCTGGCCACCGAATGAGAAGGAACAAATCATTGGAGAAGATCCTGATGCTGGGAATGATTGATAGCAAAAAGAGAAGGGGATGGCAGAGGATGAGTTGGCTAGATGAAATGACATAGGGCAGACAAAATGATTTGTCCAGTCATGGCATCAGACTAAAAGGATGGGCTTATCAAAAAGCACCATACATTCCAGACCAAAAAGCAGCAGAATTTGCCTTGAAGGTGATACTTTTTAATTTGGAAGGGAGGAGAGGCATTCAGTTTGTAATCTATTTTGTATCACAAAGACACATTTGCCTAAAGACCATTATTGTGACTTTGCTTCTGTGTTTCTTATCAACTCGTGAAATACTCAGGTGTTATATAAAAAAGCTAGCCTGACTGGTCAGCTTTAACATAATGAAGACTTTTCATTGGAAGTCTTTGCTCTGATTGTCTTGGAAAGAGAAGAAGACCATCTCATCACCACAGTTCTCCAGCTTTGTAAGCACACAAGAGGTGGCAGTAACTCTGTGAGTCAGCACTGGGAGTATTTGTACATTTTTTGTGTCCTTGTGTGTACATATGATTTCACTATAGTTGTATTCAGCTTTCCCAGCCATGAAAAATGAACAGATGTAGGAAAGGCTTGTTGGAACTGTAACTTTCTCTCTACCTTGATACTCTGCATGTTGTTCAGCCTTCTCCGTTTTCTAAAAGATGACTTTTCTACTTATGGAAGCTCCTGTCATAGGATCAGGATTGTTAATTGTGTGAGGAGCCTCACGATAGAGAACCATTGCATCAGCTCATATCAGTTCTGCCCATTTTAGAAAACCAGATGGACTAATTGAAGGGTAAAGTTCCAGCAGGATTCTTCTGTCCAGGCTGTGAAACACTTGCATTGCTCTGAGCTAGGGTTGGGCAAACTGGTCTCTTACCGCAGGTGCAAGGTTGCTGGCCAGGGTTCTCCAAGTTGGCTACTGTATTTGGTACTATCCATGGTGCTGAACCTGCTCTGCACTGGAAAGTGCAGAGCAGGTTCATCTTGCCTGAGCCATTGTTGAAAGCATGAAATCCCCAATGGACCAAGATAATAATTTGTATTTGTAATGATATGGAACTATAAAATTGAAAAGAGGGAAGGGGAAGGGGAAGGGGAAGGGGAAGGGGAAGGGGAAGGGTTCTTTGCTGCAGATGTGACACTAGATCTCAGGAAAGCCAGCATGGGCTATGTGAAGAGGTGAGTAGAACTAAAGTTGTAGCCTCACAGCCTTTCACTTTTCATATTGTCCTTGTATGCATTTAATCTTTCAATAGGGTTCATGAAATGTGGAGTGCTTTCAGTAAGTACGCTGTTGATCATTTGATCAGAAAAAAAGTTGATCACTGTTAAAAGCTAGCATAAATATTTGCTAGTTTTGAAAAAGGGTTGAAAAGTTTTGAAAAGATTTTAGAGTGGAGTCTTATTGCCTCACACTCTAATCATATAGTTTTGGCGGTTTTTCCCCCTTCACATTACATATGGCATAGTTCATAATTATGAGCGCTCTCTCTCTCTCTCTCTCTCTCTGTGTGTGTGTGTGTGTGTGTGAGAGAGAGAGAGAGAGAGAGAGAGAGAGTGAGTGAGTGAGTGTCCATAGGGTCAGCTCAGAGGAGTCAAATCAAACTGAAAAAGAAAAAAAGTCTAATGCACATTTAAAAATTGGTCATAGTAATTGCATAGCTATTTTAATCATGGTACCATGAACTAGTAACGCGCTCTACCTGGGGCTACCCTTGAAGACGGTCCGGATACTTAAATTGGTTCAAAATAGAGCTGCCAGGCTGCTGATGGGGACTGGACGTTATGTTCACATGACTCCAGTTCTCCGTCAGCTTCACTGGCTTCCCATTGAAGACCGGGCCCAATTCAAGGTGTTGGTGATGACCTATTATAAAGCCCTAAATGGCTTGGGTCCTGGTTACCTGAAGGAGCGCTTACGTCCATATATGCCCAGCCGCCCCCTGAGATCAGCGGAAGAGGCCCTCCTCCGGGAGCCCTCAGTGAAGGAAATTAGGAGGGTGGTTACTCGGAGGAGGGCTTTCTCAGCGGTGGAACCTAAGTTATGGAACGCGCTCCCCAGAGAGGTCCGCCTGGCACCGTCGTTATTTGTTTTTCGGCGCCAGGCGAAGACTTTTTTATTTAAGCAGCATTTTAAATGTTAATATTATTGAATTTTATCTGGCCAGGGCAGCTTATTTGATCTTGTACGTATTTTATTTTAATGTTTATATTTTAATTATAATTATTTAGCTAATTGTTGTAAGACGCCCCGAGGCTTCGGCGAATGGGGTGGCATAAAAATGTTTTAATAAATAAATAAGTAAATAGTATGCCAACACTTCTGCTCATCTTACTACACATGACAAGGACTACTTTGTTATATGTTTAGTTAAGCACTGAGTCAGAGTATTTTGGGTAGGCATCCTAAGTTTGTTTGTTTGATTATTTATTTATTTATTTATTTATTTGGGGATATTTCTAATCCATCCAATCACTATCTGGAAGGCTTACAAACAAGTTTGCATCAGAAAGAAAGAAAGAAAGAAAGAAAGAAAGAAAGAAAGAAAGAAAGAAAGAAAGTTGATGTGTGAGAGCAGTTCAGTACTTATCAGAAGGAAAGCTTAAATAGTTGCACCAGTGGGTCAATTATCAAAGGACTATGGACTTGCAAACAGTGAGAGAAGCCACCATTGTGGGATTAACTGATAAAGGCAAGGTCACAGACCCATGATTCCTACCACTTGCACCATCTGTCATCCCATAAAGGGACTACTGTGCTTGAAAGAGAAATGCATATCTCCAGTGGATGTTTTGTCCAGCTGGCTGGACAAAAAGATTAGTTCTCTAAGGTTGCCCTTTCTTTCAGTATTATGCGATATTCTCAGCATATTGCCTCATTTTCTGTGATCCTTTGGAGCCAAACACATTTAAATAAGAGCATACACTCATTCAGCTCAAAGGGTATGCTCATATTAAGATGTGTCAAAAGGTTTGGCAGTGAGTTGAATAAGTGAAAAGTGCTCCAGCTATTGATGGGTACTCAGCTTGAGGGCTCATCTGCTTTGGAAAAATCATTGAGTGTTCGGGGACGAATGACAGAAGAATGCTCTCAGTGAATGTCAGTGTTCAACACAACTTTGCTCTCAAAGTGTGCAGGGAGAATGGTGTTTAACTGGCATTGACAGGCCTTGCCCAGCACTTAGGAATGCACGTTATGAGTCTGAAGGCCCATGTGTAGTATCTGTGATATAGTGAGAGTAGCTAGTAGGAGAAATGGCACTGAAGTGTGTCTGTTCCAAAGTTTACTGCACAGAATTCTGGCACTGGGAGAAAAGACCAGACATTACCCATTATTTTAAATGCGTCAAAAATTTTATTCTGCTCATCTAACTATCTACAGGCTTGGGAACCTGTGGCCTGCCAAATGTCATTGAACTCCAACTCCCATCAGTCCCAGCCAGCATGCCACATGAAGGCAACTGTAGCGTAACAAAGTTTGGGGGGCTACAGAGCACTCACCCCTGTTTGAATGTGCATGCATTGAATCCTGAGTTATATATGTACATTCTACCCTCTCCAAAACATTCCCTCCAGCCTCTTGGAAATGCCACACAGCCATATAAGGAGCCCTGTTGAATGGGGTGGATTATGGCACAGGCGACTGAGGATGGAAGCGCTTTCCAGTTTGCTGGGAACTTCCAATCCATTTGTGCGCATCAGTTTGTCCTATTATATTTACAATGCTCTCTATAAAAGACAGTGTATGTTGCTAAATAGAATATCTGTGTGTACATAATTCAAATGTTCTATTTATATCGTTAATGTAGCAGTTGGAAGTATATAAGTTTTTTTGTATCCACGTTTTCCCTTGCAGTGCATGAAAACATACTTCTTAGCAGTGGGAGGTTGTATATTACCAGCTAGGCAAGATGTAGAAATGCTTAACTCTTTCTGTCCCTGCTTGTCACCACTTTTGGATGTCTACTGTGGACTTAAACAGTAAAATAAATTTACTTATGCATTAAAATTTTGCATGCCAAAACATCTCATTTGCCATCTGTTTGTTGTGACCATAGAATATACATTAATAAGTGCTGGAGCAGATTGTGGGTCATTTTTGCTTAGTGTGGGTAAGGCTGAATACTGTATGTTATGTATCCCAATCCTACCCATGTTTTTGCAGAAGTAAGTTCCATTGAGTTCAATGGGAGTTCCTCCCAAGGTGTGTAGTGCACATAGAACTGTAGCTTAACTTTGACAAATTCAATTGGGGCAAAGCTCCTCTAATGAAGCAGCAACATTTTTATATGTTTGAGGACTTTGGTAGTAGCAAGCTTCAACTCTCTGAAGTCTAAAAAGATTTGGGACTCTGTCTTACTACTCCTAGAAAGCAAAGGCAGGTTTGTTATACCAGGACTTGTCTTACACTGAATCAGAGAATTGGCCAATCTAGTTCAGAATTGCCTGTACTGCTTAGCATTTCAATCAGCTGTTTTACTTCTATCCAGGAGTTGTTGCATACAAGACTTATCTACCCCTGTGTTCTAGCCTTTCTTCATTCATTTCTGCATCAAAGTGCAGAAGGCTACAGCTTGGAATCCAAGAGTTTCATTAAGCATGTCATGTCCTCAAGCTGAGCCTTACCTAATGAGCTACATGGAATTGTTTAGGCTATGGTCTCAGAATAAGAGGTGCTATGGAGTTCTGAATTTGCCAGGTTTACTATAAATATTTACTACATTTCTATGTCACCCAGTAACCAATGTTCTCTGTGCAGACTGCAAACATTTAAAGGACTACAACACCATGGAAACAGTTCCAATTATAAAATAAAAGCATAAATAGAACTGAACTGGACCAGATCAGCAGTCCACCTAGTCCAGAATCCTGTTAACAAAATGGCCAACCAGCTGCCTATATGCAGAACACATAGGCAACATCCCCCGTCTGCCCAAATTGCCTTTGATACTAGAGGTAGTACAGAAATTGATTTTAAAACATCCATAAAAATGTGAAGCTCTGTCTCCAAAATGCCTTTTGGAAGAGAAGAATCTTCACCTGCTAAAATACAAGATACTATACTAGAAACAAGAATCATCCCGTTTTACCATAAAGATCCTGGCACTGAGTGATCCCAGAGTGTTAATCCAATGCCTTAGTATTTTTATGTAGCACCAACATTAGCAACACGCATAAGTAGCTGAATGTGAAGGATAGTTTTGGGCTGTCCCTTCAGATAGTTTTCCCTCATAGTTGCTTGCCTTTTGACTCCTCTGCTCCGGAAAGTTGCAGCTATCCAGCTAATGATGCCTGAACCTTTCTGGACCTTGGCCCAGGCTGACTGACACCTGGGTGTGCTTGTTTTGTATAAACATTTCCATCTCCCCACCAAAGAGGAATGGATAATATGAATTTGATACCTGTTCATGTATTGCCTGTTTCACCGCTTCCTGTGAAAAAGTCAGGAAGTTAAGTAAATTAATTAAGTGGATCTAGAGTCTTGATTTCATAAATCAGTAAACTGTCCCCTAAAAATCTGCAGCAAATAGAAAAGAACCAAACTTCCCTTATCAGCAAGCAGTTCATTGTATTCAATGGGACAAATGAGGGGTCGGGTGGTCATTTGTGAATAGCTCCAGCGAAAGAAACGTATCAGCAAAAAGAAGGATAAAAAAGAAAAAGAAATTTGCATGCAATTTGCTTATGTTCATTTATATGTGTAGGTGCAAATTCAAAAATCATTATTATAATTTGAATGGAAAGCTAACCAATTACATCAGACTGTGAAAGACTGTGATGAGGCTATCCCACCTGTTCTGCACAGTGACTAGGTGCTGACTGCATAGAGGCAATTGTTCTTCTGGTTCATTTTCAATCAGGAATTTAAAAATTTGAAGATAGCCTTTCAAACAGAGGAAACATACAGCCAGAGAACAGTCCTCTGTAGAAAAAGAACACCTGGCCACCCTAACGGACAAAGAAGGACTAGACTCCAAAATAATTTTGAGGGGTCTGCAGCTTCTTCTGTGTTTCCTGAAAGCAATACCAGACTAAGTGGCTCCAATGAATGCAGTGATGGTTCAAATTGAACTACCAGGATCCATCCATAGCACAAAACCCCAAAAGGTTCAGGAATTCATGAACCCCAAATGATTTATGCATAACTCTTTTAAAGTCCAGGCTAGAACTCAGTGTGGATACACTGCCTGTGTTAAGACCACATGAGAAATCATGTTGGTTGTTTTATCATTGTAAGTCTGTTGTGTTGTCTGAACACAGTTGTGGTATTTTACCATGGCAAGTTTGATCTTTAGAAACCACAGTAAGAAATGATGGCTTGTTCTGTTTTTTTTTTCTGTATCACAATGGCTTGTTGTGCTATCTGAACCCAGGATGGTGGTTTCCACTATCCTGCTATGCAACTACCACAGAATGATGTACCTCGGGATTAATTTAAGTGTTCAGTGCAGTGGCTGATGGGATACATGCAATAGTGAGATGATTAGGGGAACTGGGTCTTTTCAGCCTGGAGAAGAGGAGACTCTGAGGGGATCTGTTGGCAAACATATATGTATGTGAGGGGGTGTCCACACAACATAACAAACAAACACTGCCACTGCCTCACTGACATTGGAACCACCAGCTACTGCTGGAAAGCAGGTAAGAGAATCAACAAATAGAAAGCTTAATATAATGTGGAGGAGAAGACAAATAAGATTTATACTTTATTTAACACACAAGGAGAGAGACAAAGGGAACAAAGAGAAAAGACTCAGGTAAGTATATGTGTTAAGCCTCTGAACAATAAAATACAAAGGGATGGAGTCAGATAACTGAGCATTAGAGTCTTTCAGACTGAGTCTGGCTACATAGTTCTAGGACGCAGGAGCCCTCATCCTGGTGGAGACGCTGTTGCTGAAGACATTCAGCTCTGTCAGGGCAGAAGGAGGCAGCTGCCCTTTCTTCCATCGTCTTCTCTGGACAGCTCCTTCCTACTCACTCTCTTGCATAATATCCTCAGCATTTTTCTTGAATCTTCTGACCAATCCATACCTCCATAGGCCCTCTTCTAGTTTTCCCAGATCAGATCTTACATTCCCTTACTGCAGTTTCTAAAGATAAGAGAGCAATTTCCAAGCTTCCCACAGCAAGTTGCACAGGTCCAGGGCCAGTTCTACTATTAGGCTGGGTGAGTCAGCTGTCTCAGGATATTGATTTTGTGTATCGCAAAAGAGCTGTGAATTCCCCACGATTTAAGTTATGGCTCTTACAATTTTGCTGTCAAAGATGCGGGAAAGCACTTCTGTGGTTTGTGCCTCAGGTACAAAAATAATTTGACTGGCCTTGGATATTAAGGGTCTTGGCAGAGATTTGCAGCCCTGACTGAGGCACTGGGCCAGCCCTGAGTGACTGATTACTGTTTTGAGTGGAGTGTTCCCTTCATGTAATCCCAAATGCCTCATAAATTATGGGGCTATTGCGGTGAATGAAACCATCACTGTTGTTTTCGTTTATCTCATTTTAAAGCAAGTACTGCCGATCACTTGTTGATTAGCTGGGCTTGTGGTAGATAGCTAATTATACTCCTGTTGTTCTATGGAGCACATTGGCTTTTCCTCTGAAAGACATCCTCCTGGTTGAAAAATAAATAACATCTGCTTCTAATCCCCTTACATAAAGCAACATTTAATGATGGATTATCAGCTTCTGGTAACCAGTGGCCTCTAAGCAGTTTGTGAGTAAAAATGGAAGTGTTAGTCACATAGGTTTTAACTTTTTATTACTGAGGCATCCGTATGAATTGCTTATCTTCTAATGTCACTCACATGAAACATTAAGTGTTAAGAAGTATACTCTTGTGTACCTGTACTGACCCATTCTTGCAGCAAGAAACACTGAGCAGTCATTATTCTTTCCCTTCCAACATTTTGAAGCTTCTTCTCTAGTGTACAGACTGTGTCATGATTATAAATACTTCTGTTAATATGTTAAAATACCAAGCATTTGATGTGCCGGATGCCATGAAACATGGCATGTTTTAACTGTATATTAGTAGTGGAAGAGAAATCTGTTTCAATTCATTTCAGATCCAACTGGATCCGGCTCACATCTCTTGGATACAAGCGTGAAGCTGAAAAGCCTGAGTATTTCCAAGGTAGTGATAAAACTTGAAGATCAAAGAAAATGTATTAAAATGTGTCTATTTGAAAAGATATGCATGAGAAATAGACTTTTGCGGAGGTGGGAATCAATTGAAATTTGCACAGACCCCCACATAAGCAACAACAAAAGATTGCAAACAATATAAATATGAAACAGAATGATCTTCAAGATGAAATTTGGATTATATTGATGATCTTGTGCTTTGATGATTAGTGTATTGTGCCTCTAACGTAGCCACAAGGAGGAAGGGAAGCCAGGATTCAGCCTGCATTGCATGAAGAATAAAGTAAGGTAGAAGCAGTCATGTTGATCCTTCCCAAACAACATCCCAACCACAAATTCCCATTGTTTGCCATCAATGAGATTTTTCTTTCCTGTACCAAATTGTGGCTGGATGGCAGGTGGTTGATTTTCATCAGGACTTCAGGATTACTATAGAAAGATTTTTTTCTTTTGGGAGATTCAGGCCATACTGCAGTGCATAAAAGCATTTCACAGTGAGCCACACTAATAAAAAGAGGGGGAATCATTTTAATGAATAAATAACTCTTTATCCATTATTCATCTGCTTTTGATTTAACAAATAGTTTGGGCAATAAATATTTTCTAATTTTTATGAAAATTGGTATAGTAATTCATAAATATCAAAGTATGCTGTTTGAACATGTCAGATCTGTGAAATTAGAAATGCAGCAGGAATGATCACTCTCACTTTTTAATTTTTTTAATTTTTATTTTTAAATCATAAGTTGCTTCAGAGTAGTTGAAATCCTTCAGGGGGTGGGAAAGCTTTCAAGAAAATGAAAACCAACCAATGCAAACTAACCCAGTTCTAACATTAAGTGCAGCTATTTGATGGGCTATATGATTGACAGTGCTCTCCTCAGGTGCAATGACCACTGACAGAATCTCGAATTTCAGTTTGTGAGGAATGAACACTCAGATTCATGAAGAAGATCAAAATCTCAGCAGTTTCATTGATTTGTACCCCAGTTCCCACAGTAAGTCACCTGCATTCCCAGGTAGAGGTAAACTCAACTACAAATTCACAGCCCATGTACAGACACTTATGTTGCCTGCTAGTCACATAGACCAATACAGACTGTTAAGTTTCCAGATAACATTAGTACAATAGCATCTTGATGTCTTTAGGCATGACATAATGTTCTAAATGATCAAAAATACTGGGAACAATAGTATGGAAAATATTACTAATTGATTTATTGACATGCCAATTAAGTAAATTTCTTTGCAGTTTGGATCGGCCTGTGTCTGTGAAAACATGCAAATGTGTCTGATGGAGGAACCATACAGGAAATCTGATTTGACAACTACACTGTGTAGGCGCTTGCCTCTGTGGGATTAGATGATTAAGTGGGCCCATTCAGAAACAAATGAATGTTTTTATCACAGTGATCTGCAGCTGATGAGAACCCCAGTATTTCCCCACTGACAGTATTAGCAGTTTCTCAGTCCAGTTAAGAATTGCATCTTAACAGTGACACTAAACAGTAAATTGGCTTGGAATGCCGGTGCCTTCTGGGAAAGAGGTGCAGGTATTTTTATAACGCAAAGGCACATATAAGCAACATGTTTCTGCCAGGATTTATCTGAATTTTCCCAACACCACCGAAAGAGAGATAGGTGAGAAAGCAACAGAAGCAAACACAATACTCACAATGGTGCTACAATAGGAGCTTATACTGCAAAGTTGCACAAACTCAGATGGTTTTGAAATTGGGTCGGGTCAGGTTCAGTTTAGCCTGGACAGGGCCAGCCAAGCCTGGCTTGGCTCAGTTAGATTTGGTGGAGCTGTGTGGTGTGGGTTGGTTTTAGTCATGACTGGCAAACAGCATTGTTGTTCTAACATATCAGGGATGTTGCTTTTAAAGCATGAAATACGGATGTGGTGGGGTAGAAGAGACACATTACTCATGTGCTTCTCGGCTGAAGCACTGAACATGGCTGTCTAAAGCAGGGCACATAAGCTGTGCAAGGTCTAAGGTTACTAGATGCACCTGCCAGAAGCCTATCCCATTGAGCTCAACTGGACTTGCTCCTGGTTAAGTGGTTGTAGGACTACAGCCTAAATGACTGGCCTGGTTTTCCCCTCCATGTTTTACCCAGCAGTGGTGAGAGGAAATAATGACTAGGTAATTGTGACTAGATAGGCTGGCAAAGACAGCCCTGGGAAAGAACTCAAAGGGAAAGGTGAACTTTACATGTCCTAAATTAGTCTCTGACTCCATTTAAAATCTCAGCCAGCATAGCATTGTCACCTTGTCTAGACTCTCACTTTCACTATTGAATGTAATGAATGTGTCAATTGTAACAGAGCCCCCTCCCTACTCCCCTCTGCTTCCCTCCCTGCAGCTTTTTTATTCTTCCCTCATTGAATAGTGAAAGAATTAAAAAGGTGAGTTCAGGTCATTTTCCTGGGTTGCAGATTGGCTCAGAAAAAATTATCCAAACTTTTATTTGGAAGGTCTCAGATCATTTCTGAAGCAAGCTTGAGAGAGTTTGCCTATGTCTAATTGTGACTAGATGGATTCCAGCAGCAAAATGTACCTGCTTCTGCATTTGGGTCTGAGTGTGGACTGAATAAACTTATGAAATGAAGAATAGAGAAAATGCCTCATCTTTCCTTACAACAACAACTTGGGCAGCAAAACTCTATCATGATCAAATTTGCAGATAATACTAAAATGGGGAAGGTGGCTACAACCGAGGAGCAGGTATTCCAGATACAGAAGGATCTGGACAGAGTATGGAAGTAGGCAGGGAACAACAGGCTGGCATTCAATGTGGATAAGTGCAAGATTTTGCAGTTGGGGGATAGGAATGGGTGTCATAAGTACAGGTTAGGGGACAAGTGGCTGGAGAGCAGCACTTGTGAAAGGGAACTTGGGGTACTGGTTGACTGCCGGCTGAACATGAGTCAGCAGTGTGATGTGAAGGTCAAGAGGGCAAATGCTACCCTTAGTAGCATAGCCTGACGAATAACTTCTAGATCGAGAGAGGTATTACTACTACCCTATATGACTCTGTTGCACCTGCAACTGGAGTATTGTGTTCAGTTCTGGGCTCCACAATACAGGAAGGATATAGCCTGGTTAGAATCAGTACAGCACAGGGCCACAAGGATGGTGAATAGATTGCATGGAAAGTCGTATGAAGTGAGACTGAGGGAACTGGGTCTTTTCAGCCTAGAGAAGAGGAGACTTTGAGGGGATCTGTTGGTGACATATAGGGACACGACAGGTGTCACACGAAGGTGGGTAGAGATCTGTTTTCCCCTGCAGAGGAGGGCGGAACACGTCCCAATGGAGCAAAGCTCTGGGAAACAAGGTTCAACTTGGATGCCAGAAGTACTTCCTGACACTTAGGACTCTGAGGGTATGGAATGGGCTTCCAGGGAGGTGGTTGAAGCCCCATTGGTGAGGGCATTCTAGGATAGGCTGGGCATGCACATGGTAGGCATGTCATGAGCAGAGCTGGCTGGAGCTGGGGGTCAGACTAGATAGCCCAGGAGGCCCATTCTGACTAGCTCTGTTTCTATGTTTTTATGATCCCATCAAAATTTTATTTCTATACCTCTTTAGTGATTATTTGCACAATTTATATACTGCAGTGCAATGGTGAAAAATAAAAAGGGCATGATGACGATGATGATGATGGATTTTAAACTTTTGGCTATTTGAGTTGAAAGTCAGGGCCCTGTCCTGTTGGGTGAAGCATCTTCAAAAAGATCTCACTAACTTTCTATAAAACATTCATTTTAAAAGGTAGAAACTTGCTTTTAAAAAATACAAGGCAACAAGCTCCTTTCTACCCAATTTCTCAGGAAATGGGAAGTTTCTCATATTTCAGCATTTCAGTAAATGGGTACAATGGTTCTATGATGACCAACAAGCTCCCAAACTCATGACTGTTACTGTTATTCATTGGTCCCAGTGCCCCTTCTCTAGCCACATGCAAAATTTCTGACCTTTGATGTGTAGCCCTTTGACTCTTTAGTAAATTATCCATATCCTTGCTAAGGAAGTTCCCCCACCAAAGGCTTCAGTCCTGAATTCTTCCTAAGAACATATCAGTTTTCAGTATCAAAGGGCAATGAGCTGATGGTCCTTGTGGGTGCACATGGCCTCCAGCCCAAAGTGGTGAACAGTTTAGCCTGCTTACACCTCACTTAATGGGAAACCCCACAGGCTAGCTTTTCTTTCAGTCCACACATTTTTCCTCTGTCTCAATCACACACAAGGTATCATACAGCTAAGTTCCACCTGGCTGAGCAGCCAGCCTATAAAAATCTCAGCAAAGCACACAGCTATCTAAAAAGGGAAAAAAAGAAAAGAAAAAAAGACCAGTGTGTTTGTTTGTAAAACCAAAGGCTTTTCAGAGATTTGTTTTTCTCAGGTCTGTTTGTCACAAACCTCCACTTTTTTTTTCTTTT
The DNA here is from genome assembly GCF_004798865.1 of Varanus komodoensis. NCBI lineage: Eukaryota > Metazoa > Chordata > Lepidosauria > Squamata > Varanidae > Varanus > Varanus komodoensis. The sequence goes on from NW_025336598.1 coordinate 17,416,560, forward strand.
CCCAGAAACTGTTACATGATACGTATTGTGTCACAGAAACAGATTTAAGCTGGTTTTCAACAGATAACTCCAAAAACATGAACCCAGCTAATGGATATTCATTTCAGAACTGCAATGCAAGCTCCCACTTTATAGTTTCAGAAGCAGTGTGTTTGTTTCCTTGGGAGATTTTCTTTTTTAATTTCATAAAAAGTAAGTTTTGATTTAACACGTTATGGCCCAAATGCGGGTTGGTATGATTGCTGTCAGATACTAGTGTTTTAAAGGCCAAACTAGGCAATTATTATTATTATACTCATAATAATCTCTCATTTGATTGTTTGTTTTGTTTTGAAATAGCAGAGCCTTTGGAAGAGAAACATAAAGAGGACCATGTTGGAACAAATGAAAGGCCTCTTTGGTCCAATATTCTGTCCACACAATGGCCAGCCAGATGCCTCCAGGAAACACACAGGCAGGGCAGGGGTGTAATAGCATCAGCCTACCTGTGTTCTTCGGCAATTGATACCAGAAGCATATTGTCACTGGTAGTGCAACAAATCTGGATCCAAACTAGAGCATGCATCGACGGTGGTGGGCTTGTTCCACCTCCTCATTCTTGTTTCCCACCAGTGCACATTTCTGAATGCTCCATTCACTTCAAGCACTGTGTTTCACCTACCAAACAGATGCTTTCTCTCTGATACACCTACCAAAAGAACCAAAAGATCAGTCCTTGCAAACAGAGGACCTGTGTTGTAGGGAGCATTCCATCTTGACACTCACAGTGATTTGGGTATGGTTGAAACCAAGGGATGGCACCTGGGATTAAATCCGGAAGGTCTCCTTCTGTGAATAAAAAGGCTCCTTCCTCTCCCATCTGAAGCTCACAACAGTAGAAGGGAGGAAGACGACACCATGAGAACCTGTCATTCTCCTTTGGCTCTGCAGGCATGGCACCTCCCTGTTTCAAAGCACACCCCAAATTTCTACAGCAGCATTTTATGGGGCGCAGGGGGCTGCAAAGGGAAAAAGGAATCAGGAAGAATGTGCCTGAGGATCATCTAGAACAGAAAGATTGACTTGTGGCTGCTGAATCTCACAAAAGCTTAGACTGTAGATTGTGTCTGAGTCTGTGTTTGGGCTGGAAGGTTTGAGATGGATAAATCCTGATCAGAAATGAACTCAAATGCATTTCTCAAATATCTCTGCTGAGGGGTTTCCTGTGCCTCTGTAGTCATGACTAAGGTGAAATCATTGACTGAGGACAAATAGGATAGATTTTTAACAAGATGCCTTGGGCAAGCCAATCCCACACTAAAGAGACATCCAGGCTTGAAAAGTAACAAGTCAGAATTCACAGATGTAAAACACAGTCAATCCTGCCATTCCTGCCAGGCCTGTCAGGACAGCAAGGAAGATTGTACTGTTAGAAAGAGAGATTGTAATGTGAGAATGTAGTAACTGCTGCGCCTGCCTGTCAGGATCAGTGTGTGTTCTGCCTTTCTAAGGTAGTGTCACCTTCTGAAGGGATTTTGGCAGTACTGGTTTTCTGAAGAGTATGTTTTCAGTGCTTTTTCTGAAAAGACAAAGAAGTTGCTTCCATTGTGTGTGTGGATGGATGGTTGGGGAGTGAAATATTCCCTCAGGGGGGTAGAACTTTGTAGCTATGATGAGGAGACCCCTGATTGTAAGTATAACTAGTTATACATTCATCACCCTCCTCCTCCTCCTCCTCCTCCTCCTTCTCCTCCTGAATTTCTATGATCTAAAGTCAGCTCCAGTCCTGAAGCACTCCCAAACTTTGGATTCCATCCTTTAGGGGGAGTGCAACCCTATCCAGGACAAGACATATGTCACCCAGCTGGACAAAGGATCCACCTACCAACAGGACCTCTGTCTTATCTGAATTAAACCTCAATTATTAGTCCTTATCCAGTCCATCACATCACCTGGACACCTGTTCAGCACCAAGATAGCCACACCTGGATCATAGAAAAAGGAGAGATTCTAGAGTTGAATATCATCATCGTACTGATGAAACGTCAACCCAGACCTCTGGTCGGTTATCTCAGTTGTCCTCAGAATAACTTTGTGAAGTGGAATCTGAGAGATGTTGAAACATCACATCCTGCTTATGACATCTCACAGGCAGAGAGATTTCTCACAGTCACACAAGTACTACAGACTGGCCTTTGGGCTGATCCAACAAGGATTTTGCAGTGTTTTATTCAAATCTGCTGAGCACAATTCATACCTGAGTGGAGCTGTGGTCTCTCTAGTGCAAGCTTAACCATATCACAACTACTCTGCTTCTCAGACTAGCACCTTAGTTTTATCACACATGTCCTTCACATTTTTGTTTGGGTTCTTCCCCTACTCTTTCTTTAGGACAATAAGAGGGGAAAGTTATCTAAGCCATGAAAGATGCATTTGCTCTATAACTGAAACATTAGGCTTCAAAAGTAAGCATAATTGCTGTACATAATGAATAATATTATTCTCTTTATTGAGCAGCAAGCTTTAGATGTGTAGCTGTTTTTAAGGCTGTCCACATCTTTTGTGTGTGCACACGCCTGTGCCTGTTTTGCCACAAAAGATATTGTTTCCTAGAGCCTACCATTTGTGACTACAGCATTGTACTGAAAAAACTCAACAATTTGTCTTTGAAAAGTATATTTCTCCTGTTGACCAAAAAGGTTACCATGACCTCAATAATATTATGGTACAGTTTAAGATGAATGCAACTTCCACTAAAAGTGCAGACTTAACGAAACAAATAATTATACCCTCTGTTTCAAGATTGATCTTGAGCTTTTCAAATATTTATGATTGGCATACTTAGACCCTTGCTGCTTTGCAAGTGGGCTGTAATAACACCCCCATGTACCTTTGCCACAGCTGGCTGGGAATATGCACAGGAAATGAAATAACCTTCTAGACTGAAATTCCATCCCTGAATGATGTTCTTTTTAGAACTGGCAGTGTTCGTATTCCCAAAACCAGCCTTCGCCTTCCAACTTCACAAAGCAGAACTGAGTGCATGGATTTGCACACCTGCCCAAGCCGCTCTGCCACCTGGGCTGCTCCTGTAGCAGCAGGATATTGCATGGGACGCATGTGAAGTGCCCATGAATGAGTGCCTAAATGTATAGTACTGCCTTGAAAGGTCTATTACCTGCTTATAGCTGTGATGCATGCCAGAAGATGCCACATCAGTCCATGAGAGCACTCTTGTTTGTGCGTGCCCAGTTCATGTAGGCACGATGCTGCCATTCACACTCTTTCACAAACAGCTGAGTGCAAGTATTGCCCAGTAATTTTGGAGAGTTCCCCAAATTATCCACCACTAATATTGCACAAAGTCCTCATCTCAGACATCCTATCTCAAGGCAAAGACACCTTCAGTAAAACAAAGAAACCATTGTTAACTTTTAAATATACAGGTATGGGCAATTTACCTGAACAGAGCTGACTTTGCAGTGTTTACAGCTTCATCAATGTTTTTCTTTATTTTCAAAGGATCGTAACTCAGTCGCAATCATTCACAGGAAGCTATACATCACTATTCAAAAACATATTTCTAGATCTTCTGTTCTTGAAATTTATAGATGTAAACATAGTTTTCCTCAGCAGTACTATTCACAACTTTCCATTGTTTCTCTAGATTGCAGAATGCAAAAGACTTGTTGATATTTTCCCCATGATTCTAAGGAGGATTCTATATGGCAAAAACACTTGGAGAGATTTTTTAAATCTATTTCATTGTTATTAGTATTAATGCCAACATTTCATATACTCATTCCTGCAATTTCCATAAATAGTTGGGGTTTTTTATGTATGAAAAAGGTTGGATATAAATAATACATGGCTTAATACTAGTGGAAAATGTATATTATTCCATATTGTGGAATATGTTTATGGGGGAATGGATGGAGGGATGTAACCAATTTAATGATTGAAGGCATAATCTTATGCATGCTTAGACAGACGGAAAAAAAGGAAACAAAAACCCCTGTAGCTCTCAGCATTGCCCCAAAAACAATATTCATGGGGAAATGGTGGCAGCTGTATATTTATTTTTCCATTTTCTATCAACATATGCATGGGTTGCAGGGTAAGTTATGTATTAGGTTTAAGAAAACAATTATAGTTTGGCTCCTGTTGGCTCAAGCTTTACCAGGAAATCAGATGTTTGAGCTTTTGTCTTAACAGATGTAGATGCATCATCTATCAGTGATGATGTTATGCTGAGTCACACACTGTATTTTCATACAGCTTCCAATCTGTGGTCCCCTACTTTTCCTGGGTCTTTCAGGTCCAAATCCAGACCGGGAAGATAGATCATCCAGAGCTACCAAAGATATTGTATATTGACATTTCCTCTTTGTGCTCTGCTTTATGAAGCATCTGAACCTTACTGTGCTGATAGAGAAATCTGCCTGTGAGTTTACCTAGGCATCTTTATTGCATGTAAGCAGGCAATACATTGGAAAGACAATCTGAAAGAAATACTTTCCATACGAAAGTGTACCTTGGAGCAAAAGTGCAGATCACAAAGACAGCTCTTTGTGGAAGCTTTTAAAAGATCTCCCTGGACATCCAGGAGCCTGATGGGTTTATCCAGGTGCCTTTTAAAAAAATTCTTCTTGGCCAGGTCTTTCATTTTATTTAATGTATTTCAATGCTATATTATGTAATTTTAAATGCTGTTTTATGTATTGCATTTTATTTGTTTAATATCCTGTTGTGAACTGCCCAGAGAACTTTGACTATGGGTGGTATAGAAATGAAAATCATTATCACCACCACCACCATCCTCTTGTATTTGTGCTATTTCTACTGGATCAGCTTGACACTTCGCACAATTCTGAATTGTGGATGCCGGGTTTCAAAGTGTTTGCAGAACAGGTGACATTTCCATAAGATGTAACTCACCTTAAGTACCAGGTCACCCCGGTAAACCCTTAATAAGGGATTCCCCAAGTGCCAGTCCAACATTTGAACTGCCATAGTACAATGACATGCAGTGGGGATTGGAGTCTTATCACTGTCTCATAAAAATGACATGGATACCCTTGGATATACTCAACTTTCCCTGCAACTGTACACTGTAGAAGAAAATTGTGTGGAAAGTCATCTTCAAGGAAAGCTTGTGCAATATCAACAGTTTTCCTTTTCAAGAGCCCATGACAAGCTTCCAGAACTCCAAGGAACATGATTAGAAAGCCCATGCCTTAGATTGTATGGATCCAGAAGCTTTCTTTTCAAGCTAAAGACAAGGATATGCATTTTCCTTATGGTGTTACTATAAAAGTGACATTTTGACTTGGCTATGCAGAGACAGTGTGGTGTAGTGGTTAAAATGCCAGAGTGGGACTCAGGAGAACTGGGTTCTAGTGCCCATTCTGCCATGAAGCTCACAGGGTGACTTTGGGCCTGTCACAGATTCTTAGCCTAGCCTAACTCACAAAGTTTCTGTTGTGGGGGTAAAACAGAAAGGAGAGAGAGAGAAATATGCAAGCTACATTTGGTTCTTTTCAGGAAAGAAGGCAGGATATAAATATAATGAATGAAAGAACAAATGAATGAATGAACGAATGACCCAGGTGCTATATGCATGACTCCTTCATTACAAGTCTTCATGAGTTTTGAGGATGCAACAAGTTCACCTTTCTTAACAAAATATGATGGTTCAGTTGACATAGGCTGCTGCAGACACATTGACCTAAATAGGACATGTCAGTTGCCCTCCCTATTCCTTTCACAGTAAAAACCTAGACTGGTTGACTGAAGTGGGAGCAATGCAGGATTTCTTATCCTTTCTTAACTGTCTGATCTGCAGCCCACGTATTTGGATTAAGTCCCTTTAGTCTTCCTGACTTCAACAGGACTAAATTCTCTTAAGTTAAAGTAGTTTGACTCCTCAGGGTTGTGGATCAGCCAGTAAAGGAATAGAATGTGTCGGTCTACAAAATGAACCCTGTGGTGTTTCTAACTGCTCCAAAGAACAACTCTGTCAGGGAGGTTTAATACCTTGGAAATCTTTTCTCACTCATGGCACTTCATGTAAACACCCTGTTGAAAAACCAAGAAACAAAATGCCAAGTAGAGAAAAAAGGAGAAAAAGGAGAGACAGCAGCTAACACTGCGAGCTGAAGGTCTGAAGCTGTGAAATCTCAATTTAATGAGGTGAAAGATATTCAGAATATACTAGGCACTGGAAGCTGTTACACTGATTTATACTGTCACAGCTTTGCTTGCTTTAAATAATGCTTAGATCCGAAGGTGGGCCGTTTAAATGGAGAAATACAGTCTGGCTAGTAGTGTTGCCACTGCAAGATGGCACAAAGCAACATTTGAAGAGAATTTGAAGGTCTGTTCTCCAATGAAGCATCCATGGAATAGTCAGGAAAATTTAAGGGTTTGGATAAGGTTACGGGATTTTCCAGGTTTGTTAGATGGCATCTGCATATCACTATGCTCTCACCAGTAAGCCCTAAAGTTAGGGATGCTTGAGGAATCTGACTTTTGTGAAGTCCTATATGAGATTACTTGATCCATGCCTCTGGGATTACTTTGTAGATGGGAACATAGCTATCTACCAGATTTTACATTTTCCCCAATGCTGCAACATAGTTCAGATTAAATTTAGGAAAATGCACATTTAAATGCATATCTAAGGGACCACCCAAATCACTCTGAAGCTGTGTTGCTATTAAGTAATAGAAGCCCTTTTGATGGCACCATTGATCATTTTTCAAGCTTGCTTGAAAGGGCTTTGTTTTGAGATAATTCTTTTAAAAATGATCGCAGAGTACTACTACAACACTTGAATAAAATACACTGTATTATGGGTAAAAGTACAGGAAAAGTTGCATGGACCAAAGAGCAAAAGGCAAAAACAATCAGTCTTTTCCTATCTGCACAGTAAGTTCCTCCAAAACACTCTTTCCCAACCTGGTAGCCTCCAGAGCTCTTGAACTTCAACTGGTATCAGTCACTGCCAGCCTAGCTCATAGTCTGGCAATAATCCAAAATGTAGAAGATGCACTCTTTTGTAAACAAAAATGCAGAAAATCCAGAATCTAGCAATGGTATGAAACCTGTGCTAGTTCCATTGCCTGTCCAACAGGAAATCTGCAATTTGAAATTCCAAAAATACGCAGAAAAGAGATGTCCAGAACAGGAGTATTCTGTGTCACTCCCTTCTGTATGTTCTGTCAAACTTTCACAGTTCTACTCTTTTAGATTGAGCCAAGAACTGCTGTGTCCCCATTTTGCTGTTTCTGTTTAGTCACAAAGTCATGTCTTACTCATCATGACCCCATGGACAACATTCCTCCAGGCTCTCCTGTTCTTCACTACCCCCCAGAGTCCACCCAAGCCTGCATCCCCCACCCCAGAGACCCCATCTAGCTATCTCATCCTCTGCCATCCCCTTCTCCTTTTTCCATCGATAGTTCCCAGCATCAGTGTCTTCTCCAGTGAGTTGTTTCTTCTAATTAGGTGGTCAAAGTATTTGCATTTAAACTTTAGTATCTAACCTTCTAAAGAACAGTCAGGGTTGATTTCCTTTAAGATTGATTGATTTGATTTCTGTGGTCCAAGAAACTCTCAGGAGTCTTCTCCAGCACCACAATTCAAAGGTGTCAGTTCTTCAGCACTCAGTTTTCCTAATGGTCCAACTCTCCCAGCCATATATTACCACTGGGAAAAACATAGCTTTGACTATATGAACTTTTGTCTAGCAGTAGCCAAATGGGAAAGTGTACTATATTGGATACTGTCCTAGCTCAGGGATGGCTGTTCCAAAACATATGAAGAGTTTTCTTGTTTTGAAAGCCAAAAGAGTTCTAATATTGACTCGTAAATCTGTAATGGCTAAGTCTTTGGTGGAAACACACACACCACAAACTCCAGTAGCAAACCTACTCATAATTAGGTAGTATCAAAAATTAAAAGCAAAACAAGGGTTCATTATCTCCTTCCAGGCTTTCTTCTCTTTAATTATCCATGTAAGCGTCTGGAGTGGCACAGGGCAGGTGGTTTCTTGCAAGAAAAGGTTATGCATAATTGATTGAACAACAATGTGTTTGGTGTCTAAATATGCAAACATACAAACCCAGTGCCTATCAATAAAGCCCAAAAAGAGTCCACATTTCAAATACTTTCTTGAAATGACTATATGAACTCAAAAAGCCAAGTGTAAGCTCCTAGGATATTCCATGAGCATTACGTTTGATGATGTGAAAAGCCAAGAAAGACTAGCAGAAGCAATCATAAAGCTTACAATGCAATCCCATACATCCTACACTGCAGTAAGCCCCACTGAGTTCACTGACTTCCAGATAAGTGTTTACAGATTTGCACTCTCAAGAATGTAAGATAAGCCCTGCTGGATCAGAGCAAAAGCTTATCTAGTTCAGCATTCAGTTCCTGTATTGGTCCCATGGAAAGACCATACACAGGACCTCAGCATGATAGCAACCTCCTCTCCAGGTTCTCCACCACTGAGCAGCAGACCGTCTCAAGTAAGTTCACTAAAGGGAAATTCCCCTTCTATCATCTCCCCAAAGCCACTTCCATCCCACAAAGACACTCTGGAGGGCTGAGGGGCCTTCTGGAAACAAGTGGGATGGGAGCCAAGTTACTACTAGGAGAATGAAAGTATGGATGGTGTTCCTTCCATAACCCTACTTATGGCAATAATCCAATGACCCCTAAACCTTGAAAGGATAATGGATATTTCATTTTCTCAGCTCAGAGACTGGAGACAGTGCTCTTGCTTTTGCAGAATGCACCATTCCATGGTGCCATAGAAGGTACCATCTTACCCAAAGGTATGAACATGTAACAGCATTTGCCCCCATGAGTTCCCCTTTCCTCTCCTGAGCTTAAGAAGTATTTTGGTGAAATGGGGTACAAATTAGCAAGAAGGAAGCTATTCAAGAAGTGCCTGATATTTAGGCAATGCATTCCATTGATTACATTAGATGTTTTCACAGTGTGTTAATGAAATAATGAGTTTAAAAAAGGTCTGTGTATGAGCATCTACTACATCACTTTCAATGCTCTTAAAATATGCTGTGCATGTAGAAAATACTGCCTTCCTTGGGTTCCTTCCACTCAGAATGTTAGAACCTGTGGCCTGGCAGGCACAGTTCAAATGTGCAAACCCTTGTAGCCACTGAGTATCTAGTTCACACAGGAAGCCTGGCACATGGAACTCTGCATGGTGAGTTCTACATTGCTCATCAGAGGTGTAGTGCACAGGAAGCATATGGGAATGTAGCTCAGAGCCTTTTTTTCAGAGTAAGAACAATGCTGTCGTCCGCTGGACTTACAGGGCAATAGATGGATGTTCTTGCCTGGACAGGTGCTTAAGCCTGACAGCAAGGTTTTCAGGTTATACTCTAATTTGAGACTTGAACAGAAAAAAGACCATTAATGTGGAAGAAGTCAAGTAAAGAATTTCATTTTCTTTGATGGGCTTCCTACTTCATTCTAGCAGTTTAGATGTTAGCACTGCTCCGTAAGCCTTCTTACCACTTGCAATGAAAAGCCAAGCATTGCAATTGAGCAGCCTAACAACCTTTTGTTAAAGCACTTATATTTGAGAAGTTTAACCTATGCAGGCCCATAAAGATAAATTTATCACCTAGAGGAGAAAAGAGGACAAAAAAGTGTCACCCCAAAATTGCTTACAATTTTATGTGTTGATTTATAAGTCCAGGAGAATTTAGAGGCCTTTAGAGCAATCCTGGCCTCTTCAGGGAAGCAATATGGCCACACATGAGGGGACAAAATCTTTCATAAATGAAAGTGTAGAAAGCATGTCTATCATTTAAGCAGAATTCTGGTATACCATAATCAAGTAGTAGCAGTACTTACTATGTACTAAGATCTTACTATGTGTCCAGGTGCAAGCAGTGGCTGATAGCTCCAGTGATAGTGGGGAAGTACATATGCTCCAGGTTTCAGTCTCTGCTTTAACGAAAATATCCATGGGTCTAAACCTATTTTGAAGACATTTTAAAACATTCAGACTAAAAACTGAAGTGGGTACTGCTGCTGATCAATTTCACAGTTTCTTATGGTTTATTACTTTTAAACTCCACTGAGAGTGGTCAGCCCTTCTAATGGAGGACACTGTCTAACCCCCTATAAAGAAGGACATCTGGCTGCAGTCATGTGGGCCGTCAAAACTAGCACCATGCTGAGCTCAATAACACTTACCCCCAAATAGTATTGTGCCATACTGATCTTGAGAAATATTCAGCTACTCCTTGGTCTCTATGTTTATGCTAGGGATGTGCAGATACTAGGATGTATAGCGTCATTTGAGCTGTATGAACTTCCTGTCTGCTTCTGATCCAATGTTTGCAAGTGGACAGAGTTGCATTTTTTCCTCACAGATGTCCATTTCTAACATGGGCCATGGCTGGAGCATTGAAAAAATACACTAAGGCAATTTGGGAAAATCACATCAACATTGTTTTTGTCTCCCATTTTGTGCAAATATATCAAATTTGCAAGTCATGGCCCATCTTAGAGAGAGAAGCCCATGAGCTGGTTCAACTTGGCCAACACTGTGTTGGCAGCAATGTATGGCTAACAAACTGGAATCTGAGAGGCCAAGCCATAAAAATCTGTTATATTTTCATGAACACATGGATGCATTCCCAGTTGTATTCCACATAAGTTCCTAGTTTATGCATGTGGTCATGATGACCGCCTGAGCATCAGCATTTTATCCACACCACCATTGTTCATCCCATGTCACTATTCAATTAGTCCTCATGATGACCAGCATGGAAGCAACTGTCTGCAACCAATGCTGGTACCAAGACAGGGGCTACTACCAATATACATGCTTAAAACAAGCCACTATAATGCTTGAACCTACATCACGTAGTGCCTAACTTCATTACTGAAGGAGCAGCCCCATCATTTTATTGCTCAGGCCAAGAATGTCACTGGTTCTGCAAGCCAAAACAACAAAACCCAAATTTTAGGCACAATGCAGCTGAAGTTATGCTTTTGAGTTCCCATTGATTTCAAGAGGAAAGATTTAACACTCCTAGTCCAAGCAATAAAACATAAAAGTGCTTGAATTTCTTGTGTCCCCACTGGCAAGGGATTGGCTGGAACAAAGTAGAAGTTTTACTAAGGTCAGTAGCATCATTTGTTTCCCTGCTACTATGTTAATGATTGCACATTTTCATTCTGTAGCCCAATCATTTTGCTGTTAAATATTTTTGTCGTGTTGCCCCTCTCTCGTGAATTGTCATTTGTGGTGATATTCTTAACTAATACAAGCATAATTATGTATTTGCTTTCAGATGGGCAAACAGATGGGGAAAGGAGTATTTTCAATTTATACCCATGAAACAAGAATATTCCATAAACATAAGGATCATCATTATTTCCCTTCCTATCTTTTTGCAATAGGCAACTATCAACACAGCTCAATAGTCAGGTAATAACTGTTCTTTCTTAATTGTGGACAGCAGGAGCTGTCTTTATCCCACTGTGCATACGATTGTGCACTTAGGAAGAATACAAAGCATGTATAGTAAATGCAAAATCCGGCGATTATCTATTTCTCTGACACAACCAGAAGTCAACTCCTCCCTTCCAAGACTCCCTGTTTAAGGGCCTATGTTCTTGGCCACTGTCAACACTATCGGCCATGATATTTTTCTGAAGTGTCTTTCTGGAATGTGACATGGAGGCCTTGTGATCTGTTGGCTCTTCTTTGAGGAACGATGTCAAAATTTGGAGCTGGAGGATTCCTTTTTGATGCCATGACTGTTTGCTCGTACTGTACCTGGGTTTCCATCTTGTCTCGCATGTTATATGCCATATCCATCAAACTGCTGGGAAAGGTGGTCTGAAGTTTTGGGATTTTAAGGCATCACTATGCTGGTTGTTGCCAAAACTCAAAACTCAACTCTATGCCTCCTTTCCATTCAAATCCAAGGAAGTGGTTCCAAATCTTTGTGAGATGCTATGGTTGCACTAGATGGAGGACAAATTAAAGCTGAATCAAGGAAAACTGAGCTGCTTAGTCAACAAGCAGATCAGGGAGAAAGGATCCAACCTGTGTTGGACAGTTACCCTTTTCTTCAAGGGTGATAATTTGAGTGCACCCTTACCTTAAGCCAGCAGAAGAAATGGTGCTCTAACTAGGGATACTTGAGGAACTGGACTCTCACAAACTCTAGGATGAACTAGAATCTGATCCATATCTCCCAGATTAATGTGAAATTGAGACTTAGTTGCTGTTCTTATATTTATATCCCGCTTTTTCCTCTTGAAAGGAACCCAAGGCAGCTTACATGAACCTGCTGCTTTCCATTTCATTCATATAACCTGTGAAATAGGCCAGATTGAGAGTCAGTACTTGAGTCAATATCACTCAGTGAACTTCATGACCAAGAGGGGACTAATCTCCCAAGTCACACTCATTTTTTAACACTATAATGCACTGGCAATTGTCCACTACCTTTTGCACAGCCCCAGTGTTCTGATGCAGTATTTGGCTCAAAATAAGCTCAAACTGCATTTGAGACAAAAATACCTTAATAGTAATAATGCTATAATATTAACTTTGCTGCTCCTCTGGAAGTCTTTCAGGGGTGAGTGAAGAATACAGCAAGATCACTCCAGATAAATACATAAAATGCACGTTTGAGAGAAAATGACTTTACACTTGTGTATTTTTTCAGCTCAGGTCCCAGCATTCCCTAGCACAGTGGCTTTTTCTGTTATCTAAATGTGGATAGAATTGTATCCTTAAAAATATATATTTACATATTGCAATAACTATTTTAAAAGAACATGTGATTAGGAATTCATAGCTGAATGAAAAAGTCTAAAAAGGTCTTTTTTTTAAAGTAAATTAGTACAAAAATTAAGCATACAGAGTTGGGGGTGAAAACACAGTCTTAAGTTACACTCACTTTAATTCATGCTAAGGATGCAACCTCATGTATCATGTCAAAATTGCAGGTCAACCCGCACATGAGTGTGCAACACTATTCATGTTTAATTGGAAGTGTCTTCTATGGGGTTGGCATACTCATAGATTTTCAACCCTACTGTGTTATCTCCCATGTGCATCAAAATACCAGAATGGAACTTGATATGCATTCAGATGACAACAAAACACCTTATCTGAAATTCAAATGTCCATTTGACCCCTTTCTTTGGGGGAAAGAAATCTGATATTGCAGTTTCTAGAATGAGACCACTTTCACATTGCGACTTACTAGATTTAAGTTTCCCAGATACACAGGACACCAGAACTGGATTCCATCTACATCCAGTTTTCTCATTATTTTTCAACAGTTCTATCAGATTAATCCTCGTTACTGAATTTAATAAGTGTGAAGCATTAGCACAAGTATGGATGTGCTTACTCTGTAATGATGTAGTTGAGGTAAGGATGCTGTACTGCAAAAGGACCTGGGCATAGGTTCAATCACTTCATTCATTTTTCAGATCTGTTAAAATGTAAAAATTGGGGAACAAATTCAATCAATTAAGCTGGGGAAGCCCTGTGGGAGCTAGATGAAGGGCAGTGTTTCACAGCTTGAAGGTACAGTGAAAGAAAGGCTGGGTGAGAAGTGGAAGAACAGAATCGGTTTCTTCATGCTAGTGCTGTGAGACATCATTAGAAAGATGGGCTCTTTATTTCCAGTGCTAGTGGCACAAGCAAGTAAACATTTTGCCCAATTCAGATAGCAAGGAAAGCATGCTATTGATTCCCACTATGGTGCCATTGCAAGGGATGATAACAGTGGGGAGATGCAGCTAGAGGTGGTGTGATATTGAAAGAAAGGGACCCAGGGTAGATTCACCTGCTTCAGGTGCGAAGCTGGTTCATCTGGTACTACAAACTTGACAGATACTTTTCAGGAATGGGTCAGATTTGCCTATGAAGGCACACAAATGAGTGGTTTAAATTACAGCCCCTGCAGAAGAGCTTCCTACTTCCCTATTGAGGCCCCCATGGCCCTCATCTTCCATTTGAAGGTACTATGGCAGGAGCAACTGAACATTACTTTTCATTGCAGTGGGAAGAGAGAAAAAGCTTAGTTGTGCAGGGAAGGAATCAGGACGGGTAAGCAATGGGGGAAAAGAACTAACTGGTAGATTCTTCTTTCCTGTTACCAGGAGCACAATTCTATGTGTGCTTAGAGAGAAAAAACCCGTCTTTTGCCTCCCAGCATGCCCTAGGTAGTCATGCTGACTGGAGCATGCTGGGACTTGTGGGGCATTTATTCTGTCTAAGCTTGATTGTCCAGAAATGTAGGGTGGTCATGTCTTCTTTTTCATAGGTGACAGTACCTAAAGGGCCACCATCCTCTATCTGATGGGCTAATTTCTGTTTATGTACATTGACCGATGTACATTATGTACATTGACTAATGGATCAAATATCAAATTCCATCCATGAAACAAAAGAAAAAAATCCCATAAGAGCTGTTGTCTGTCAACAGTCAGCAGCTGGACAACAAGCAGTCACACAGGCACTCAGTCACAGTCTTCCCCACTATGGTGAGATATTTTCTTGAAATTATAATGAAATGTCTAAATGTGAATCTATCCAGAGAAGCAAGATGCAACATTGGTGTGTCATTGTCATTGCTTTAAGTGATGCATATTCCCCTCCCCTTCCTCCCTCTCTCACTGAGGTCATTTGACTTCCTTCCGCTCCACATAGCCCCCTAATTTTACCCTCCTGCCAGGATAAGCTGGTCTTTCTTTGGGCAAATGTATGCTATCCAGAGGTAACCAGGCAATTCCAACAGGAGGATGGAAGGCTATAAGCTGCCATCCCATAAGCAAGCCCTTTGCTACATCCTTGGGTCTGTAGGGCCTCTGCACCCCAATCCTCCCAGAGAGAGACCACACCTGGAGACAGAATGAGTAAAACACACCTGTCAAACCCAACCAGAAAGTTGTAAATTGCTTTTACGCATTGTGGAATGAATTCTAATTGATATATTAGTCCATCATCCTGTTCAACACCATGTTAAAAAGTTTTTAAAAGATCAGATCAAAGTCTTCAAACAGCACACTCATGAAGCGCACGAGCTTTTTCTGTCAAGTGATACATCAAAAGAAAAAGAAATAATAAAATTGCTTGTGAGCAGCCATATGACTCCGGTGTTCACAACAGTCTTTTTATAAACACGTTAATGACTATGGTAGTATTCTTTTTGCTCACCATGCACTGAGGCATAATGAATTTAGGGTTCTAAACTGAAATATATTTTCCCCTAGCCATGCACAATCATTTAAACAACCATTGATTTGTTACCTGGTGCGTTAACACTTTATGATGAGTTTCTTCAGAGCTGTCTTATCTTACTTTTTGGATAATAAATAATGCACAAGATGAAGGAGGGGGGGGGGGATAGCATTCTCCAAGGAATTTTTTTTTTACTTTATTTCACATTGTGGTTGCTTGGTTACTACATAAAGAAATTCCTTTTGTTCCCCAGCAAACTACCAATAATATTTATGAATCTAATTTTTAATCACATTTCTTCAGTAATAGCCCCCACTAATAAAAATAATAATATTCCCAGCAATGTAATTTGTAGAAATATATGAAATCTTAAGACTGTTAGTGCTTGCAAAATGTAGGCACTAATTTGCTTGCTGTTTCCAAAAGGGGTAAGATTACAGCAGAATTTCAAGTCAGTTGTCTAGGTTACTTTATCAAGTTTCATTTACCTCTTGCCTTTAAATTTTTATACAGGAATAGAAATGACAGAATGGAAAATTTACAGCAATCTATATTATATGTCAATTCTATGAAGACCATTTTCACCACAATCTAATTCTAGTCATGCATTTAAAAAAATCTGTATTTTTAAAGAAAACAAAAGATCCTGTCAAATGCCATTTTAAATGTGCATCTCTCTCTAAATATGTATAGCAATCCTATACTAAAATATGCCAGAGAGAAAGAGAGAGAGATACATCACCACTAGATCAGCACTAGATTCACCATTATCCTACAGTTCCTCAGCAGGTGTATCTGAAGAATAGGACTAGGCTGTTAATGTGTATTTTGATACATTGATGCTACAAACCTTACCTGAAAGTAAGCTTCATTGAACTCAATTTAACTTACTTTGGGTAGGCATGTATAGGAATTCACTGTTAAACTGCTGAGAACTGCATCACAGCATTTGGGGAAACATTGGATGGATAAATTCTGATCTTCATATTTGTCCAAGAGCATAAATTGTGCCATTTCATACACACAATAAGAAGGAATGCATACTTCCTCTCCACCAGCATTCCTGAAAATCTGATAAACTAAAGAAGTTTAACGATGCCAAAGGTAGGGTATCTATTGGCTTGCACTGATGCATCCTGAAAATAATAATAGATTTTGAATGGGTAATAAATCTTTTTACTATTGTTTATTTTATTTCTATACTGGCCAATAGCCATTCTCCCCCCCCCCCCCCCACAGAGAGAGAGAGAGAGAGAGAGGGAGGTCACAGTGTCTTTCAGGTTTCCATTTAGGATAATTTGTTCTCTTTCTTTTCATTTTTTGCCAGGTATTTCTTGACCCTTTAACCTTTTTAGAACAACAAAAAACAGAAAACAAGAAAACCAATCCGATCCTCTGTAATTAAAAGGAAAGTGATTTTTGAAGGAAACTAAAACAACCTTGTATCATCAGCCATCAAAATGGCTGTAGAAGCAAATGCATGTGTGAAAAGTGTCATGTGACCACTCAGACTTATCTGACGTGAAATCTTCATTGACTATGGAAGATACTGTCCATGCAAAATATCTAAATGAAATTCGAGAGCAGGGGAAAGAACATCAGTTTGATCAGCAAAATTTCTTAGAAGCAATTACACATCTCCCTGAAAATATCCCCTGCTCAGTCACAGGAGACTCCTTCTTCCTTTATTTAAAAAATCAAGCAGAGGTAACCTTTATTTGAATCAGAAATGAGAAGAACAAGTTCTATTTTTTATTTCTAATTCTCTATTTTTTTTCTATTTTTGTTTTCTCTATTTTTTCCCTGTCTTTTTTGTTCTTCATAGCAAACAGCAAAATTTCACTACTAAGAGGTCAGCAGACAATGATTCTCAGTTTCCCTTCTAGTTGTGTTTACTTCCTCCATTCCACCCCCACGGTCCCCACTTGAAGAGCAGTTGTTTGCAAATTTCTTGCCTCCAGGGGATCTTTTCTACATCAATTTGACTGCTGAGGATGTGGCAAAACATGCTGTTCCCTGATTATAGTAAAGATCAACAAATGAATGCAGAGAGAGAAATCTAAAGTCTATAAAGCAGTAGTCTAAGATAAAGTTTTGTATATTTATGTATCACTTTTCAAAACCAAAATAAGTTACAAAATCAGTCAAAGTTCTCCTCCACCATCTCTCTAACAATACCCAAGGGAAAAAAGAAACATCTTTGCTTGGTGACTAAAAGAGGAGAAAAGTGGGGCCAGGTGAGCTTCCTTGGAGAGTGTATTCCACACTTAGAAGTTCTAGGCCAGGGGTCAGCAACCTTTGACACTCAAAGAGCCATTTGGACCAGTTTCCCACAGAAAAGAAAACACTGGGAGCCGCAAAACTCTTTTGAACTCTAAAATGAAAATAACACTGCATAAATCGTTTTTCACCTTTATGCTATGTATAAAAAAAGTATAATGTGTTGCATTTATGAAACAGATCGGGGGCTGTGCTTTGCCAGTGCAGGTCGCAGATCGGCAGCTGTGCCGGCACGTGTAGCAGATCGGGAGCTGTGAGCAATGGAGCTGCAGCAGAGGGATTGAAGAGCCACGGGTGGCTCTGGAGCCACGGGTTGCCGACCCCTGTTCTAGGCTGATTATTAGGAACAAAGACAAGAAGTTACTCTCCACTTTGATTGACTGTGACAAATTCTCCTTTCTCTGGGTTTATTCTCTAGCAAATTCTGAGGTCTAAACTGCACGTGGCATTAATTACATCAGGCATCCTTCCCTGTGTTGTTTCTATTTCCTAAGCCTCCAGGCCCCAGATCTGTATCAGAGGCACTGCATACAAAGAGCAAACATTTAAGTCATCTCTTCTCAATCATGTCCTTCCTAAAATTCACAGCCTCTGTCAGAGTTTTTAAGAAACAAAAGGACAATAAAATCTTTGTCAGTGCCCATGAAAACTACATTCCTTTTTATTAAACAGACAGATCTGTGGAATTTAGAAGGGGATGATTGAGAATAATGAGTGCAGCATGTAGTCTGGCCGGAATATGCAGGGGCAAGGAGGATTTTTCTTTTCTTTTTATGAGCTGCAACTCCATTTTAGCCTCACAAGACCAACCCTGTGATGTAGGTTAGGCTGAGAGTCAAGGTGGACTTCATGGCTGACTAGAACCAGGGTCTCCCAACTGCCAGCCCAGTAACCACTGTGTCATAATGACATACCTTTGTCATATTAACCCTTACCATTTTCCATAAAAATGAAAAGATAGTCCTCAGACACACTCAATATGAATCTGCAGCTGCCTACTGCAGCAGAAAATTGGCCATAGTGCACAAGCAGTCTTCAGGGAAAGCTGCACCAGTATCACCAGTTTTCCTATTCAAGAGCCCATGACAAGCTTTCAGGGATCCTAGGAACACAGTTTGAAAACCCCTGCCTTAGATAATATTAATGCAGAAGCGTTCTTTTAGGCAAAAGCCAAAGATATGCATTCTCCTTATACTGTCACTAGTAAAATGGCATTGCCTCTTGGCTCTTCAAATATTACCATTTTTTTCTATTTATCTGTGACCACACTGCTCTCTGCTTTTCAGGATTACTCACAGCTATATTTTGCAGACTGCTGTTTCACCTGATAACCTATGCCATGTGGTTTTAAAACAGACTTGAAGCCTGTGCTGCTCCATCAGTAACTGAGCTAGGTGTGTTTGTGTAGAAAGCAGGTGATAAAAATGGCACATGCATGCCTTTAGATGTTCCTTAACCACCTCCACTGTCACTCCTGCCATGCATACAGTATTTGCAGCAGACTTTTCAATAAAAGGATGTGATTCCCATAATTTAAAATAACAGGAAAATGTGTGTGTGTGTGTGTGTGTGTGTGTGTGTAAAGAGATCTGTGCATTCCTGCAAGGAATGCAAGTGCATTCCTGCAGGTTCCTCCAGCATGCAATTACTGCCATGCTGGAGGTGGGCCTGAGAATTGGCCCTAAGCAGGCAGGCAGATACACCATCTCTACTCCTCTGAAAAAATTGAGCATCTCTCTTTTTTCCTGCTCAGGCATCGTTATGAGCGCTTTCTCTTTTGTTCCATCAGTTAATGGCTCAGGAAAGGTGCCTGATGTTTTCTCAATGGGAAAGATACAGATATCTCTCTGGAATATCAAGGCCTTCTCCTGTTCACTCAGGGAAGAGCAAGAATTTGAAAGACAGGGAAGGAGATTGCTGACGGTCCTTGAAATGCAGTACCTCCTGTCCAGGAACTTGTGGGTCTAGTGAATCAAGGTAGTCTGTAGCTGGTTGCCGCCATCTAGGCTCTGCTTGACTATTCATAAATGAAGGATATCAAGGAAGGAAACAAAGAACACCAGAAGCCCCCAGGGCACTCCTTGCTGCAAGGACTCCAAGTCTTGATAGTGTTTACCCTTGAACTTCTCACATGCTGGGAAGTAGGGAGCATTGAATATTCTGTTGAGCTTCTCATGCCAGGCAGCCTAATGATACACTGCACTTCTGCTTGCAAGGACAGTGGTCTCTCCTCACACTTATAAGGAAGCTGCCTTTTTCTGCCATGTAGTGCTAAGAATTTTTAATGGCTGAGGTCTGAGGAGCAAGGTGAGGCACACTCTTCTCACTGGGTAAACTGCCTGATTGTTAAACCATAGCGGAGTTCTATGCAGTAGGCTTGATGTTTGTTCAAGCCTGGTGCTCTCTCTCTGTCTCTCAATCTCTCTCTTATTTTTTCTTGATATTCAAAATGTAGATTTCAACACTCTGCTTTCCCTATAAAGTTGATTTGTTGCAACTTGCATTAAATGAAAATTCCAGGAGATGCAATGAAATGCTGTTTCCCAAAGAGTTTGCTGCAATAACATTTCCTTTTTATAAGTACTCTTTTTACTAAACTACAGGGGTGGGCCTTTCATTGGTTTCCTGGGAAGTAGGAGCCCCTTCAATACCCTTGTATCTGTCAGCAAGAGGCCACTAACAGCAACAGTGCAAGTTCTTCTGTACTGTTATAATCGGTTCGATCTCATTGCTGTAGGAAATGTCTCTGATGGACCTCTTTCAGACCTACAAACATCGCTAGAGTCAATGTTCTTTCTTACCTGGAAAATTGAAAATTAACACATAGGGTAGGTTTGCATATCGCAACAACCTACCATAGTCAATCACCATGGTGGGTTGCCTTTAAGCACCAAGCAGCCATGACAAACCTGACAAACCATCAGGGTCATTGTGATTGCTTTTCTTCCTCCCCCTGCCTCCTTCCTCCTTATTCCTCCATGTGGTATCCCAGGGAACACTGTGGGGAGGAGTGAGTTTGCTTTCTTTGTCAGCCATGACTGTGAGCCAATATTAGTTCAGCAAGACTATCTCTTCATAGTCTCTTGAAGTTCAGCAGAGAGGATGGAGCACTGAGCAGGAAACTCTCTCCCAATCCAGAGTTGACCTGTGGAGCAGGAAGGAAGGGTGCCTTTCCTACTATGCCTCACCACCCTGTTCTTGAGGCAGCACAGATGGACAGATCACCAGCTCCCAGCTCCGCCCTTGGAGTAACTTGCTCAGGCAGCAGCTGGGAGCTGGCAGAGATGCTCAGAGAACAGGGGAATGCTTCCAAGACCATGGTGCCATTCCCAGTCCTTTCCTGAGTACCTTGCTCCAAAGCAAGAACTGTGATGTGAGAGATGGACTTTTGATCTGAGAATAGGGAATCCTTGCTGAGCACATCTCCTCCCTTTTCTTGGTGCCTCTTGGGACAAAGTTGTTCCAAAAGATGCCAGTATGGACAGCTATAAGTTTGCAGGTCATGTCTCCCCAACCTGGTTTGCATCTTTTCTCCCAAGCAAGAATAAGGAAGGGGGAGGGAGGTTGGCTTCTTTCAGAAAACCACTGAGGTGGGTGCTGGGTTTGAGAGCCATGGGCCTGGCTCCTGCCCCGGATAATATCTCTCAGACAGAAGGTAGAAGTACCTGGGACCTGACAGCTGTTTCAAACTTTCCAAGCAGCTCTTTTTTCTGGGATTTCTGCCACAATGTGTTGTACTGTCCAACTGCAGATGACACAACAGATGACCATGCTAGGGAGAAATCTTGGAACATACTATCATATCTTATTGTGACTAACAACCATGATAAGCTACACGGGCTGATCCTTTTGACAAGCATTGGAAAACATGACGAGCCATTTGTTGTTTTAGTCACTGGTTGCTTGTCATGTCATGCCTCAATTTGTGGGAACATCACCTTGGTGGATCTTGTTCCCCCTAGAATCAGCCTTGGGTTTGGCAGATTACATTGGTAACATCCAATAATCTGCATTTATGATTACAGGATGCAAGTTTCTTTATAGAAGTTCAGTTGAATTCCTTGTCCCCAGTTTCCATGCAGAAAACACAGTGAAATGAAGCAAACCATTTCAGATTTGAATCTGCAAAATGTTTCCAGCTCGAAGTGAAATTGTTAACAGCACTAAAGCACTGTGCTAAGGCACTATCATTAAGAGCTAGTTCTGCAAGAACTGCTTTCATAACCTAAATGAAAAAAAAAGGTCAATCTATATTTTGTTAGGCCCTAAAAGTCAAGACTGAAATGACATCTTCTTCATCTTCCCTGCACTGGCAATTGATTCAGTTCTCTCTTGAACTGATTTACACTGCTTTGCTTTTATTATTGGCCCAGTTCAGTGTGTTATTCATTTCAGCTCCATTCAGGTAAGAGTGCTCTGCTTCCATTACCAATAGTGCTAAGGTTGTACTTAATGTCATGTGCACATCTAGGTTTTCGATGAGTTACTATTCTAAACAGTCAGCATATTCCGTACATTATTCAGTGCAACTTTTCATTTTCCCTGCCTCTTCCCCTTAAGACATTGTGATCTGTATTTTTTCAAAGTAAATTTCTAAAGGCAATGGTTGGAAAGCAATGTGACTTCCCCCAACTAAAAAGAAAATCACAATACAAAGATTAGAAGCTATTTGTAATGCATAATATATCTGAGGGTTACACAAAAACCTACAAAATAATCCACCTTGAATATCATGTGTACATTCACAATAAAGGGGCCACCAGACCCTTTATATTATGGTGAGGATAAAGTCATCAAGTCAAGTAAAGAAAAGGACTGCTATTGATCTCAGTATGTTGGAATTAATCCCTATTATGCCATCCCAAAACTTCTAGTGTTTTAGTACTGTCTGTGTTGTACAGGAAGTTTCTAAGAAAAAACCTTTCCAATTTTCACTGACAAAATCACAAACTGAAATTAGAAATCAGGTCATCTCTAAGTTATGGTGATACTATGAACAATAGACCTCCAAAATGTCCTGCTCATGACAGCGACCTTCAGCTCTTCCAAGTGCAAGGCTGTGGTTTCCTTCATGGATTCAATCCATCTCATATTTGGTCTTCCCTTTCATCTGCTGCCTTTGACTTCCTATAACACAATTGTCCCCTTGAATGATTCTTGCCTTTTCATGATGTGTCCAAAAAATGACAGACTCAGTTTTGTCATTTTTGCTTCTAGAGAAAGCTTTGTCTTGATTTGATTTAGGACCCACTTGTTTGTCTTTCTGTCAGTCCAGGGTATTCACAAACCCTACTCCAGCACCATATTTTTAACACATCAATTTTCCTCCTATCATCTTTCTTCATTGTCCAGCTTTCACACCCATACAGTCTGTGTGTCAATAAATAAAGGATATTTGAAATGTTTGCTAAAATGTTTGCTTCATTCTTTGATACTTCCTTTCTTCATTGTTCCATACACAATATCATGAGATATGACCCTTACTGGTCTCTTCTCTATAGGTACACAAAGTAGCCATTCAACATTTAATTATTTAATTTACATTTAATTTAATTTAATGAAAGACTGGAGCACATGTTATTTTTGTCATGGGGAATCAGTCCCAAATGAATTCATTTGGTGACTAACTTCCACACCTTATGTTTGAAAGTATTTATCATGCAGAATTTGTTCATAATCCAGTGGGAATATGGAGCATGTGGAAATGAGACTAAAGGGAAGAGGGATAGATTCTAGTATATATACCCACCAGCTTCTTTTAGCTTAAAGCTCTTACCACTAATAGCTATGCTTTTGAAGGGCCATTTCAGCCTTTCAGAGTGGGAGGAAACTGCATGAGATTCAGAAAGCTACTAGACAGTTGTTGTTTGGAGGAAGGCATGTGAAGCTCCAAGTGAAACATCGAAACAAAGTGAGTCTGAAGGGGCCTCCTGGGTCATCTAATCTGACCCCCAGCTCCAGCCAGCTCTGCTCATATAATCCCCAACATGTGGTTGTCCAAATCTGCAATAGATTCTGCAATAGATTCACATGAGTTCAGACTTTTATGAACATGATTCATGGATTCTGCAGTGGACCAGCTTTTCCCAAGTTGCATGGATTCCATGGATCTGTGGATTTTTCTTTTGAACTTTCTGGGATTCTATGAAAATCTAGTTGTAGAAAAATATGAAAAAGCTACTAACTGAAAAATGTACATTTCCTCATCATAAGCTAAAGCATGGAAATATGCATTCAGGTGGTTTTATGCATTTTCAGAAATGCACATTTATGCAAATTCAAGTTTGCATGAGTGTAAATTTACACTAGTTTGAGAAATAGAGAAAAAACTAGTTCTGTCAATAAGCAGATGATAGAATGAAAGGCACTCCACACTCTGTGAAATACAGAAGGAATAGATTTAACAAGATTCATACATCTGTATTTCTAGGTACCCTGGAAAACCAGATTTCCCCAGACTTGTTGTCCACTCCCACACCTTATTCCTGGAATCTTATTATACTGATTTATTCAAATTAGCTTTATTCTTCTGATTATGAGAGATGAAGATGATATAATTTGGAGCACCATTTTGGAGTTAGTTAAGTTACTTGGAGCAGAAGAAGGGTACAACTCTGCATCAGTATACACTGATGTTATATAGTATGTATGACAATATCTTCAGAAGGCTGATGGGAAGAGCATTCATGCAGTCCTTGGACAAGCATCCCAGGGACCATAGCATGGCTCTCTGAAGTAGGAGAAGTACTCTAACCATGATTCAGCCACCAGCCTTTCAGTTGGCCCAGAAGAAACCACAATGGCTGCTTTTACAAGGTCAGAAAATCAATCTTAGAGAGGTCATTCCAGTGAGTATGGAGGTGAGAAAACTAGATAGGCCAGGATATGATTTCAACTGAGCCTCCATCAGCCTCCTTCCCTCCCTTTCTGAAATACTCTTGCTAGACACGCCGAAAAGCCCATCAGGCAAAAACTCAAAAAGACAGTGGATGAGGAAAAAAAGGTTGTCATTACCACTTCTTCTACCTTCTAGCTTTATTCCAGCAGTGCACAGGATCTTCAGAAGCCTCCAAGTTTGGGGCCTTCCAAGCAGTGAGGGCACAGTTCATACTAATCCTAGAAATGGCTCTTCCCATTCCAATTGATTGACTTCAGATCAGAGCCCTACAATAAGTGAAGGCTGAGGCTGGTGTCTTAAGTCACTGGAAGAGGCTAAATTTGCGAGGCCACCTGTTGCATGGTTATGCACACATTCCCTCTTCTTAGTGTTAGCTGTAGCAAAGCAAAGCAAAGATCCATGGCACCATTTATTATATAGACTCCGATTGTATTTCTTCAAGGAATTTCAGGTCTGACAGAAGGTCCCACCCTGTGGTGAAGTGGGATGATAAGAAATTCTCAGCACTCATAAAGCAGAAAATTGTACGTTGACTATATATAAAGCTAAATGTGTAGTCTGCTAGGAATGTAGCTCACTGAAACTCATTTCGTTGACAGCCTACAGGCAACTGATCAGAATAAGATGTTCTAGGAAGGGATGCATTCGACTCTGGCCCCTGAAATGAAAGGCCAGTGACTAATTTTCTAAGTTCATTGCCTGAGTGTGTTCTCTTCGCCATTAGGAAAGAAACTACACAACATAAAAGTAATCTCAAGAATGTAGGTCAGTTGGAATATTGCTGTACCGACACTTGTAAAGAAAAGGGTTGCAATGTATTTTAAAAATTCAAAGGGACTTTTATATAGCTACTAATAAAAGACGCCAAAATGCTGTTAGCAGCAGATTTAACGTGACTTATTGCTTGCGGTGATTAAACCCAGCAGGCTTCCTTGTTTTTACAAACAGCATCTAACCCCTTCTGTTTATAATTTGCCAAGATACAGAATACATTTGCAATCACCAGTGCGGAAATGTATGTAATCTGGGCTACAGTGCAATGCACGCTTACTTGTGAGCAAGCCATATTGAACTCTGGGGGATTTACTTCTGAGTAAATAGGAATGGATTCAGGTTGTTCACAGCATTCCTCTTGTTAGTGCTCCGTGAGATAATGGTTACATTCTGAAATAACTAATTTAGGCATGCCTGAGGCCTTTGGTGTGTCAGCAGAAGAAAGGGAAGAACCTGTCCACATGTTATATTGCAATTTGATTCCTAAAATAAATGGTAGGAAAGATCCACTTCAAAGGTAGCTTGGCATGGTCATGGGGGTTGGTGGTGAAAAGCAAGTAAAACAAATGAACAAATGGGACCAGCATGAGGGCTTGGTGAAGAAAGACCTGCTGTGCAGGCATGGGGGCTGGGATGGGGGCTTCAGGAAATGGACATACACAGTCAGATGCTTGGAGAAGGGTGATCTCTTGACAAGCAAGTCTCAGGTGCCACCTGCCCTTTTTTGGCAGCCCCCCTCCCAGAGTTCCAGTGAGGGACTCTGGATTGGAAGTTCTAATCTGTGGATTTGAGGGGTGAGACGATCATTGCTTGACTACCTGGTCTACACCATCAGGTAGCAGATATCCAGGCTTTGGGGCAAGATGTCCTCAGGAGAACCCAGTGACTGGACCTGGGGCCTTTTCTGTGCAATCCTTACACTCTTCCGCTACAGCAAGGCCCTCCCACAGGAGTCCCTAGACCTGCCTCTGCTGCTGCTCCTCCCTCACTAGTGCCACCTGCTTGCTAACTTGCTGTTTCCTTCAGCCCAAGCAGGGTGATAATGGTAGAGACAAAGAGCATCAGGAGCTGGTACTTGTGCACCTGCTCTGAGCTTGGCAAGTGATCTGGAAGTACCAATAGCAGCAGCTGGCAGTGCTTGCCTAAGCAAATCTTGCCTAAGGACCACACTGAGCCAGCCCAGCACAAAATGAAAGCCTCTTGGCTAGTCAGAAACCATTCTGTGGCTCTATCTATCCTGACCAATAAGAGGATGTCAAGGCCTTTTACTTGTTATTCATCTGACATTTGTAGCTAGCTTCTAGGATAAATGGCATTGGGACATCCATCCTTTCATACATGCATGCATACAATCTTCTGTTTTACTATATTTTCTTTTTCCTCTCTTCCTCACAATGTCTGGCTTATTTTACTGGGCCACTTCTTTTGATAGCAGTACAGATTTTGTGAGTTCTTCTAGTCTTTACCGAGATATGAACAACTTATTTTGAATGGGCAACAAATACTGTGTTTATCTTCACAGTTGTTTACCACTGGGAATTATGTCATCTGTGTATGACACATGCAAAGTTTCTGCCCACTATCCTCTTCATCTGTTGTACTGGCATATGTTCTCACTTGCTGGTGATTCAGTAGTAGATGGCAAGCAATGTAATGTTTACATTGACATCCTGAAGAACAGACTGCTAATGCCATTTCTTTAGGCAAGGAGTCCACCCTCTGATTCATTCAGTACTTGTGCATTAGTTCCACAAGCTTTTGTGGACACCTGTTGGGGGTTCTGTGCCAAGACAGAAAGCCCATATTAGGAAGAAAACAGAATTTGCTCTTTGTGAAGCTTCTGTCACAGAGAATGATAAGTGGAGTGGAACTTATCAGATAAGTTTAGGATGGGAACAGTTTGTATTAACTTTTGTCCAGTGTCACCATCTCAGCAAGCAGGCAAACTTCAAATCCATCCTTGCTCATTGAGACTAAACAGAAGTAATCACAAACAGATGAGGTTAAGGCAGTGATTACTACTGGTTCTCTAGCTGCCAATCATTCCAAGTTTTGTGTGCTCAGATTTGCTTTATGGCAAGGAGATTTGATGGACCCTGTATGTGAGTGTTAAGATAAGCATTTCCTTCTTTGGGAGACAATCCATCAGGAAGTTAGGTGTTGTTCTGTTTTGGTGATTTCTGTTTATAATTTTATGGTTACGTTCTCTTCAAATTACCACCATCACCTTCATAGCAGGTGTTACTTTTGTCATACGGAGTGTTCAAAGGTAGAGCTTAGTGGTTAAGAGCATGGGACTGGGACTCAGACAATCTGGGTTCTAGTCCCCACTTGACCATGGAGCCAACTGGATGACTTTGGGCCAATCATAGACTCTCAGCCCAACCTACCTCACAGGGTTGTTGTTGTGGAGATAAAATGGAGGAGGAGAATAATGTAAGCTTCCTTGAGCCCTTTGTAGGAAAAGGCAGGATTTAAACCAATAAATAAATAAATAAATAAAATGCCTGGCTCAGCATTAATTGTAAGATAAATAAAGTTTCCAGGGGGTGGGGGTGGAAGCTTGCTGTGGAACTTTGGTAGGGTATTTGTCCAGATCCCTGTTCTCTGTGTTCTGCCATAGTAGAACTGGCTTATGTAGGAGAATTTCTCATTGTCCAAACCATGACCATCAACTATTGTTTGCTATGGAAAGGCCAATAAACAAGCAAACAAACTTGAGTCCTTGCCTCCATTTTCTAGTTAGTGATGGAAGAAAAAGCAACACTCAAGCTGATTGTTTTTGACCTTAATGCTCATCTTACCTTATTGCATGTTATTTAAAAGAAAAAGAAAACAATAGAGAAATGTGCATTTTTTAAACAAAACAAGAAAATGCACTGTTCCAATTATACACCTAAATTTGCACTTTTCTCCATGAACTATGAAAATGCATCAGAGGTGTGGATGCATATTTCTGGAAGTACATATTTCTGAAATGCATATTTCTAGTTGTTGGGCTAGTCAGTGAGTGAGCATTGCCTAGGATTGCCCTCAAATCTGGTTCAGTTCACTCCCAGCTTTGGTTTTCTTGGTTCACATGGGGAATGTTGTGCTCCCCTCCACCCCAAAAAAATGTGCATTTTAAGAAAGGTACAATCAAGTTCACATTTTGAAAATGCAAATTCAAATTCAAGAAATTAGGAACATTTGCAGTGTACATATACTCCCATATGTGTTTATGTTCAGGGCTGCAAATGGGACATTTTGAGAAATGTGGGAATGGATTTCTCAGCCATCCCTGCTCAGGCATGTTTATGATGTCACTGGCCTAGCCTTTAGGGAATCTGGGAGACAGGTGAGCTCCATCTCCCCACTGCATCCAGACTATAAATTCTATAGGTCGATACAATGATAATTTCATGATTTAGCTCCATAATACTCAGACAGAAGTGAAAGTAAGCCCCAGTCTGAAACCCTATAAACCTTTGGAATAACTCCCATTAAAATGAGCATTAGTTAATTCTGAACAAGTGTACATAGGACTACATGTACCTATATTCTTCCCCTGTCACCCTTGCACTTCATTTTTCTTTATTTTTATTGTGTCTTTTTATTTATATAATTTTTATATAAATTCTGTACCACAAGCTGACTGGGTCATGAGCCCATTTATGTTAGCTTGTATAGCTCTATTTGCACTAACTGCACTTAATATTTGTTTACACCCTACTTGTTCTCATGGGAATCTTCACTCAGAAGGATACCTTGAGACCTCTGCATTACACTGCCATTAAATTGCTGCAGATGCCAATGTTTCAGGATAGATAGAGCTCAGTACATAAATGATGGGTAGAGGCAGTGCTTTTTTTGTAAAAAAAAAAAAGGTGCCAGAACTCACGTCACACACATAAACAGAATGGTCGCTGCCGCTGGCAATAAGCAGCGCGACCACACACACCAATCCCAAGCTGAGCAGCGGAGCCCTCACTACCTCACTAACAGCACAGACACAAAAGGACACAAAAGCAGCCCGCAGGCACTGTGTTAATGATGTTTGCTGCTGACCTTCTACGCTGACAGGCGATTCAAAATTACTTAGTAAAATCCATTGGAAAAAAAGGTGCTGGAACACCGTTCCTGTGCGTTCTATGACAAAAAAAGCCCTGGGTAGAGGTAATAGTTTCCACATCAGTCACCCTGTGCAGCCACTCTGGGCTTTAAATAAGTTACACATGATGCTGAAGCCTGTCCCCAAACTTGGTTTATTTCGGCACTATGACTAGAAATTCAGTCTGCATTCAGAGTGGATAAACTAGGGAACCACCAGTTTACACTGGAAATGGATTTCAGTTAACCTGATTGTGCATGGACAGATCACAGTGGATGCTCTGAGAATCAGGATGATTCACAATTGTAAGACTGTATCTCCAGTACATTCTTACCCTCTTCATCACAGTTGTATAATCTTGAAATGCACCCTGTTGCTGGTTGATTATTTCATTTTTGCTATAGGAGGGGCACATCTTTTTTTTTTTTTTAATCTCACTACTGTTTTCTTATGTAGGTTGAAGCCACAAAGAGAAAAATCAAAATCAATGCAGCAGATGTTTTATATTTAGAATCATCATTTTGAAATTTAATGACTTTCTACAAGAGGAAACATCTGGCTCTGTGCAGCAGTAGATTAACACGCTTCCCTTGGTTTCTTCAAGACAGGTGTAACAAGCTTGAGGGGAAAAATCATGCCAGGTTTTTCTTGGTTCTTAGTGAAGTGTGAAGGGAAGAATATCACTGAAAGGACACAAGGAGGTTATCTGTCTTAGCATGAGTAAAAATGGCCATCTTGTTTTTGAAGGATTGGGTTAACTGATAAAATCGAGGCAAACATTGTGAAATATCAGGCTTTTTAGTGGTTGTGCGAAATGATGCATGACAATGAACCTAAGATTTACATCCAGGGACAATCTGGGAGTATGCATGATAGTGCAAATATTTAAGGATTCAGTCTTAATTAAGGATGTAATTTAAAAGGCTATTCTATAGCCTCTTAACTTTTTTTCTGGGAGGCCAGAAGATGCCCTAGCTCTGGGATCCTGTTATTCACCTTATCCCTTCGCAGCTGGTATGGAAAGAACTGTGCCAGGTACTACCTACTGATGTCGCAACAGGGCATCAGAGAGAGAGACAAAGGGGGTGGAGGGGAAGGGCTGAGGAAGCAAATGTACACCAACTCCAATCAGCATCCCAGCCTCCTGAACTCCCTGGTGCTCAGTTAAATGGCTGAGAATAATCATCTAAATAAAAGGCTGCATTCAAGCAAGCTGTGGCAGCAGCAAATATGCTACTGTTCCTTGCTCCTGTCTTTAGATGCTCTGAGTTTTTGGGTTTATGTGTATCTGCAACAGGAATGGCATGGCTGCACCCTCAATTAGCAATAACTATTTCAGGGTAGCACATTTTGTTAAGGCATTTCCTTGTTCATATTGCAACTACTCAGGGCTAACTCATCACTTCAGCAATAAAGCTATTGCATGGTATCCTGTCCAAGACCAGTTCCTGCTTCACCGGAACCTTGGAGCTGGATGGCTGTCAGCAGCAGAGGACCAAGTCCCAGATTTGTCAGTTCATTTTGGCCTGCTCTCCCTCCATCCAAACAGATCAGGACAAAAGGCTTTGTGACTAAATCTTCTATTGTGCTAAAGAAGACAAGATAGGCTTCTTTTGTGATAGAGAAGAATGGTATTGCTGAAGTCAATAACAAAAGACACATGCAAAGTTAGAATACATTAGGGAAATACATCTTAAAGGTATGAAGTTGGTTCCAAACCAGATATCTCTTCACTCTTTCAATCTCTATCTTTCCATTCTTTGCCCTACCTTCAAGGTTGATTCTGCTGCTATGGGACAATCACTGGGAACACCTGATGCACCTGATGCAGCTCACTTACCCTATTCACGTGACACTCTCTTAGTTGGATGGATGACCCATCTTGGTTTACTCCCCAGAATTCCCAAATGAACTAGAAACAGTTGGATTCTCAGCACCTACCTCTGTTATCTCTGGGTCTAATGGCCTTGGCATTTCAGCAGCAAATTCCAATCCATTTCTGAATCAGATCTGAGCTCAAGCCTTTGAAGGTTGTAGCCTTTGAATGGGCCAATCCCATCAGTTCACAGGGCTAGACACATGATGTCTATGCAGCTAAGGGGTCTAATAGAATCTGTGTAAATGTTGGGAGATTTGTGAAAATCTCTTCTTCAAATTCTACAAGTTTCCCATTCACACAGAATCATCCCAAACATCAATTGTTCACTGATCCCTAGAAGACACACCACTAATCCACAAGCATTGGCTGTGAATAGGTGCAAAAAATCATGCCAAAAGGGGGATGTACGGACTTACTTTTCATATCTCTTAAAAGCACACTTTTCATCAGAAATAATTGAGGTTGGAAAACCAGCACATCTCTATTTTATTAGATAAATCCAGGCAAGACAGAGGGATTGAGAGCAAAGCTGGCTTCCTGATTTGGCATCGGAAGGCATTTCACATAATGGAATTGTCAGTGGTCCAAGTGGTGATAACTCAAAGCCAGAGTGTCTACAGTCACTGTCAGTAGACAGATATTAATAGATGTAACTGGAGAAGGATTCGCCAAATGCATCATGAATCACTGGCAGATATACAATTTGAAAGGGCAGTGGGAAAGGGAAATCTCTTCACCTCCCCTGTTACATAGGGTCATCATTCCTTGGGGCACCAGTATCTGGTTATCATGGACCAGTCAGAATTTTTTGTCCAGCAGTATTTCAGAAGTTTTGGAGGAGAACTAGGAAGGAGGAAATCAGAATGGATGGCATGTTTGTATCTCCATTTTCCCCCTGTAAGTCCCCTGGGAGAGACCATGTATCATCAGAAAGAGGTGGGTCCCAGAGCATTCTAAACAAGGACCTACAGCTGGTTCCTCAGCCCAGCCGCACCTTGCCTTCTTTTTAAAAATAGAGAGATGGAAGAGAAAAGCATCGTTCCACTCCATGTAATAGTAAGTATGCCTGCCCTTAAAAATTCTCCTATGTTTGCCACCGCTCTTAAAAAATGAGGACCCAATCTCCCTCCCACATTCACAGCAAGATGGAGACCCAGCAAAGTCTATGGTTTTGTGGTGGGGATAGACAATATTGGTGCACAGACGTAGTAAAAATTATAACAATTACTTGTTATAAAACACACTGATTTTTTTACAGTTTAATACTGTATACCTGGAAGACCTTGAAGCTTGCAAAGAACCTTCCCACACCCTTTTGCCTATTATTAATCCACAACGCCATCAAAGTCTGTCTGTGTGTGGCAAGGGGGGAAAACCTCCATCATCTTCTCCTTCTGTGCAGCTCTGCATTGCTTCTGAATTTGGATCAGATTAATCATCCCTGTCGTGAACACTATTTACCTCAATTTTTTAGTCTCCCTTCCTGAAGAATTCTGTGCAGGCACAGTACCTACTGTATACTTCTTGCAGTTCCAAACTGCAGTTCTTCATGCTGAAATCACCAGAACGTTGTTGAAATGCAAATGGACTGCCAGTTTCAGCGTGCCTGCAATGTAATGAGGAAAAGGACAGAATACCCAAGGAGACATCCATCCCATGCTGCTTGAGTGCTAAAGTCATCCTGAAAATGCTAACAACAATGGACCATATTCCCTTTTCTCCCGCTGTGTCAGTTTGAGAGAGATCCTGGCTGTGTCCCTGTGAGAGCACATGTTGTGCTTGCAGTTACTGTTGCTTCCTCCAGGAAGGAACTATGCCTAAGGATTACTACAGGCTGATGCAAAATGACATGCCAAGTCACATGCTGCATCCCACCATCTGCCAAGGCAGTCTGAAAAGGCCTCACACCAAGGAGAGTGAAAACATTCACACTGTGATAATGAAACTTGTGGAAACAGCCATCTGATTATTGAATTCCCCAAGTTATAGCCATGGAAGTATATGACAGACATAGGTAGGCATTTATTTCAATGGAACAATTAAGCACATGCTCAAAACAAATGCATGGGTATGGCTTGATTTTTCCAATAGGGTTTTAAAGAGGTAGCAGTATGGCTTGCTTTTTGTTTTGTTTTGTTTCTGGTCAGATTTCAGTCTACTTCTCCTATAGCTCAGGATTAATAAAGAACATTTTATTACATTGGCATCAAGGTTTGCTACGTTACCAAAGAGCAACCCAAATGAGTCACAATAGATAACTTAATTCTTTTTTCTTTTTTTCTTTTGAAGGTTGGTTTGACTTTGGTGTTGCTAGTGTGGGAAAGAGTTTCGGAATCATGCACCAAAACATTTATAAGTTCTTACTTTATACATTCAACATAACTAGAGGTTTTTTCTGGCTTCTGTAAATTGCATGCAAGAAAGTCATGTGCTTGCTTTTGAATCATTTTGATTCAGCTAAGCAAATATCACTTACATTTGTTGTGGACTTCATATATCAGATGCTTCTGTAGTCCTCGTTTTAATCCCCACTCAAAAGAGTCAGGGGAGATGCTCATTTTGTAAAAGTTGCTTATGTTAAATTTACATTTAGAGCTGTTCAAAATGGTAGTATATTCACCATGATCATATATTCACTGATATTACCCCAATGTGGAATATTTTCTTAGGTAATTGAGTAGCAGTTTTCAGTGCAGATAACTTGGCAAACACAGAGCAGGACTCTATCCTATTTTATGAAACATTGGCAGTTTTTGTTCTGGACACACACTGCATGAACACTGTTGCTACTTGATGTATAAAATACTCTTTGCTTTCCTAAATACAGTGCATGAAGGCTGCCAGTGTCAAGTTGTGTACCACCAGTTTGCAGGTCCATCAGTATGCAGGTCCTATGTTCAGAGAAGCCCATTGATTCTTATGCAATCACTTCAGGAATTCAGAGAGGTTGTCAACCTGATCCTTGCCAGATGTTTTGGATGACAACGCCCCCCATCCCTTGTTGTTGTTAGTCATGAAGACATGTCTGACCCACTGTGATCCCATGGACAACATTCCTCCAGGCCTTCCTGTCCTCTACCATCCCCCAGAGTCTACTTAAGCTCATGCCGACTACTTCAGAGACTCCATCTAGCCACCTCATCCTCTGCCGTCCCCTTCTTCTTTTGCCATCTATTGTTCCCAGCATTAGGCTCTTCTCCAGGGAGTCCTTCCTTCTCATTAGGTGGCCAAAGTATTTGAGTTTCGTCTTCACTATCTGGCCTTCTAAAGAGCAGTCAGGGTTGATCTCCTCTAGGACTGACTAGTTTGATCACCTTGCAATCCAAGGGACTTGCAGGAGTCTTCTCCAGCAGCACAATTCAAAGGCCTCAATTCTTCTGCATTCAGCCTTCCTTATGGTCCAACTTTCACAGCCATACATGGGAAACCATAGCCTTGACTATACGCACTTTTGTTGGCAGGGTGATGTCTCTGCTTTTCAGTATGCTGTCTAGATTTGCCATCACTTTCCTCCCCAGGAGCAAGCTTCTTTTAATTTCTTGGCTGAGTTCCCATCTGTGGTGATCTTGGAGCCCAGGAAAATAAAATCTGTCACTACCTCCATATCTTCCCCATCTATTTGCCAGGAAGTGAGAGGACCAGATGCCATGATCTTAGTTTTCTTAATGCTGAGTTTCAAGCCAACTTTTGTGCTCTCCTCCTTCACCCGCATCAAGAGGCTCTTTCGTTCCTCTTCATTTTCTGCCATGAGAGTGGTATCATCTGCATATCTGAGGTTGTTGTTATTTCTCCCAGCAATCTTGCTTCCAACTGGTGATTCATCTAGCCCCGCCTTTCTCATGATGTGCTCTGCATATAAGTTAATTCGGCAGGGCGACAGTATACAGCCTTGCTGAAGTCCTTTCTCAATTTTGAACCAATCAGTGGTTCCGTGTCCAGTTCTCATTGTTGCTTCTTGACCTGCATATAGGTTTCTCAAGAGACAAACAAGATGGTCTGGTACTCCCATCTCTTTAAGAACTTGCCACAATTTGTTGTGATTCACATAATCAAAGGCTTTAGCATAGTCAATGAAGCAGAAGTAGATGCTTTTCTGGAACTCCCTAGCTTTCTCCATGATCCAGCGTATGTTGGCAATTTGATCTCTAGTTCCTCTGCCTCTTCAAAATCCTGCCTGTACTTCTAGTAGTTCTTGGTCCACATACTGCTGGAGCCTGGCTTGTAGGATTTTGAGCATAACTTTGCTAGCATGTAAAATGAGTGCAATGGTGTGGTAGTTTGAACATTCTTTGGCATTGCCCTTCTTTGGGATTGGAATGAAAACTGACCTTTTCCAATCCTGTGGCCAGTGTTGAGTTTTCCAAATTTGCTGGCATATTGAGTGTAGCACTGTTACTGCATCATCTTTTAAGATTTTGAATCGCGCAGCTGGAATACTGTCACCTCCACTAGCTGTGTTGTTGCTCAGACTTCCTAAGGCCCATTTGACTTCACATTTCAGGATGTCTGGCTCAAGGTCAGTGACCACCCCATCATGGTTATCAGAGACGTTTCTTGTATAGTTCCTTTGTGTAATCTTGCCACCTCTTCTTAATCTCTTCTGCCTCTGTTAGGTCTTCTTAATCTCTGTTGCTGCCTCTTGTACAATGTTGTAAACCTCCATCCATAGTTCTTCAGGGACTCTATCAGATCTAATTCCTTAAATCTATTTGTCACCTCTACTGTACATTCATCAGGGATATGATTTAGGTCATACCTTAGCGGCCTAGGACTTTTCCTTACTTTCTTCAATTGAAGCCTAAATTTTGCAACAAGAAGCTGATGATCTGAGTCACAGTCAGCTCCTGGTCTAGTTTTTACTGACTGTATAGAGCTTCTCCATGTTTGGCTGCAGAGCACATAGTCAATCTGATTTCTGTGTTGACCGTCTGGTGATGTCCATGTATAGAGTTGTCTTTTGGGTTGTTGGAAAAGAGTGTTTGCTATGACCATCGTATTCTCTTGACAAAATTCTACTAGCCTGTGCCTTGCTTCATTTTGTACCCCAAGGCCAAACTTGCCTGTTATTCTGGTTATCTTTTGGCTTCCTACTTTTGCATTCCAATCCCCCATGATGATAAGGACTTCATTTTTTGACATTAATTCTAGAAAGTGTTTTAGGCCTTCATAGAACCAGTCAACTTCTGCCTCTATAGCACCAGTATTGCTTCTCCTAATTTTTATTGACTAAGAAGGCTACTCCATTTCTTCTGAGGGATTCTTGCCCACAGTAGTATACCTGATGGTCATCTGAATTAAATTCACCCATTCCTGTCCATTTTAGTTCACTGATTCCTAAGATGTCAATGATCAGTCTTGTCATCTCTTGTTTGACCACATCCTGCTTGCCTTGATTCATAGATCTTACATTCCAGGTTCCTATGGAGTATAGATCTTTGCAGCATCGGACTCTCCTTTCCCCACCAGATACATCTGCAACTGAGTGTCCTTTCAGCTTTGACCCAGTCGCTTTATTCCTCTGTTCTTCCCCAGTAGTATATTGGACACTTTCCGACCTGAGGGGCTCATTTTCCAGCTTCATATCTTTTTGCCTTTTGCTACTGTCCATGGGGTTTTCATGGCAAAGATACTGGAGTGGGTTGCCATTTCCTTCTCCAGTGGATCATGTTTTGTCAGAGCTCTCTGCTATGACCTGTCCGTCTTGGGTGGCCCTGCACGGCATAGCTCATAGCTTCATTGAGCTACGCAAGCCCCTTCCCCACGACAAGGCAGTGATTCATGAAGGGGCACCATCCATTATGTTTGGCAAATTATGGGTGTGGTTCATGGAAATTGTAGTTCACAACATGTCAATGGCACAAGGCTGCCTACCCTGGGTGTACACTAAGGAATATAAACCAGTTTAAAATGAGACTGATTTATTCTGGTAGAGATTCTTGTTAGGTAGCTTTAAGAAGCAAACAAGAAACAACAGTGTATCATGCTCAATGCTCAGTCTATACACAGAGTAGTAAATTATCAAGTACTAAGAAGGATAAAAGAAGAACTTTGCTACAGCAATTATGGAAGAACTTATGTCAAAACATAAAGTGTGTTCACTAAATAAGGCATCATTAAAATGTCTGTTGCAGATGCTGAAAAGTTGAAGATTTTATGATGGAAAGATTCCCAGCTTTTCCCCTGTTAGGATCTCTCCATAAGAATCCATTTGTGTTTCAGGTTTTAGATCTACAGTGACATCTTATGGAGTTGTTTTGTCTGCAAATCATCTAATTGCACATGTCAGGCATGAATCTGGACTATGAGATAACACAAAACAACATCTAAATGTGAAGCAATTAGAAGTAAGTCATCCAATTGCCACATTCTTGTAAGTTATTCACTGTGTGAACTTAGGTATGCTTATTCAGAAGCAAGCTCTATATGTTTAATGCTTAAACTGGAGGAAGGTATACATAAAGTGTAAAGGTGAGGGAAAGAATATGCATCTTTCCCTAGCACATGATGCACCAAACTTCATTTGTGGAAACAACTACACAGATGGCTTCATTTTTTTGCTACACATTTCCAAATGTTTTATTTTTAAAGGAGATGTGTAAAACCCAGTGGTTTTTACTGAACTTTCTTCTACATGGTATATTATTCTTTCCTTTCTCAGAGAGTTCAGGATGGTTATTTGATCTTCCCCACAACTCTGTGAGGGAGGTTAGACTGAGATATTAACTGACCTTTTCACCCAGGGAGCGTTACAGATGACCAGGGGAAGCCTGGCTTTAGTAATCTTTCAGCTGGATTATTGCAATGCACTTTATGTGGAGCAGCCCTCGAAGACTGTTCAGAAGCTGCAGCTGGTGCAGAATACAGCAGCCAGATTAATAACCAGGGCCCACAAGTCCAAACTTAGAAGACTCGTTCTGGCCCACTGCACTGGCTGTCTGTACGCTTCCAGTCCCAAGGTGCTGGCTTTAACCTTACATGGCTTAGCACCACAATATCTGTCATGCATTCAAAGACACAGATCAATCTTTGCAAAAAGTTCATTATTCACCAAAGAGTTTTCCAGAAGCACATCACCCAGAATGAATTTCTGAGCATGCACAGAGTGGTTCATTGAACCCAGTCTAGTATTTACTTCTAGGAACTCTCCTTATGGGCATGTTCAGCTTTTTTTTTGGGAAGAACCTTTTGGAAATGAGGACACCTCCTGTCTGCATGCTGATCCTCTAATTGGAGAGCTCACCTCTCCCAGTGTTGCATCATGGGGTCAAGAGCCATACCCTCTTCTTTTCTCTCTGAGAAACTCCCCATAACTGCACATCTTGGTTATTTTAAGAGACTACTGGAACACCTGGGGAGTTTGGCCTTGAGAGAAGCAGTTCTGCTTCTTTCATCTCAATATGTGGAATTGGCCCACATTTCAAGCCTCACCCCACTCCTCCTCATCTCAGTCCAGATCAGTGTACCCTGGGAGTGTGCACCAAGAGCACCCACCCCTCACAATCCCGACAATACCCATCAGAGTCTCTCCCAGCTCTCATTTTCCCGGACACTATTCTCCGCCTCCGGGGCCTTCTGCCCAATGCCAGCTCTGAGGGAGGTGCAAAGGGTGGCAACAGGGGGGGCGGATTCTTGATAGTGGCCCCCTTTTATGGAATAGCATCCCTACTGTGGCTGGCATTGCATCTGTCATCTTTTCAGTGCTAGGTTAAGAAGGCCCTCTTTTCTGAGGCTCATAATGACTTACTCAGCCACCCAGTGGCTTGAGGAGATCACAAGCATTAGAGTCTCTCTCTCACACACTTTGTTATTCCATGTTATTTCCTGTTTTCAGCTGCTTCAAGCTTTTAGACATTTTTCTGATTTTTATTATATTTTATTGTATTTTTCATTATCTGCTTTTATGGACTGGGTCAACTGCCCAGAGAGCTTTGGCTGTGGGGCACAGTAGAAATGCAATAAGTAAATACATGAATAAGATCACTTTGTTAGATATACTGTCAGGGTGGATTGATCCATTCCTAAATGACACTTTCATGTGGCTTGATGGTATGTGTTCTCAGTGTTGCTCTTTTTCTTTTGTTGATTTCATTGCATTTTAATTATACTTGTATACTTTAGTTGAACACTGGAGGAGGCCACTTCACTAGGAAAGTGCATCACTAGGGAAAAAAGGAGAGAAAGGGAAAAAAGGGAAGAAGAAAGAAGAAAATATGTCATTGCTTTTGCCAATGACTATTCTTCTTCTGATGTTAGAGGCATATTACTTTTCAGTGCATCCGTGAGCTAATTCAGACTGAAAGACAGTGACCTGCTCAAGGAGTAGAAGATGTCATAAGTAAGAATATGGTGCAGGGAGGGGTAATTCAAGTTTTACTGCTTGGTGATTACACCCAACTGGGTCTTACTCCGTCTGCTAAGGCATATCCAAATCTGTCTCAAGGATATGGAATCCTCCATATCATGAAGAACAGTGCTTTGTCATAAGGCTTTTCAAATATCTGATGATTCAAAATCGTGCTTACCTAGTTATATATTGAGCTAGCATGTCAAGTCACCTTTGCTAAGCTGAGAAGGCATGGGCCTGCAGCAGATGGGTGACCCTATGTGGAAGCAGAGCAGGGGGTTGGATTTGATGGCCTTATAGCCCACTTCCTGCTCTATTACTATTCTGTTCTAAAGGGTCATATGGTGAGGAAGGAGAACTGAGAGGTGCTCCCGCTCCACTTACCCAGCCAGGAGGAGCACGGTGCAGTATGATATTCTCAGAAGACTCTGACTTCAGATAGCAATCCCACAGAATTACTAATTTTCCCTGTGGAGATTTTAGTGCTACTATAACACAGAAATGCACACACACTGTTATGTACCATCAAGTCATTACTGACTTATAGTTGAATGCCCTCCAAAAGTTCCTGCTAAGCTTTTATGAATTCTAGATCTTTCAAGATTTGGTCTTCCTTTTCTTCTTCTGCCTTCAACTTTACCTAGCATGATTGTCTTCTCTAGGGATTCAAAGTACAGTAGTACAGTCATTCTTGCTTCCAGGGAAAGTTCTGCTTGATTTGATCCAGGACTCATTTGTTCATCTTGCTGTTGGTCCAAAAAGTGCTGTGAATACTTTAAAGTAGTGTGCCAGTGCTAACTGTATGATCCTATGCATGTCTGGCCAGAAGTAAGTTGTTTTAAATGCAGTGAGACTTTATCCCATGTAAGTGGGCATATAAACTTGCAACCTCAATAAAGCTATCATTCACATATGCTTTTCAGAGGTAATCATACTCATATATAACCTGAATCATGGTAAGGTGAGAGGAAACGGTAGCCTTGCTACAAGCTTTTGCTGTTGTTATTTCTGCTCTATTGCTATCACTTAAAACGGAATGGGCATATGGAAGAGCCAGTCAATGCATAAGAACTAAACAGAAACAAAAAGATTCTGTTTTTTCCTTGATTGTCATTAAAACAAACGCATTTTCCAGCTTTGTGAAAGAACAAAGAGACCTTTACTTTCTCGGTAACTATTTGTTTCCAAGAGAAGCACATTGAACTGAACTATGCAGTCTTGAGGTGGACAAGGTCATATTCAGAACTCATTTCTGAAAAGAGGAAGAATTCATTAAAAGGAGAACAACAGAATGCTTTCACTGTTTCTAACGGTTCTTAAGTTATTACCCATCATCCATGGAGAATATGTTACAAATTACAATAATAATCAAATTAAGGAAAATAAGCTTGCTGCTAATTGCACAGCACGGAGTAGAAGGGCCATTATTACCTCTTTGCGTTGTGTGACTGACCCACAGATCTTGCTGGCTGCAGTCCAAAACACACACAACAACAACAAGAAAAAATAATCATTCTAAATTGCTTGAGCTGCAATGCAGTTGACTGACTAATATGAACTTCTGGAGGAAGTCTTTAGCTTTCTCAGTAATGCACATTAAGAAATCATATTTATTTAGCACTGCCTTTGCAGGAAATCTTTTTAGTTCTTTAATGTTAAGAGTTTACCTACAGTATATATAGGTGCCCCTAGACAAAGTTTTATATGCATTTTCACATTGCATACAAAAATGGTGAATAGTGTTTGTGAATTACAGAGACATAACAAAACAGCAGCAGCAGTGATACATAAAATGTTTCTGACATTTCATTTAAAATCTTCTGTCTCCCCAAGAATAATCAGAGGGCAGAATAAGGAAAGAAAGAGAGGGTAAAGTGCAAGGTATAGTAGACTCATCCTTGTAGAACTGGAAGATTTCTGGTTTTTCAGAAATAGTACTAACCACTTGGCTTGGCTTCAGCAGCTTAGGTTAGCAAAACACTGCTAACTAATGATACCAGAGTAACAGCCACAGAGAAAATGTTTGTATCATCTTGAACACAAATGTCTTTCAGTGGGATCAGCTTCAGTGGTGCACCAGCGAGTAAGATGTACAAATGAGCTGTACATCTGAGTTGGCCTTCAAAAACATTGATAATAAAATGCATGACCACTAGGTGGCTGTTAGAATAGATAAATTCATGGATGATACATGTCAGCTCCTCTTAATTATGCTAGCGATATGTAACTTCCCTAGCCAGAGTTAAGTAATTTGCAGCTGCTCTGTACTATATGCAATCAACAAAAGGCTCACATCCTGATGCCTCACTTTTGAGCTTCTACGAAAAATCTGGTTGCCTGAAGCAGGGTGCAGGACTACACTGACCTCAGTTTGATTTGCTCAGCCAATACTGTGTGCGTCATAGTTTTGTGTTGCTCAGATAACTCTCATTTAGGCAATCAGAAATATCCATTTTTCAATTAAATGGGCAATCTTCTGTAGAAATGATGCAAGCAGGAGCACTGAAAAGGAAAGCTATGTGTTGCAATCCAATAACACCGGCATTTATGCTGGGGCTACCCGCTTTTCTTTGATCAAGTGGACAGTGTTCCATATGGACAGATAGAATCTTATGGTGCAAATACAAGGATACATTCCTATCAAAGGAAGAATGAAAAACTTTAGTGTGCACAAAGTTCTAATGCAAGTATCAGAGCTAATGCACAGCTAGATCAATCAGTTCCTTTGTGTGGGACATATGCAAGTGCACTATGAAGAGAAGACCCTTGTTCAGTGGTAGAGTGCATGCTTTTTTCATTCCTTGAACATTTATAAAACCTTAGGTAGCAAGGCAGGAAAAAATCTTTACCTGAGGATGGCATGGTGCTTTATTCTGGGCTGACAATCTCACTACGATGATGGAGCAGCTTCATATTTTCATAACAGGGGTAGAACTCATACTTTGCATGTCAAGAGCCCCAAGCTCTGCAGTTAAAAAGGTCTCAGGGTTAAATAACCCATTATGTTAATTACATAGTGTGTGGCTGAACCCTCCTGGGAATCATTTGTTTGTTGATTTATCTTTTCATAGGCAATTTCAGCAAAATGAAAGCTTGTGAAAAAAAGGATGGAAAAAAATGGAAATATACTTTTCTTGCCTAAATTAAAATGAGTCACTTAAAATATGTACCTATGCAATGTATACCTATAAGCATATATGTATTTCTGAAAATATAACTATCATAAAAACAATTGTGCATAAGCTTCAAGGCAGACCAAATATCCATAGATTTATCCAATCACAGGTATCAGCTAAATTGCACCTATCCAAATGTTAACCGTGTTGTTAGGTCCTCAATCCATTATGTTCTAGAAAGTAGACACTTAGCTTTTTAACGTTGTAATATCAGTCTTATAGTTGTGAAAAGGGCCTAGAAAATCTATTTACATTGATGTTTTGCTAACTTCCAAGCAACAGCTAAATAATTCAA
Source organism: Varanus komodoensis (assembly GCF_004798865.1). NCBI lineage: Eukaryota > Metazoa > Chordata > Lepidosauria > Squamata > Varanidae > Varanus > Varanus komodoensis. The sequence goes on from NW_025336598.1 coordinate 17,459,540, forward strand.
AATAAGATGAGCTTCAGTATGTATTATGGGACTTTGCAATACAAAGTTTATATGTACTATGACCCCTCCCAAACAAAATAAAACTCTTGGACATTGTCCAAACATATGGTTAAGTAAAGCACTGGTATTACACACCCAGTGGCTAGCTGGCTTAGATAAAGGATTATTTAAAAAGAAGTTGTGGCATTCAATGATTCTCCAGCTGCTTCTTTTCTCAAATCTCCCCTCTCTGCATTGATGATAGAAAGCAACTCGAAGTTCCATTTTTGCTAATGGTGGCCTTTGTCATCTTCTTTTAGTTGCCATGAGTGTGGAAATTTTGGGAGGAAGAGGCTGGGAGTGGAAGTTTAATTCCTCTGCCCCCCATTCAGCAGTTCTGATCTGGAGCAGGAATATGTGTGCTTACCTTCAAGTAAAAGAGAAGAACCAGTGCCTGCCAGCTTAGACAGGGCTGAGCTAAAGAGATCAGTGATTGGACTCACTAAAAGATAGTTACTTATGGTTGTATGTTTTCCTTGATGCACACAAGGAATGTTTACTTATCTTCATTATTATTACAGATAGAGTACATAAAATACAATATGAGAGGGGACTAAAAAATTCTTGGCCCAACCAAGAAAACAACAAAACAAAACAAACAAAACTAAAACAAAGCAAACAGAAATGAAAACAAAATGAACAAAAACAGAAGAACAGCACAAAAGCAAATGAAACTAAAACCATAAAAGATACAAAATGAAACAAAAGTGTGTCAGGCTGAGAACTTTTCAGCCCACTTCATAAAGACAACAATACAGACAATGACAGTGGACATTTAAGGGGGAGGTCTAAGAGACAGGACTCTTTTGGGTGCTTCTCAAAAGTCTGCAATGATGAGGCATGGCAGAACCACCCTCACTGATGGCAAATGATTCCAGAAGTGTGAGGCTGCAGTGGAAAAGACCCTCTCTTGTGAGATTGCCCAACTACTCTCACTGGTGGGCAAATGGGGAGGTTGTCTCTTCCTCCTACTTGAGAATAGATAAGCTGATATCTGATTATTGATCAAGTATTCTGATGGCTGTTGGGTACATAATCTCTGTTCCCATGACACAGAAACACAGAAACAGAGTGAGTCAGAAGGGGCCTCATGGGCCATCTAGTCTGACCCCTGGCTCCAGCTGGCTCCACTCATGACATGTCCACCATGTGCATGGCTAGTCTATCTTTGAACACTCTCACCGATGGGGCCTCAACCACCTCACGTGGAAGCCCATGTATCACCCTGCTGTCTGTTCACCTCTGGCCTGCTCCACTGCATTTTGATTCTGGGACCTTGCACTGTAATACAGTAGATTACAGCAGGACAACTCCTGTATCTCATAGGTACTGCATGGGTGTGAGAGACTTTATTCTGCTTGTCCTCCACACTGACAAAATTCAGAAAAGCTCCTTGGGGCACAGGAATGATTTGCTTCCTCATATCACTCTATAAAATGCCATGTGGATTAAACTTGAAGACAAATGGATAGTAATTTAGTGCAATATGCATCGCCCCTAACAGCACAGCCAATGAGGAGGAATGGCAAGCCTTGGGGAGGGACCCAGGTTGCTCACCTGTGATCCATTCTGAATCAGCTGTGTAACACTGACTTCACCTAGCCTGCCTTATTCTTCCAGAAGTCAGCATGAGTTAGTGACAAATGTTGTCTAGGAGCAATGAAAGTCAAAGTGTTTGCTACAGAATATAGGTAGTGCTTCATTTTAGGATACAGTGACCTATCTTTTACTGGCAATATATAAAATTATAGTTCCTGAAAGCAATAAATCTATAATTTTAATTTTCTGTAAGCAAAACTGTGACCAATCACCTATTCTGTGTGCAACCATTCTTTCTTTCTCTGCATGGTGCTTGATTTAAGGAACCCAGTGGTAGAAGAGCTGTAGAAGAGCCCTTTTTGAAAAACAAAACAAAACAAAAAAGCTGTATTAGTACCATTGGAAGTACAATTTTACCTATTTCCACAGTCAGAACAAGTTACCTAATATCAGGATATGCCAACTTATCCTTCACAACTTTTGGTTTAGGAAAGGTCAAACCTTGGAAACTCCTTTAATAAATCAGAGCTTTATAATGAGCATGCAGAACATCAAACCAAATATACATCGACCACCTTCCCCTTCCCCTTCCCCTTCCACTTGGCATTTCTAGAATAGTGGACATGTTTATAGGATGAACAAAATTAACATGCCTATTAACAGATTTGTTTATATGAGCAAATGAAGGGCAGTTATTCTGTTTAGAAGGATGTGGTTGCTTCAGTGCATGGGTTAAATATGCAGAGTTACAGTTACTAATATTTAAGAGAGTCTTCCTCAGTCAGGTATTCTCTTGATAGCCTTCCCCTCGGTCTGTATTTTCTTAACTTTATTGATCACATACAACCAGGAAGAGATGCAGCAGGGCAGTCTTCCTCTGCCTCAAGCTCTTCCTGCTGATCCTGTTCAGGGATGGACAGATGTTTGAGAGACTGTGTCAAGCTCATCTGTGCGTCTCCCTGTACAGACTGCTGCCTGGAGTCCTCTGGTGCTGAGCTCTGCTGCTTATACAAATTGTCCCAAGCACGTCACGCAGCCTCCTGCTCTCCTCAGGCAGATGCTCCAGCCTTCATAACAGGCTTCTCTCAGACCTGAAGATTTGCTCCTTTCTCATCTCAAGACTTCAGATTTTTTCTGCCTCCAATAGCCCACTTTCCTGGTGGCTATTGAATCCCTCCTGGACACCCTGGCCCAGCCATGCTCTTATCCTTGTTAGGGCACTCAATTATTTACCTCATTCTAGTGGGCAGTCAGGGATTCTGACTAGCAATCAGAAGTACTACCTTTCATTACCTGCCTGGTCCATATATAACTAAAGGCTGGTTCTTCTGCTGGTCATGCTCCAATTGTCAGGTAGAAGTTTCTTCACTTCCTTGATTACTGGGGCAGCCACTTTCTGGCCTTATTGGTTGCATTACAATCTAGTCTATCACACTTCTAAGGTCACACATGAGAACATCACATGTTTGAATCAAATGTGACATGGTCTGTGAAGGAGAAGGGGTGTGCAAATGCTCAAAATGACCCCCTGGATGTAGAGATTCACCAGTATTATGAGACTGAGAGGGAACATTGACCAAACACGTCCAGAGTCAACTGTATGGTTCCAGAAAGGAAACATTCTTATTCCAAGTATGCAAGACTCTTAAGTGGGTTAGTTTTGCTAAGTCCCCACCTTATCTGTTCTTAGTAGAAATATACTTTGTCAAGGTTTCAGAAACTGTAGCTAAATCCCACTAAGCTATATCAACTTACATCCAAATTGGGCAGGAAATTAATCATTCTTAATTAACAGAATAGCTGTTCAAGGAAGGCCCCTTCTGGAATAGCTGTTTTCCAGTACTTGAAATTCTAGAGTGTAGTGGACTTTATCAGCAGAAATACAGTACATTTAGAGTGCAAACTTAGACGTATCTGCTCAGAAACATTTTCCATTGGGTTCAAGGGGGTTTACTGCCTGGTAAACAGGTATGGGGATAAAGCCTTACAAGTGTAAGTAACAAAAAGTGTTGAGATACTGTTGAAAGCAAGCCGAAGGTATATATTGTTCTTCAACAATTACAGCTTTGGAATTCTCACTTCAAGCAATCAAGGGACCATTGTAATTTGCTCCAGTAGAACTGACTAGGAGACAAACTTGGCATTCAGTACCAAGAAAAGAACATCCCGCAGTACCAAGAAAAGAACATCCTCCATGGTAGAGAAGATACAGGACAGGGCTACAGGGTATCATGGGAATTGTTCTATGAGTGGAAGCGTAAATGGATACTATAGTGTGCCCTATTTTCCCCCCTTTCCATCCCCATGGCATTCTTCTGCTTTGGGGTGGGGACTCCCAGCATCTCCCTAAAGCAACATTCAAGTTTTATTCCTTTCCTCCTGTCTAAATGTAAATAGGATTGTGCCTCAAAATCCTAAAAAAGAGAAAAGAAAAAGGTACAGAAATTTATACAGGGATAGGGTTATAATTTAGTAAGCATCAGACAGTGGCATAGTTTAGCTCCCCTTTTGAGGTTAGGTCATCCATAAAGATATTTCAAACAAACATTTAGTTTGTTTCATTTTGTTCTGTCATTTATTCATGAAATGGTGAGTACAAGAAGTTGTCTATTTTAAAAAATATATAAGTGTTCTCTGAGATACTTATATAATTCTTTTTTACCACTGCATCATAGCATAAGTTTCTGGTCTGAGCTGCAATTCACATTGCCACTAAGTACTAAAAGCAATAACATTTTATGTGTAGCATAAAACTTTTATGAACAAGTAAATTATCAACCTCTTCACTGTGCATTGCTTTCAGTACAGGCTGGGTCGGAATACTTGGACAGATTCCCTTAAAATGTGCTAGAGCAAAGCATAAATTGAATGGAAGGCATTCTTTAAGGAAAAGTTGGCTAGTGAAAATTGTACTGCTTCTACCTTATTTAGACAACATTCTCTCCTTGGGCGTGCCGACCTATGGCCTCCCAGCATCATCTGAGGGGTCTTGACCTTCAGAGCAAGCCCTGGAAACCAAGCCCCTGCATTGTCCTCTGGAAGAACTGTGCTTGCTGCATCTCTGAGTCACAAGTGTGCTCCAGAGAGCAACAGAAAGTTTATGCTGGACAGGCCAGGAAGAGAAGAGGTCGGTACTTGATGGCATCCACTGTTTCCAAGCACTGCCCCAACCTCCTCTCTTCTCCCTCCATGAGGCTTCATCTAGATGGCCCAAAGCAGCCATCTGGTTGGAATACTGGGCACAAGGTGCGGTGGAGGCAGAGGCCATCATTGGGCCTCATGCCATGCACTGGATGCATGTAAGTCTCTGAAAGAGAACCCTAGACAGATCCTTGAGGAAAGTTCCTTCCAGAGCATCTCAGTTTACTTTTAGACATACAATAGTTTTTTCTATTTGAGTGTTTAGATGCGTACTTCATTGGTCATAAATAGCAATAATTTCAGATTCAAAATGCAATTATCAAGTGGTCTGTGGCAAACACATATCCTTTTGGCATCCACCTGTCCAGTTGCCCAAGATAAACTGAGGTGTATATTCAGTGTCTTCTCCTAGTCTGCAGGTGACACAGACAATCAATGGGGATCACAGAGAAACTGTTCTTCATTATCAAGGCCAGAACAAAGGACAGACTGGGGAAACCAGTAACGATAGCTTCATTGAGCATACTTTATATTCCTCATGCTCACATCCTGTTGTGCTATTTTACACATAAGCAGACCTACAGTCCAGAACATCTAGGACATTGTCAGCATCTGCCTAATCAAAAGATCCCCCAGATGTTAGACTCTTCCTTTTAGTGTTTTCTTTCTATAAACTTTTCTTTCTAAAAACACGATCAGGGTAACAAAGTACCGCATCCAAATTTATATAATAATCATTTTTATATTCCAAACAAAAGGCCTAACAAAGGAACAAAGGAAGGTTAAGGGCAGCTCATCTTAGTGTCTTTTGAAAGTTTCAGAAAACAGAATTAAAATCCATTGAAGGAAAACTTTTTATACTGCTGTACCATTTGTAGGTCAAACTATTGACATGCAGAGTAAAGGCGAGTATTTTATTATCTATTTAATTAATTTCTATACTGCTCAGCAGCTGAAGCTCTTTGGGCAGTTCACAACATATTCATTATTCACACACACACACACACACACACAGAGAGAGAGAGAGAGAGAGAGAGAGAGAGAGAGAGAGAGTTTAAGCACTGTTTTGCAGATTTTATTGTTATGCATAGTCACAGAAAAGCTTGAGTGTTCTGTTACCTGTACTTGCTGAACTTGAAAGCCATTTCTATGCTAATTAAAGCCTCCTGGGGGAAACATTCAACCTTTCCATATTCAATATTTTCTTTGCCTGGGGGGACTTTTCTTTGGGGTACTGAAATACCCCTAGATGTGACAAATGCTGGGTTTCATTAAAATGTATCGGGTAGAAGACTGCCCAAAGTGTTGTCATGAAGTGTTTCCTTCAATGAAAGAGAATCTTCATAGGCCTTTTCTACTTCCATAATGTTTCAGTAAGTTTATTTTTATTCTTGTATCACTCAAGGACAACCATTTTCTTGAATGAATTACTTTAATGAGGGTCTCAGAATAATTCATATGAAGAACATGTGTCCTTTAGCAAAGCCCTTGGCTGAAATATATTGGTTAATTAATACATAGCAGATTTCTGCTTCCAAACACTAGAAGCTTTCTATTTGCTTTTCTGTTTTGGGGGTGGGGGGGGGCAGGTGGGGAGGACCTGTCCTCTGGCACCTTGTCTGACCTTCATGTATCCATTGCTAATAAATCAGGCTTGTGGCAGCTTTTCTGGTGAAGTGGCCTAAGGGGAGATATTGGTTTTAACTCTACTACCACATTGCCCTACAAATGAAACTCCCTCTACTCTGTGACCCTTCATTCTATAGGTAGGGGCTTCTGATTTGGGTGATGGCAAGAAGATGGTGTTGGGAATTTTCCTGCTTAGAAATCTGCCCGTATTCTGAGTCAGGTCTAAGCCCCTTTAAGCCAATGTCATAGCTATATGTCAAAGCATGTGTTTGGCATACAAAAGGTCTTGGATTCAACATCCACCATGTCCAGGCAAGGCTAGAAAAATGGCAGGGCTGGATGTTGGCAGACCCTCTGCCAATCAGTGCTCATGATGTGGGCTACATGGACCAATGCTGTGTCTCAGTGGGACTTCCAATGTCCCTGTGGCTCAAAGATTAGGCTCCTACATTTCCCTTACTATTATTGCTCCCTCCCTGCCATATCCACTCTCCCTCCAAGAATGGAAATCTGATCTGGAGAAAGGTACTAAAGAGCATTAGAAAGATCTCCCTCTCATCACACAAGGCCTCCTGCAGGGCTACACGTGCTTATAAAGTCATAGAATAGTAGAGTTGGAAGGGGCCTATAAGACCATCAAGTCCAACTCCTTGCTCAATGGAGGACTCCAATTAAAGCTTCCTTGACCGATGACTGTCCAACTGCCTCTTGAATGCCTCCAGTGTGGGAGAGCCCATGGCCTCCCTAGGTAATAGGTTCCATTGCCCAACTGCTCTAACAGTCAGAAAGTTCTTCCTGTTGTCCCACTGGAATCTGCCTTCCTGTAACCTAAGCCCATTAGTCCATGTCCTGAAGTCTGGGCTGACAGAGAAGAAGTCTTGCCCCTCCTCAGTGTGACAGTCTTTCAAGTGTTTGAAAAGAGCTATCACATCTCCCTTCAGTCTTCTGAGGGCTAAACATGCCCTCTTTTTTTCAATCTCTCCTCACTGGGCTTTCTTTCCAGTTCCCTGATCATCTTTGCTGCCCTCCTCTGAACTCTTTCCAGTTTGTCTGCACCTTTCTTAAAATGCGGTGCTTCATAGAATACTATGAAATCTAGAACTATGGGACACAAACCTCATTATCCAAAAGGCTATTAGGTGCCTAACCCTCCAGGACTGAACTAGGGCAATGCAAGTTGCTGGGACAAAGTTCAGAAGAGACAAAGTTTCTAGGGCTGTAGGCCAGAGTTTCCAGACACTTTAAAATTTTGAGCTAGAAATGAGTTATAGTTTGTTCTAATGCCAAGTTTTTAATTTTATATTGCTTGTTTTGCTTCTCCTTTCAGCCACAAATTAATCTATATATCTATCTATGCTGGACAGCCACAATCAGAAACAAGTATTGCTTAGGCAAAATACTGTTGTCTTCAATCATATTTGCCTGATCAGCCTGGAGCAATTCACACACACATGCAGAAACAGCTTCTGTTTCTAGTTGGATGACAAATTATGTTGAGAAATAAGTGCCGTGCATGTATTTGCATAAAGGGATCCAGTACCCGTATCTCTGTGTGTGGCTAGATCTTGCTACAGTGTTAATCAACAGTCTGAGATGTGGAATAAGGAAACCGACCGCACAACTTGCGATGGGGGTGGCATAGAAATGTTTCAAATAAATAAATAAAACTTACTACTATGCATATCAGGCATGGATTATGAATCCATAGCTTAGGCTCCATTTCACATGACGTGGAGCTGGCTCAACCACACAGTGCAAGCTTAAGTGCACCTCCTGGAAACTAAGCAATGCTGAATTCAATGGGATTTGCCTTCTGTTAAACATATTTATATTGCACTGTTAGTGTTATTTTATATCAAATTAATGGCTACCATTTATATTGAAATTCAGTCAATATTTAACTAACACTATTCTCAATGTTCTAGTATAATTCCAGTTATGATCTAAGGCAAGGAATGACAATTCAGCTTTCTACCTCAAGTTCCCCTAGGATATATAATTCAGTACTGATTACAAGGGATGTGTTGAGCCTCTCTCTGGAAACTAGCATCCATTTGGCCATCAGATTTCTCCCAGTGCCTGTCCTCTCTAAGGAAGCTGGGAGCCAGAAAGAAGTCTATGGGTATTTGGACACCCCGCCAATTGCTTGGCCAGAAACCTTCCCTAGCCACCATCCCCAGTGGCCAACTTTCTTCCTTGCTCACAGCTGCTGGTGGCAGTGGCAAGTGTGGAAGAACAGTATTACTTACATAGAGCATGGGCCATTTTCTGGTGAGCACCCTGTGAACCCTGGACAAATTCAGCAGGAACAGTGGTTGGGATGAATCCTTTTGGAATCCATTAAAGATGTCCTTTCATACCCAGCTCAGTTCCACAAAATGAGCTAAGAGGAAGTCCACATAACCAGCAACCATCCCTGTCAGAAGCAACTACAGGCTGTGGAAAAGGGGCTTTGTGAGTGGGCACACCAGCTGCCCTTCCTGGTGTCCAACCTTCTGGGACACCAGGAAGGGCAGTGCACAAGGGAAAGGCCTGTTGCTTAAACAATCCATGGACCTCAATTCCTGGTGAATTTCCCACAAGCAGTGGGCATGGTGGCCAGGAGATCAGACTAGGCTGCTGCAGGGCAGACTGGAGTCTGGCAAACCAAGCCCAGGGAACCTGATGGATCGCCATCCCCCAAATGATAACCCAAATGATAACCACATAGCTTGTAAAATTGTTTGTGCTAAGTTTCTTTCAAAGAAGCTACATAGTTAGCTACATAGGTTATTAATGAACTCAGTAGGAGAGATTCTGTACTCATGTTAAGTAACTATTATTTGAAATCACTGTATAATTTTATACAAGTGCAATTGCTAACTTAAAAAAAGGAAGAACCACTGAAATGTGCATTTGTGTACCTGTGTGTGTGAAAGAATGCAGAGAAGAGATTTTCTTGCCTGTAAACTGTGGAGATCAAGAGAAAGACTGAGACTTCTGAACCCAACTCCCTTGAAGTCATTTTTCTAAGAAACTGTGTTAAGATCAGAAGCTCAAAGGGGAAGATACTGTTCTTGTTTCCAACAGGAACTTCTGTATTACAGCTAAAAGCTTTTCAAGGGTTACAGATAAACATCACATGAGAAAGAAAAAGCAGTTGCCACTAGGACTTGAATGCCTTTTAGAGCTTTCTCCCAAAGTGCAAATCTTATATCCCATCTATATAGATATTTTACTCAGTATTTCTAAATATATAAAATCAAACAAACAGGTAATATTTCACAGAATATAAAATATTGAGCATCCTTTATCATGAACAAAAATACTGTTCTTCATACAGGTACAAAGATGCTTTGCCTTAGTTGACCTGCTAATATATTCTTTTAGGAGCTGATGTAGTTGATATAAATACCTGGTGGTTATATTAAACCATCTAAGCTAGGAACTGGTGGAACCAATACAATCTGTTCCAGAAAGCCATGGTAGATAATCAAAAAAGTTAGCTTGACAGCAGAGGCCTAGCATAGCCCCTAATCCACTTAGAGTTTTCAAATAGCACAATTTACAGAATGAGTCCAGATTCCAGAACCTCTTAGATTTACATAGATCTAGATTGTGGTTAAGGCAGAACAATCTATGGATCAGAACCAGGATATACCTGCTTGAGCAAGCTCAATCTTGAGTTGGAGCAATCTGTTATCCCAACATGGTAATTCTTATGTGAGGGTTCAGTTATGTACCATAAATCACTACTTCAATCAATGGGTATACTTGGGGGATGTCTTTAGCAAAATGAGGAAACTGCCTAGTCTACATGATGAGTCACTGAAAAATATGCCATATGGCAACTGTTGCTATGCGGAGTGAGTTAAATCAGCCACAATGGAGTTTATGATTGCCCCAACTCATTTCAGTACTGTTCTGCAATCTTAGTTCTTACTGTGTGTTTCTTAGTGCTTTATGAAACACTTTCTCAACTAAGCACCTGGATTAAAACAACAACAACACAGCAGACTTTTGCTGCAATGCTGGATTTGTGTGAAGACACTCCTAACAATTATGCAGCATCTTTCTTTAAAATGATAATAGGGACAGAAATAGCATTTTCCCCAGATAAATGGCTTCATTTCTGTTTATGAAACAACAGTAGTTTTAAATTTAAAAACATATGAGAATAAAGACATTTCATGCAAATAGTTTTTGTCAATAAAGGGATGTTTAGAACTTTAAGAGTTAATGTTTACTGTTCAAAACTTCCTCTTTTCCAAGTCAGTTTCCCTGTCTTCTTAGTATTATGTGGTAGATGGTGGTATTTTGCAATCGAGATGATTTATATGCAAAAGCATGACAACTGAAAAGTATTGATTAATTACTCTGATCCATCACTTCTGAGTTCAGTTTTCAGAAGCTCACATATGATATATTTCATACCAGGAATATATGGAGGTAGATCTAAAGTCTGTGTTTTTTTTCCCCACCTTGACACAATATATATTATCCAAGGCCTTATTAATCGTATATGGTGCCACAGGCTCTGTCAGCCTGGACTGAAGATGTGGTTTCTAGGTGTCAAAGTCCTGCAAACTCTGATAGTACCTTGACTGTTAATCCATAACATTTATGGCAGCAATAACTACCCTACAGACTTAAATTGTACAATCTCAGAGTACAATCTTCTACTCAAGTAAGTCTTCTTGTTTTCAAAGGGACTTACTTATGGGAGGCTGCATAGGCGTTCTGTCTCCCAAGAGTCATGGGAAGATATTTCACTGCGAGGGAACTAAGGATGCTTAACAGACATAAACTACAATTCCTCAGAATCTTGGAAGACACCACTGCTCCGATATGAAATTGGTAAACTTGTGTAACAAATCAGCCAATAAATGGATATCTTTCATACCTGACCCCAGAACTCCTTGGACTCAAAGTGCAGGCAGCGTAACCTCAATAGTGTATGAAGAAGCTGCCTTAATTTTGCTGCCTTGTTCTGAGACTGGATCAGAATTGTTTTCAGCTAGTCTTTTGCAATGCACCTGCCCCTGGTTCTTCGGATCAACAGGAAAGTGCAGTGGTTGACCTGAAGTGCTTTTATACATAACTCACAGTTTTTTCTTTGGCAGTTTCTGAGGTTTGTACTTTGGACCTGGAATTGATGGGGCCTTGCCTCTCCCCCCCCAAAAAAAATCAAAACTAGTCTATCTTTAAGCCAGGGGTGCACCTTCCATCATGTTTGCTATTTCTTGGGGATTTCATGTTCTTTCTAGCTTGAATATGATGGAATTTGAGGATTTTAATAAATTCCATTCCAAAACAAACAGAAACAGAATTATTACCCACCCACAGCAGCCAAATTGAATAGGTGCAGTCATTCCTAGCATCAAGAGGACCATTGCACATATTCCTGCCAACCATGTAGCTCTTTAAGTTGAGGAACCTATTGGAAAAAGAAGCGGCAACCCTGTTTCATAATTAATATGGTTGAATATGCAGAGATTCCAAACAGATTTTGAAGGATAAGCAAGTTCAGTTTCTCTTACATACATTAAGTTTTGTTTTCCCTGAATATGGAGAATGTTGTGAATTATGTTTGGTATTTCTTATTCATTTGTACCAAACTGAAATGTATATTTTGCTCGTCTCTTGTCAGCACTATAGAGTAATTTTGCAATAGATGTTGACTGCTGAAAAGCACAGATATGTATAGAGGAAGTGATTCATCTGGGCATGGAGCTAAGCAATTTCATGTTATTCCATTTTATGAGAGATTTTCCAGTTGTTTACTCCTTCCTGTCCACAGGCCCTCAGGGGCCCTCAGTTTATTTTATCCAAATATTCACATAAGAGTCTCTCAAAAGTTTGCTGTCTTTGGAATGTCAATAAAACCCTGCAACTCATTTTAAACCATTCCATTTGATATCTTTTTTGGTCTTAACAGTGAGGCTCAAGGTTCTATTCTGTCAAGTTTGGATGGTAAAACATTTACAAGTCCCGTTATGCTCCAGCTAGCATATTATACCATTAATAAATATTAATCATAATAAATATTAATCTCATCTGAAGAAAACCATATTGTTTTGTGTTCTCTTTCAGTGATATCTTTTTATTTGTATTTTTGTGTAAACTCATTAGACCTTGTTAATTGAAATAGACCTACAATGACCTACATTGTCAGATTTAAAATATTCTTGTGCTCTAAAACTAATAGAAAATCTTATCTGGAAGCATGAGGTGTTTCTAAATGAACATGAAATACATGGACTATTTGAGAGTTCATAAATAGCTTGGTGACTGACATAGACTTCAGGAGGTGGAAAATTTTCCCTACTGGAAGACTCTCTTCTTTACAAGGGTCCTTTAGAAGAATTACAATTGGGTATCATGGGTCAGGTGAACCAATGAAGTGCCCAGACTATGCTCTTAAGGAGTTCCTAGGTATAAACATAGGGAGTCCATAAGCATTTTAGAACAGAGTATATTTAATGGCTATGTAGGCAACTTTGCTTTTTTGCAAGTAATTTCGGGTCAGTTAAATGGTTTGCTTTTCTAAAGGTACTTTGAGGACCTATAGCCCACAGATTCACAGTTCCTCAGATGTCCAGAACCCCTTCCCCTGAACTGTAGTCATTTGTACAGTTTCTCCCATTCTGAAAGAACAAAGTTTCTATCCTAAGTCTTAGGGCACATTCCTATGGCCTCCCAATAGGGGAACCTCATCAGTCAGGTTGTCCAGCTGAGCTCCTGTCCTGCCACCAGCTAAGAACAGGACCAGCCTACTCGCTGAGGGTGAATGTGCCAGGGAGAAGAACAGGGAGGGCAGGAGACTAGGGCCAATCCCTATCAGTGCCACAGCCTCCATCCCTTGCCCTCCTTGGCACCTTATCTAGATGGCTCAAATGGCACCTGGATAAAACTCATGGGGTAAGGCATGGTAGCAGCAGAGATTGCTGTTAACATGCCTTACTCCAGCCATTGGATAGATATAACCCTCCAAGTGAAGGTGGTAGGGGTGATAGGATCATTAGTCCCTGGCAGCAAGAGTTTAAACAACATGGCATTTTTGAGCTGCCCCCCTTTTTTCCTTCATTCCCATGTACCACTGGATTGTGGCTTTTGGATGCTTCTCTGAATGGAATTCAGCCCGTAGACTGAAGGTTTCAACATGGACCTACACAAACAGAGACGTGCATGTGCCAAAGAGTACTTATCCCTGTATTGCACTTCTGCGGTTATGTACGGTCAAGTTGTCTCTGATTTATGGTGACCCTATAAATGAAATGTCTTCTCCATGACAGCTCCATTCAGCATTTCAAAGTTGGAGGCTGTACTTCCTTTATGTATTCAGTCCATCACATGTTTGGTCTTCTCTTGCATCTTCTGCTTTTGACTTAACACGATTGTCTTCTCCAGGAAGTCTAGCCTTCTCATGATGTGTCCGAACTATGACAGCCTTAGTTTTGTCCTTTCTAGGGAAAGCTCTGGCTTCATTTGATCTAAGACCCACTTGTTTGTCCTTCAGGGTATTCACAAAGCTTTCATCCAACACCATGTTTTGAATGCATCATTTTCTTCCAATCAGCTTGCTTCACTCTTAGCTTTCATGCATTGTGACTGGGAATACAATTGTTGTTGTTGTTGTTAGTTGCGAAGTCGTGTCCAACCCATCGCGACCCCATGGACAACATTCCTCCAGGACCTCTTGTCCTCCACCATCTCCTGGAGTCCACCCAAGCTCACACCAACTGCTTCAGTGACTCCATCCAGCCACCTCATCCTCTGCCGTCCCCTTCTTCTTTTGCCATCTATTGTTCCCAGCATTAGGCTCTTCTCCAGGGAGTCCTTCCTTCTCATTAGGTGGCCAAAGTATTTGAGTTTCATCTTCAGCATCTGGCCTTCTAAAGAGCAGTCAGGGTTGACCTCCTCTAGGACAGACAGGTTTGATCGCCTTGCGGTCCAAGGGACTTACAGGAGTCTCCTCCAGCACCACAATTCAAAAGCCTCAATTTTTTCAGCCTTCATCCTTTCTTATGGTCCAGCTTTCACAGCCATACATTGCGACTGGGAAAACCATAGCCTTGACTGTACGCACTTTTGTTGGCAGGATGATGTCTCTGCTTTTTAGTATGCTGTCTAGATTTGCCATAGTTTTCCTTCCCAGGAGCAAGCTTTTTTTAATTTCTTGGCTGCAGTCCCTGTCTGCGGTGATCTGGGAGCCCAGGAAGATAAAATCTGTCACTACCTCCATTTCTTCCCCATCTATTTGCCAGGAAGTGAGAGGACCAGATGCCATGATCTTAGTGTTGAGCTTCAAGCCAACTTTTGCACTCTCCTCCTTCACCCGCATCAAGAGGCTCTTTAGTTCCTCTTCACTTTCTGCTATGAGAGTGGTATCATCTGCATATCTGAGGTTGTTGATATTTCTCCCAGCAATCTTACTTCCAACTGGTGATTCATCTAGCCCTGCCTTTCTCATGATGTGCTCTGCATATAAGTTAAGTAAGCAGGGTGACAGTATACAGCCTTGCCAAACTCCTTTCTCAATTTTGAACCAATCAGTGGTTCCGTGTCCAATTCTCACTGTTGCTTCTTGACCCACATATAGGTTTCTCAAGAGACAAATAAGATGCTCTGGGACTCCCATCTCTTTAAGAACTTGCCACAATTTGTTGTGATCCACACAACCAAAGGCTTTAGCATAGTCAATGAAGCAGAAGTAGATGTTTTTCTGGAACTCCCTAGCTTTCTCCATACTCCAGTGTATGTTGGCAATTTGATCTCTAGTTCCTCTCCCTCTTTGAAATCCTGCCTCTACTTCTGGTAGTTCTCGGACCACATACTGCTGGAGCCTAGCTTGAAGGATTTTGAGCATAACTTTGCTAGCATGTGAAATGAGTGCAATGGTGCAGTAGTTTGAACATTCTTTGGCATTGCCCTTCTTTGGGATTGGAATGTAAACTGACCTTTTCCAATCCTGTGGCCACTGCTGAGTTTTCCAAATTTGCTGGCATATTGAGTGTAGCACTTTTACTGCATCGTCTTTTAAGATTTTGAATAGCTCAACTGGAATACTGTCACCTCCACTAGCTGTGTTGTTGCTCAGACTTCCTAAGGCCCATTTGACTTCCCATTCCAGGATGTCTGGCTCAAGGTCAGTGACCACCCCATCGTGGTAATCAGGGACGTTAAGCTCTTCTTATATAGTTCTTCTGTGTAATCTTGCCACCTCTTCTTAATCTCTTCTGCCTCTGTTAGGTCCCTGCCATTTTGATCCTTTATCATGCCCATCTTTTCATGAAATGTTCCCTTCATATCTCCAAATTTCTTGAAGAGATCTCTGGTCCTCCCTATTCTATTGTTTTCTTCTATTTCTTTGCAGTGTTCATTTAAGAAGGCATTCTTATCTCTTCTAGCTGTTCTCTGGAATTCTGCATTCAATTGTTTGTATCTTTCTCTTTCTCCCTTGCCTTTCGCTTTCCTCCTTTCCTCAGCTATTTGTAAAGCTTCCTCAGACAGCCAGCTTGCTTTCTTGCATTTCTTTTTCTTTGGGATGGTTTTAGTTGCTGCCTCTTGTACAATGTTGCGAACCTCCATCCATAGTTCTTCAGGTACTCTGTCTATCAGATCTAATTCCTTAAATCTATTTGTCACCTCTACTGTATATTCATCAGGGAAATGATTTAGGTCATACCTTAGTGGCCTAGGGCTTTTCCCTACTTTCTTCAACTTAAGCCTAAATTTTGCAACGAGAAGCTCATGATCTGAGCCACAGTCAGCTCCTGGTCTAGTTTTTACTGACTGTATAGAGCTCCTCCATCTTTGGCTGCAGAGCACATAGTCAATCTGACTTCTGTGTTGACCGTCTGGTGATGTCCATGTTTAGAGTCGTCTCTTGGGTTGTTGATGATAAGGACTTCATTTTTTGGAGTTAATTCTAGAAGCTGCTGTAGGCCTTCAACTTCAGCCTCTTCAGCACCAGTGGTTGGGGCATAGACTTGGACTATTGTGATGTTGAATGGTTTGCCTTGGATTTGAACTGAAATCATTCTGTCATTTTGGAGATTGTATCCCAGTACTGCTTTTCCTACTCTTTTATTCACTATGATGGCTACTCCATTTCTTCTGCAGGATTCTTGCCCGCAGTAGTATACCTGATGGTCATCTGAATTAAATTCACCCATTCCTGTCCATTTTAGTTCAATGATTCCTAAGATGTCGATGTTCAGTCTTGTCATCTTTTGTTTGACCACATCCATTAATTTGGATTATCTTGACCTTGGTCTCCAGTAAAAAAATCCTTACACTTGATATTTTCTTGTTCTCTCAATGCTGTTTCCCTTTCAACTGATGACTGAACCAAGGTGTGTGAAATTTCCCAGTTTTGTTTTCTTCATTATTAACAGTCACATTTTATCATTCTTCCATGGACATGATTTTTGTTTTCTAAATATTCATTTACAGTCCTGCATTTGTACTTTCTTCTTTCACTTACATCAGGAGTCATTTCCAGTCATTGCTACATTCTGCCAGTAATATGGCATTATCTGCATATCCTAAATTACAGATGCTTTTTCCACCAACTTCCACTCCTTCCTCTGATTCTAACCCAGCTTTCCTTACAATACATCCTGCATACTGATTGAACAGATGAGAAGCTAAAAGCACCCCTGTGTGACATGTTTGCCTATGGAAAACCATTCTCTTTCTCCTTCTCTGTTCCCACAATAACTTTTTGTACTTGATAGAGGTTCTGCATCAGGACAACCAAGTGCTGAGGCAAACCCATTCCTTTCAGTATAGCTTCTTGTGATCAACACAGTCAGAGGCTTTGCCCTAGTCTCATAGACTGATCTTTTTCTGAAATTCTTTGGTGTGTTCCAGTAGCCAACATATATTCACAATATAGGCTCTCGTTCCTCTTTCTTTTCAGGATCCAGCTTGGACATCCAGCATTTCACACTCCATCTAACGTAGTGTTCCTTGTTGTAATACTCTGAGCATCACTTTGCTTGCATGGGAGATTAACCCAGTGGCCATATGGTTGCCAAACTCTTTTGCATCACCTTTCTTGAAGATTGGATTTTTTATTGAAGGTTTCCATGCTTGGGCTTTTGTTTTGTTTTCCATATGTTTTGTTGTTTGTTATTTGTTGACATATTTTTGTGAGGATTTAGACTGATTCATTTTCTACAGCTTCGAATGGTTTTATTGGCACCCTGTCTACTTTAGGAGCTTTATTTTTGCAAGTGCTTTCAGAACAGTTTTCACTTCCCTTTCTAATATTGCAGGCTCTTAGTCATAGGATTCTACTTCAAAGTGGAAGTCTGTCATCCTTTCATCTATTCTGTATAGTTCTTCTGTATATTATTTCAACCTTCTCTTTATTTTCTCCTGACTATATAGTATGTTCCCTTCTTTGTATTTTAGAATTCCTATTCTAGGTTTGAATTTCTCCTTCATTTATTGTAACTTTCAGAAGAGATCTCTTATTTTATCTCTTTGGTTGGTCCCTTCTGTTTCTTTCACTGATGATTATAAGTGTTATAACTGATGATTATACAGTTCATTTTGTCTCTATGTGATAGTTGCTGAAAAGTTGCATTCAGGATTCTGGACCTATTTCTGTCACCTTTTGCTTTTGTGTCTCAACTGTTCTTTGTGACTGTGTGTGTTTCCTTTGTCATTCATATAGACTTTTTCTTTCTTTTTGCAGTAGAAATTGTATTTTGCCATTCTTTCCTAATATTATCTCTGGTTTCAGTCCCAGTTCTTTTTGCCCATGGTCAGTTGGAGACCCAGTGTGGAATAGTGGTAACAGCATGGGAGTGAAACTCAGGTGATCTGTGTTCTACTCTCTGCTCAGCCATGGAACAAACTGGGTGACTTTGGGTCAGTCAAAGACTCAGGCAAACCTACCTTACAGGGTTCTTGTGCTGGGTATAAGATTGAAAGCAGCAGGAGGAGAATTATGTAAGCTACTCTGAGTTCATTAAAAGAAAAAGGTGGGATATAAATCTAATAAATAAATACGTTGAGCATCATAGATCTGTTCTTTGAATGGATTTAAATTCTTTGGGGCTGTTACTTGAGTTGTATTTTGACATTATGTTTCTGCTGGTGAACTTTTTTAGCCTGACTCTGTCTTTTGAAATCAGGAGCTGATGGTCACAACCACAGTCTGCTCCTGATCTTGTTTTGGCAGCAAGAATAAAGCTTCTTCTGAGTTTGTCATTTCTATTCTAGAATGCTTTGTGTTTGTATTATTGGTAATGTCCCATTCCAATCCACTTTAGTTCACTCTCCAAGCACTGAAATGTTCATTCTTTCCACTTCTTGTTTTAACTTTCTGCTTTGCCTTGATTCGTAGTTTTCATGTTCCATGTGACAATTGTATGTTGCATAGCTTCAGACTTTCCTTTCACCTCTGTGCATGTCAGCCACTGGACTTCCTTCCTTGTTTTTTATCTAGTAGCTTAATTAGCAATAGTGCTACTAGTATTTGTCCTTTGCCCTTCCCCAGTAGTTTGTAAATGTCTTCCAACAAGGGGAGGGTCGCATCTTCTGGCAATACCTTTTGTTTCATTTTGGATCGTTTCATCATAGAGGTTTTAACTTAGAAAATTCAGAAGTGGGTTACCACATCCTTTTTCTATGTAGTACTAACTAGAACTAGTTTGAGGGTCAGTACTGTTGTCTCAGAAAGATCCTCTGCCAGTATCACCTTCAACTATCATTGCTACCCAGTAGCTACCTTTCTGAAGTTTCTCCAGCCCCATCAGCATCAGCATCATCTTTTCTCATTTTGCTGTTGTGACTATGAATCCTGAAGAGGATGGATGCATTTTAGCCTGGTGCCTCAGCCATTTTGCCTTGGGTGACCAGTCCAGTGAGACAGTCTGACCTCCTGGCAGCTTTGCTCTCAACTTTTCTGACACTCTTGACCACCTCACCAGGTTAAGGTGTGGATCCAAGAGGAAAATCTCATTTCTACAACCCTATTAAATCAGAGAGGAGGGGGTCCTCAGTTTGTAAAATAAATTCTATTACAGCATGGGTGGAAAAATAATGCTCTCTTCCATAGCAAAGCTTAAGCTCTACAATATGCTTATGAAGTATTCCCAAATACCTCCATTTTGGTTTTTAGAAAGAACACGCAAAGGCAATCTTTTATATTGGCTTGTCTCACAGTCTTTTTACAATTTTGCTTCTGATCGTGTTACATCTGCTCTGGTTATGTTTGTAATATTTGCACACTTTAATTCATTTTGCATTCTGACTCTTTTTAACAGTCTGGTGAGTCATGTCACTCTTTGGAGGAGCAACGCTATTCATCCCTCACTGAATTACAAACAAACAACAGCTTTTGGTCCATGAGTCAACTCATTTGTATGTGTAGTTTCTGCCTCCAAAGTGTTCATATTCTAAAGTTTCACAGTATTTTTCAGAAGTTCACAAAATCAGGTCATGCTTCCTTCTACATGCACATCATTATTTTATGCCCACTATGTATAGATAAACCTGATACTACTACTTATTAACATGGGGAGGAGCTGATGCACAGAATACATCCTACACTCTATCATCCTGCTCATTAACAGATGAAGTGTTTCCAGTGAGAAACACACTTCTCGGTCAGATTCTTTAGCTTTATTGAATTTTGCTGTCACACTATATTCATAGACCAGTACAGTTTGGTAGTCATTCATGCTAATTAGAATATATTTCAAAATGCACACCTTTACGGCTCATATGTCAAAAGCATGTATTTAACTCTTTGTTGCAAGTTGTGCTTCTCCAACCCAGTAGTAATAGTCTCACCAGTCCTTCTTTGTCAGACATCTGTATTTGACATGCAAGTCTCGGAGCATACACAAAGTGAATCATTGAACTCCCTGATATTCTTCACTCAAAGCTTTCCTTATGAATCCTTCTGTGACTGTCCTTGTGGGGAACAGCACTGTGGAATTGGGAATGTCTGCACTCCTCCTTCAGAGACCCCAATTGGGCCACCTTACAAATGTGATGACAACCTATGGAGTCCACGTCCTCAGGAGCCTGGAGTTCCCCCTCGGATAGACTTCCTATCTCTAAACATTCTCCCTCAAGATGTTGCTGCTCTTCCCTGTTCCCACGGGCAGCTTGACTGCTCCCCTCAGCTGCCTTTGAACTAATCTGTCCTAAAGCAGGCACAAGTGGGTAAGCAGGGCCTTGGACTGCAGCCAAAAGCTGGGTCCATTTTGTTACCAAACTCAGCCAGTCACTGGCTTGGGCAAACCCCGGGTGGACCCCAGACCCTAAGCCAAATGGAGCCTGAGATGAGACTTAGAGCCAAAATCTGTTTTATTCTAATGCACTTTTAGAATAAACAGAGACAGATGGAAGATGCTTTCCCAAATCAGAGTCTCAAAATAGGTACAGGGAACATAAATTATATACCCCACATCACAAACATGATGTCTGGATACATTCACATATTGTTCAATGTTCCGTTTGGTAGTTTACAAAAAAACTATGTATTCTTCCAAGGATTTCCGTTCCCATATGTCTGCTAATAATCTTCAAACCATTCACACCTGCTTCATGTTTCTGCACAATTCATGATGTATTTTGCTACTTTTTTTGAGATTTCAACCAGTTTCAGGCACCATGGGTTCTCCCCACTTGCCTCCTTTGATATTCAGCTGGCCTGTCACAGGAGTTCACACAGGGTCCATTACTCTCCTGTCTCCCACCCCCCACCGGACAGGAAATGCAGCATGGCTGCAGCTCTCCAGCCTTGTGGTCTTCCTTAGGCTAACTTATATCAGGGTGAAAGGGAGCATCATTGTTTCAACAATCATCTCATTATCAGAGTCTGAGCTTTCAGTCCCACCAAAACAGTTAGCCTCTCGTGTGCATCCCTGAGGTTTTCCAGAATGAATGCACAGGACACTTGCTTGTATGAACTGCAGTATATTTATCTCAATTCATGATCTGGATGCACAGTAGGAACATAGAAACATAGAAACAGAGCGAATCAGAAGGGATCTCCCGGGCCATCTAGTCTGACCCCCGGCTCCAGCCGGCTCCGCTCATGACATGCCCACCATGAGCATGTCCAACATGGGAAGTTGGACCTTGAATTCCATCAAACTCTCCATGTTATCAGAGAGGGGTTTCTCCAACCCTACCTGGAGAGGCTGAGCGGTGGACCTGAGTTATTCTGCTGACAGATCACATGCTTTGCTACTGAAGTGTGGGCTACAGCATAAGATGCTGGCCATTCATTGAACAGAATCAGACAGAAGGTGGGTTTAGAACAATTGTCCGTACAAGTAGAATATC
This sequence comes from Varanus komodoensis, assembly GCF_004798865.1. Classification (NCBI taxonomy): domain Eukaryota; kingdom Metazoa; phylum Chordata; class Lepidosauria; order Squamata; family Varanidae; genus Varanus; species Varanus komodoensis. Next base: position 17,481,188 of record NW_025336598.1, read on the forward strand.
TGGATCATGAATGACATGATATTAAGGCAAAGATCCTGTACTTGCAAAGCTCAACAGAACTTCCCAGATGATTTAACTGGCACTGTCATAAATGATGCTGTATTAACAGAAACTCTCTCTAGCAAAACCCCAATGGTGCTTGCTTGCATTATTGGCAGTGGGCTAGAAATGGTTTATTCTAGCATAATTCAGTGTTAATGCTAGTGTCACATAGAACTTTGCATTTTCTTTGTATAGAACAGTACACAAATTGTTAGCCACACTCTGAACCTACACATCACAAAGCCAATGAATACATCCCATCATTGTATAAACTCAGGAGTGTAATATTTGGCCTTCTGTCATCAAATACAGAAATAAAAAAGCTTTTGTGGTCTTGTCATGGTCTCACAAGGAAAATAAAGTGTAGCTTCCATGAAAGAACCATCTGCCTTCAACTTTCTCTAGCATGATTGTCTTCTTCAGTGAGTTTTGCCTTCTCATGTTGTGTCTGAAGGATGACAGTTTTGTCATTTGTGCTTACAGGGAAAAAAATTCTGGTTTGACTTGATCTGGGTCTTACTTGTTGGTCTTTCTGTCAGTCCAGGGTATTCACAAAGCTCCGCTCTAGCACCATGTTTCAAATGCATCAAGTTTCTTCCTGACTGCTTCCTTTACATCATTGTGTTAGTTTTCCTTTGTCCCAAGAAGTAGTAATGGAGTAGACCAGCACTGGCAATTGCTAATATGATAATTCCTCTATCACACATTTATCAGCTGTGGATTCCAAGGGTATCCAGACCAGCAGTGCCCTCAGATTTCCCCATAACATGTAGTTTGGGCCTCAATTCAATCAGCAGGATCTAGAAGTCGCAGTGGTATATTAAACTCCAAGTAGTATATTAACTATTTTGGAATGGCCAAAGTAGTAGTATATTAACTACTTTGGAATGGCCTCAGCTTCTTGCCATTTGAATAATAACTTGCTTTGGCAAATAAGTCCAGAAGCAATGCTGGTGAGCCCTAAATAAATCTTCCTTCCTTCCTTCCTTCCTTCCTTCCTTCCTTCCTTCCTTCCTTCCTTCCAATAGATATGTAAGTCAATGTTCTTCACATTTCAAAAGGCAGTCAAACATCTGGTGGTAAACCATAATATCAGGTCCTGATTCAAAGCTGCTGCTCTCTCCTGACCTTTCAGTGTTGCTGCAGATAGTCCAGAGAAAGAACACTTGAAGGTACTTAGTCGCGCCAAGAATAGCAATAGAGGAGGTGGGGAGGAGGAGTTATTCTAGGTAAGATGGTATTCATCTCTGATGGGGGATAGTAAGGACCTGCACCCTGGGCATCTGCTGGATGAGGAATTTGGTTTACCAACTCATTGGGAATCCATCTGTTTTCTAGTCTCATGACTGTTTCATGTGACCAAAGGTTCTCATCAGGAATTCAGCATATACTCTCCCTTGCTCCCCTTCACATCACTACTTGGGAGCATCATTACATCATCCAGCATTCCATTCGGTAGCTTCCATTTACCACCCACATTGTTCCTTCCACAAAATAATGTGATTCCTACCTACATAGCCATTTCCTGGTCTGGAAAAGGAGTGCTATGCAGCTGGGAAGGGAACTAGTGTATTGGCTCTGCCCACATGACAGTTAATGTCACGGGTGAGGGATGTGGACCCCTCCAAATGTTGTTGGATTGCAATTTCCATCAGACCAAGAAAGCAGAGCCAATACCAAGAGGTGATGGATATCGCAGTGCAGCATCTGGAGAGCCACACACCCTCCATCCCTTGATTATCTCTATATTAGCAGCCATAAAGAAGTGGCTTCCAGCTGCTTCTTGTGAGTAAGAAGGTCCATCATACTTTCAATGTGGCACTGCCTGGTGATATAACCTCCATACCTTACTAAAAACAGAAGCAAAGTACCCATTAAGCATCTGTGTGATACTTAGCCTGGCTGACTGGGGAATCCTGAGAATTGCACAGATTCTTTTCTATCTAAACATTCATGGGATTGTGTCCTTTATATCTTTTCAAACCTTAGTATACAATTTCTAGGCTGCCATCCAAAAACCTACTTTAGTTCTATCCAACAGCCTATACAGTTCTGTTGAACAACAGATTACCATGCCATATCACACTCTGCATTGTCTCATCCCTATACTAGCCTTCCATTGCTTTTCTGATAATTTTTGGAGTGTTCTGCTTTCAGTGCTCTATATAGCATCCTTTTCCTAAACATTAGAAAAGCACCACATCAGCACAATGGCAAAAGCCTAACCAGTGATATCAATTGACCTTACTGCTAAATAAATGTGTTTTATGGGTGAAGTGTAAAAGGATTATTCATCCAGTTCATGCTCATCCTTCTGCCTCATGTTTTTTAAAGCTTGCTTAGAATGCAGATCACAGATGACATATGCACTGTTGATTTAAATATTATTTCCCCCTTTTTAGCATTAAAAGCTGTATGTTTTTAGACCAGTTCATCTCATTAACCTGCATAGCTATTGCAAAGTTACCTCTGGAAAATCAAACATCTTCACAGCAATTTACATTCCAATTGCTCTTTCAATTTAATAGCATTGAAACAATTTTTTGATCATAGCACCCAACGGTTTGCCCTTGTGTAATACTCCCCATCATATCCTTGTTACTCACCAGAACCATTTTTTTCCAATAAAAAAGTTGGATAATTTGGCAAATAAATTTGGTGTAATCATGCATAGGTATAGCTGGATATGCTACTTCATGTACTTTCTTCAGTAGAAAGTTAGATACTTTGGCAAATAAATTCGGTGTGATCATGTATAGGTATAGCTGGATGTACTTTAAAAACCATGCTGATTTGTTTTTAAGATCACAGTCTCATGGGGTTGGAAGATTACAGGCCTCCTATACAGGGCAGGAGGACCACAGAGGAGAAGGGCAGTTCCACATGCAGAGCCCCTAGGCAGCCACTTCTGGCTATTCAGGTGTGTTTCAGAGCAGAGGTAAAGGATGTGGAGTCTCCCTGGGATGCTTTGCAACTTTGCAGCACCCATCTCCTGTCTTCCCTACCCTCTGGCTCAGCACCCAAAGCCCTTCTCTGAAGCTGATTTTACAACCTCAGAGAAGCAGTAGGGATGGTTCTTTCCATGATGGCTGTAAAATCCAAGCACAGATTCCCACCTATGGGATCAAGACAATTTCCTACCTTGTAACTGGGAATCCAAAAAATCGTCTGGCCATAAGATTGTTTTGCCCATCAGATCACTATCTCTCTACATTTCTCTATGCCTTTCCTATGGTAAAGTAGTGACACATTAATTTGAAAAGTTCCTCTGATAAGTTTCTAAATGGTTGTTTATTCTAGTTGTTTGGCAGACTTACAGTGCAATCCTAAGCCCACCTAGAAAGCATCTAGGGACATATGATTCTTTGGATTCTTGGATCCAAGACTGGAAACAGAGCTCCAAATTTTCTTTTATCTGACCTCAATTCCCCCCTCAATCAGCTTTATTGGATGACCCCATATTCCAGTATAATGGGAGAGAAAAGAAGGGTTTCCTTATCCATTTTCCCTGCACTGTGCCTGTTCTTGTAAACATCTATATTCCATTATTTACCTTTTTTCCTAAGCTAAACAATCATGGATGTTCTAACTTTACTTCCTATGGGAGTTACTCCAGCCCTTTGAACATTTAGTTTGCCCTTCTCTGCTCCTTTTCCACTTCTAGAATATCATTTTGTAGATATAGTAACCAGGACTGTACACAGTATTCTGAATGCAACCGCACCATAGATGTTTTAAGCAGAGTACAATATTAACACTTCAGATTGCAATTCCTTTTCTCATTATGCCTAACATGGCATTTTCCTTCGTCACAATATACTACACACTGGGTTGATACGATCTCTACCCTGAGGTCATTACCTTGGTCAACCATGGCTAGTTCAGATCCCATCAGCATTTACTTGATTTTGGGATTTTTTTTTCCCCTCAGTATGCCTTGCTTGATTCTTGAACTGCCATTTTGAGGTCCATTCTTCTTGTTTGGAGAAATCTCTCTGAAGCCCCTCACAATCCCTTTTTGTTTCATACACCCTAAATAATGTGGAGTCATTGGCAAATTTGGTCACTTCACTGGTTATTCTGAATTTTAGTTCATTTAGGAACATGTTTGGATAAACTGGTTGCAATGGCAGCGTGTAAACTGTAAATGTAAACCCCACTGTTTACATTCCTTCATTGGAAGATTTTACCATTTATTTCTGCTTAACAGATTTGCCTTAATTTGGATGGGGAAGACAAAATGTGTCCAACTCTGAAAGCTGCCTAAGTTTGCTTGCAAGTTTCACTGTAACAGAATAAAGGGTACCCCTCCTCACCCCCTCTGTGCAAAGGCAGGCCAATTTTCTACTTTGTAAATTTCTAGTAAACTTCCTTTTTTTCATTTTTTAAAAAATGGATCCATATATTGTCTATGCCCTCTATTCCAGTCTCACTGCATTTCAGTTTACCCTGGAGAAGTTCTTGAAATTAATTTTTAAGTAGTTCATAAGCAGCATACTTTGGATTTCAGTTGCATCTTTTTGGCAATTACAATTTACTCATGCATGCAAGGACAAGTACATGGAGATGAAAACTCTGAAAAGAAGGAGGCCATCCTGAAATCAAACCCAAAATTCATTTCTGTGTTGTGATATAATCCATGTGCACATGTGTTTATGCACCCTAGTAATGCAAAAGAGGGGGTAAGACAAACTAACAGGCAGAAAAAAAATGTTATTTACCCTTTGCTGATGCTCTGAAAGCAAAGCTCAGATGGGGAGATTGCTGTAAGCATCTCAAGTCATGCCTGATCTCGATTTTTTGGTGCTAGGGCAAGGTGAAACTGTAAATAAATGGCATAGGAACAGAGCTTTGTGGAAAGTAAAAAGTAAGCTGAAAAAAATCAGAGGCAGTCAATGTGAAGAAATCTGTAACATAACTTGATGTTATTTATAATTGCAAAACTATAGAGGAATGTTAGAGAAAGTTGTGGTGGGGGTGCGGGGAGAAGTGGACTTATTTAAATAATAAGCACATGCAAAACCAGCTGGTGCAGTCTGCTGGGACAGAAGATATGGGTCAGCATATTCCATCATCAGCATTTTTCTTCTCTGGAGAAGCCACCTGCCTGAGTAAACAGACAACATGGGGCCCCAGTGAAACAAAATTACATTATTAAAGTGACAGCTTTCTTAGTGTGTGGCCTACTTAGACATATTCCCAGCCCCTCAGAAACCAGCTAGACATTGTCTTGAGGAAGTCCTTCTCTTTAGAAATATACTTCAAGCAAGCACCTCTTTCCTATGGTTGCCACAGAAATATGAGCAATAGCATAATTACTAGTCATGGTACACAGTGAACTTGCATGTCATTTCTAAGTTCTTAAAATATCATTTACTAATAATCTCTGCAGTGTGTTGCAATTTGTAACATACTTTATTGTTTTCTTTCATCTTGTGTTTCCAATAACAAACCAAGAATGGGCTGGTTTAGTGGAGAATGACTTTAAAATGCTACCCAAGTTTTGTGGTGGAGTAGGAATTCTTGATCAGGGTTTAAGACTGTAAATGTGTGTGTAGGGTTTACTTCTCTTCTGGGTAGATGCAGTGTGGAAATCCAGTTGGCTCAGCCCCAGGGATCCTGTTCCACTAATGGTGGCACTGACGTAGTCTGATGCAGGTGGAGCAAGCACATGGACTTCCATAGTTAAAACAAGCCATGATTTGCATATTGCAGGGTGTGGTTTTTCTTTGTTTGAGCTAAAATGTGAGCAAACTTTGGGTCTTCAGTCAGCATGCATTTGTCAAAATTGTGCAACATTAGGCCTGAACTTTGCAGAAACCTACACTTAGCATAAAATTCAAGGTGGCCAAGGAAGAGTATGTGTATGCACAGTAAGAAGAAGAAACCTCCTTATTTTGCAAGTTAAAATGCTATAGCAAGAATAATGACTTGAATTGAATGACCCAACCTTGATTTGCTCTAGTTGTGCAGGAGATGCTCAGTTATATGCTGTAGTATTTGGAGCAATTTTTTGGATCCCAGAATTACCCCTTCTTGCCCCATCTAGCTCTTCTTTTGGTTGTCAGGTCAGAAATGTATCAAAAAGTTGTCAAACAAGTTTTCCAGTCTTATACTTCTATAGCTGGGGCATCTGTTCTTTTGAATCTATGCAAGAAGCAGAAATGTAAAGATGATTTTTCCCCATATCTACATCCCATAAATAAAAAAAGCAAAATGGTCCAAAAGTATTGCTTCCTAAAGGTACATTGGTGTGTGCATGTTGGAGTGTGTCATACAGTTATTCCTATATGAATTTCTATTATTTTGCACATTGCATTACATTTATTTATCTCCAGTATTTGTGACCCATTCTTCAGCCCAAGAAATAACAATGAAATTGTGTGGACAAGGGAAAAAAGGAAAAGGAAGGTAAAAAGTATGCAAATTACTTGCTTACATTTATACAGATGGGAAAAGGATAGTGTTGGAACTATTGAGAAGCTAGGCACAGTGGCCACCAGCTTCCTTCAAACTAGTGTCCTCAGGTTGAAGTCCACTTTGGACTTCAAGTTCCAGCATTTTCAACCAATGGTCATGCTGGCTGGGGCTAGTGGGAGTAGGAGTCCAAATTGTACAGAGGACACCAAATTGGAGAAGGCTGATGTATGCCCTGCAGTTTACTATAGTACATGTGCCACATTGTAATTTATCCATAGATTACAAAGGCCAACAAGACTGATGCCAGCACCACTCAACATTTTCAGCTGAAAGGACTTTATCAGGAATGATGAGGTTTATATAAATCAGATCCTCCAATCTTCCTCTTTAAAACACACACACACACACACACACACAGAGAGAGAGAGAGAGAGAGAGAGAGCCTACTCACCCTAGTTGCAACAGAACTTGCTTTTGCAGCACAGCACCTGTTCTATGTCACAGAATGAAAGAGTTGACCCCTTTCTCCTTCCCAGCCAACCCAAACTGATGGCCAAAAAAAGAAGGAAAGGGCTTCAGACAAAGGGATCTGTACTTGCTGTCATAAAAGACTTATTCCTAGAGCATTCCTACAGAAAACTAGCAGGATTTTTCAAGCATTGCTTCCGGGGATGCTCCAGGAACATGGTAAGAATGAGCTTTTCATGGTAGGAACCACCAAGTCTATTTCTTGAGCATTTCCCAACTTTTTTCTGCAGCAGCAGACAAAGCTGTGAGGTGGGGATGGTGTACAGATTGCACTCTTGCCCTAAATAAAGAAAATTTCCCAAATTTCTGGTTCCTGCCCAAAGAGGATCCTAACAAAATGTTCCATAAAATAAGAGCATTGTTTTAAAAATGCGTAGATTTCTCTAGTCTCTGATTTTCTCTAGTCTTTGTTTTTTGTTTTTTTCTTTATTCTGTGGTTTCATGTATGATTTCTTTACACTAGATGACGGAAAGCGAATTCTGTACAACATCTAGTTGTGATGTTAGATTTCTTGTCATTTATTTAAGGACTTGAAGCTGTAGTCATCATGAAATGAACTTAAAACAAGTATCCCTTGATGATTCAGCTGACTGTACTTTTTGTCTCTATTAACAAGCATGGCGTCCGATGAGAAGAAATATTTACTAATTAATAAATATATTAAAATGCACTGAAACTGCCTTAATCCTTGTGGATACCAGGCTGGGTATAACAGTATAATTAAACAACCCAAAATATAATACAAACAGAAAAGAACAATCACAATTAAGCAACAATGAAAACAGCAACACAGGCAGCAAATCCCACAGAATCAATTAAAATCAAAATGCCTGGGCAAACAAGTTTTTTTTAATGGATTCCAAATTACAATGTTAGCACCTCATGAGTTTCAGTTCCACAAGGAAGGTACTGAGAGTGCCACAACAGAGAAGGTGTCACTTAATGTCCCCAAGGTACTGGAGAAGAGCTTCCCTGATTATTATAAGCATCAGAATGATGTAAAGAAAGGCTTAATTGTTTTTTTATTTTTTCATTACATTTGCATCTTGTCCTTTTTCCTTCCAAGGAACTTGAATATTTGAAGGCATTGACGGCAAGCAACAGTGCCTGGGCTTGGATCTAGATTCTGGTGTGTGCACACATGGGGAAAAATGGCCAGAAGGGCCATGGCCTGTTGATAGATTTGATGGAAATTAGAGTTCAGATAGTGAAGACGAAGCATCTTTGGAATGTCAGAAATGGCAGTATGTCTGCAGTTCAAGCACCTTTGCTCCAGCTGAGTGGGGGTGGCAACAAACCATCCCATGGAATGGGGAGATAGCCCAGCAAGGAGAACTGGTGGTAAAGTTGATGAGAGCTCCAATCTGCCAATGGGAGAAAGGGAGGTGGGTTCAGATTCTGCCTAGGTCATGCAGCAAGAGCTGAGTAGCCTGTCAGATGTAGAGGCCCTATCCATTGAGAGGTGTTGCCGGTTGCTGGGGGGCAACACAGGAAGGAGATTCAGTTGATGGAGCTATGGGATGGGCGGAGACAGGCGAGGAATGCCAGTGCCCTACCTCTGAGCCGGGGATGGAGAAAGTCTCTTAAAGGGGATGAAGATTAAGCGAAGGACTCAGAGATGGTTCAACACTACTCTGGGTGAACTCAGAAATGTTTGGCAAAAAGGTTGTGTAACAATAAAGCATTGAGAAAAGGAACCCTGAAGCAGCATGTTTACTCAAGAGAAGGACTGCACCTCATGATAGATTCACACAGGCGGACAATGGAACCCCTACAGAACTGATGCAAGATGATTCTATCTGGATGTGGTGATGATTCTAGTGCATCAGACGTTAGCTGGTGTTCCTGAGCAATCTTTACAGGCAGCCCCACATGCAAGGTAATTCAGTCATCCAAGCTAAAGTTTACATGGAGGCGAACCATCATGACCAGGCTATTAGGGTCTGGCAACAGCCATAGCTGGTGAAGCAGCTGAGGTTAGTAAAGGCTCTTCTAACCCCTGAGGACATCAAGAGTGGAAAAACTGGAACAAACTATGTACTTGCACTTTCAAGGTGGGTGTAAATGACCGTACAACCAATTCTGGTGTACAGGAAGTACCTGCTCACAAGGCCTCCAACCGAGGATTAGTTTTCAGTTTTTCAGTGCTCATCTGGTCCATTGCTAAACCCAGCACTTGACTTAAAGGATGATGAAGGACCATGGAAGTTCTCTCTGTGATGCTACATTGATGATGGCCCATTCACACATGCAAGATATGATGTTGCTGGGGCAAATCCATGTGTCACTGCATCCTAGATGGTATGTTTTCTTTCTCAAGCCTATGTCTCATTTCTTCACCTAGAATCTTAAGGGTGCAATCCTCTAGGTAGGAAAGTCTGGAGATGACCAAGACAGTGGAACTCCTTATCCATTGCAGTGTCTATTAAAACCTTTATAGCAGCTAGCCATGGTGCTGAACTACTTCCCCTATTCAGGCTCACCTTTGAGTTACATCTGTGACCCTCCCACCCTGCAAAGCAGCCACCTGGCCAATCTAACCAAGATATGGAGTGGGAGGAAAAGAGGCTGAGGTGCCTCTAGGGTATGTTTATGTTTTGATGGCCTTATTATCTTACCTCCTTATCCCCTATAATTCCCCCTACATTTGTCAGAGAAGCAGCCAGAGTACTGGGATGATCTGGAGGGTACTCCAAGCATGGCATCTTATATTGGAGGTATTTTCCATTTCTTTGTTTTATTTATTTATTAAAAGCTTTTCTATCCCATCCTTTGCAGAACATCTCAGGATGGCTTACAATAAATAAGTAAAATAAAACAAACCCCACAGCATCCAACCATTAATATACTAAAACCCCAGTTAAAATCAAACACTAATGTAGTGAGAGAATTAAAAGGGTTTTGCCTGACGCCAAAAAGAATCTAACGTTGGCGCCAGGTGAACCTCTCTGAGGAGCATATTCCATAGTCATGGCGCCACCTCAAAGAAGGCCCTCTTCTGGGTAACCACCCTCCTAATCTCCTTCAAGGAGGGCTCCCAGAGCAGGACCTCCACCTCAGATCTCAAGGGGCAGCAGAGCACATAAGGAAGAAGGCGCTCCTTCAGGTGTCCCAAACCAAAGTCATTTAGGGCTTTATAGGTTATAACCAGCCCCTTAATTTGCTGGTTATGGTTTTCCATCATCACACCTGGGATTCCAAAACATCCTGTCCCCAGGAGAGACTGAACAGGGGCCATAAGCTTGCACTACAAATTTGGTTTGTCCTGAAATTTGAGCTCCCCCATGCCACCTCTCAATATTAGGCATATACATTCTTATGTATTTTGTGTGCATTTCTCCTTATGCAATTGCATTGGAATACCATGTTGACAAACATGCACATTTTTCAAGCAATATTCTAGATATAATGTATTTTGACTCTTAAATTTCCTCTCAAATAGTATTTTTGTTTGCATTTTATACCAACTTGAGGACTTCATTACAAATTTCAAAGAACCTCAGGTTTCAAAGGAAAAAATATTTTCACTTTGTGTATTTATCCATACGTGCAAAGTTAGGCAATGAATCTGAATACAAATAGCATCTCGCCATCCCCGTTTGAAACATAGTGACTTTGATGTTGTTCAGCAGTAGCTGTATATTTTCTGTTTCAGAATCTATTACTTTCAGGCAATAAGTCAGTTCTATCAAATCTAAAGAGTAGCCACCCCAATTGGAAAAGAAAAAGAAAAACAGAGGAAAAAAAATGGAGCAGAAACAACCCGCCCCCTAAGAAAACAATCAAAGTAATTGGAAACAGATGGGCAGAGCAAAATGCAGCATAAGCGTGAATAAGAACTAAAAGACCAAATGAAAATCTGAGAGTCAAAGCTATTCTCACTGGAATGAGTTGTTGTGTGTTGGCCTGCAATGAAAGCTCTTGATGTTTAGAAGGCTAGTTCAAGATCTGGGTTTTGTGAATTAATCTACATATTCATGTGATAGAAAAGGTTATCCAAGGCAGAATGTTGGCTACATATTAATTGATGAGACAAATCAGCACTCTGCTAAAGTGGTGATTCAAATCTCCAAAAGGGAACAACAAAAAACTGTAGATGTTATTCAATATTTTCCTAGACTATGACAAACTTTTTTCATCAAATTGGTCATTTCTGCATTCAAACTAAGATGCCTATATTTTATCTTGATTGATGCTGTTGGGCTCGGAGTGGCAAAATTACAGGGAGAATTGCTCTGGCAGTGGATCTTTGGTAATTTTGGCAGTATTACAAGTTTCAGCAATAAGTTTTTCACAATAGAATTTTGGAATGTATTTCAAAAGGGAAATCATCTTCATAAGGAATATTTGTTACAGGAAAGATGTTAAAATTTTAGGTGTGCGTTTATGTGTGAGTAGTATATATACTGATATTTGAACTAATATTTCCTTCTTGCATTATTATGGTACTTTAAAGGTGCGCACCCATAAGTCTATTTTGTCCCATTTTGTAACTAAGCTCTATTTTTAAAAAAATCTACATAAAAATTCACCTTTAAGGTCATATGTTGATCATACATATATAAATGATGTTTTTTAACTTTCAAAATACAGATTTTTACAGTTTATGCTAAAGCACACACTTTCAACACATCTGTATGTATTTCTCAAGCTTAGAATAGCATCAGAAAATTTGGGACATGTGAAAGGTAGACCCAATCAGGTGTTCAAATGATAATTGTCAAACTGGACAAGCATCCCCATATGTGTGACTGTTTGTTGACTTTTTACCACACTGATGAGAAGTTTCCTCCTTCCGGTGATGCAGAGACAATGGTGCAATGATACCGAGCTTTGGCTATTGGGTGGTTATAGAAATATAATAAATAAATACAAGTATAAATTAGTAAGGGCCAGTTTTGAAGGCAAAATCTGAAAGCAGTTCAGCATCCAAATATGGTGTTCCAGATAGCAATGGGTGAGAATGCAAGTTCCATCCCGGTTTTGATAAGAATTAATTGAAATTCACAAAGCTCAGGATTCAAATGTGAGAGAAACAGAAACTGACAGATTAGAAACTGACAGATTAATCCATCTAGGCTCAGGATTTGGAGTACTCCATAGTAGCTCAGGGAGTCATGTGATCCTCTGCCAGGAGGGGCTCACATAAAAAGCACAAAGCCTGAATGTCATGACCATAGAAAGTCTGATTATTAGTGCCAGAAGCCTATTATTTTCCTGCACAAGTGGGCAAAGCTACTTTCTCTTAGGTAAACATTGCTGGGTTCTCAAAAACCAAGCAATTTTCACAGCTATAAAGAAGAATGGTCTCTTTTAATTGGTCCCATTCCAGGACAAGATAAGCTTCATCTCTAACCTATCAGATTTTATTAAGTTCTTTGCAATTCTACCTGGTTTCCCCTGGGCGTGAGTCCTCCCTAGAAGGTGAGTTCTTTTGTGATAAAAATAAAGCAACTGTAATCTTAACAATTGCTTTACATCTCATGCCTAAATTATTGGAAGGAAAAATGTTCCCAATACATGTGCGCACACACACACACTTCTCAGATCTTTCCACAGAATGCATGCAAGGAGGAGCAGGATCACACCCTCTGGTTCCACCTCACAACATCCATGAGATTAGGAAGGGATCAAAGTGGTTCCCTCATGCTTGCATGACAGGCATGTCAGCCCAATGTTGATAGGTCCAGTCTCCTGATCACAAATAGAAGATTCTACAAATGGAAGATTCTATTTGTGTGCAACTCTATGTGTATATAAGGAAGGAGCCACTTCCCCTCTGCTAAATGTGCAGAGGTCAGGAGCATGGCCAGTGGGTGCAATAGGTGCAACACGCCATCACATGTTACTGCATATTCCCTTTCCAGAGGAAACATTTGAAAAGAACTAAAAACTTGTAGATACCATGAATTAAATGGTCATACAATAGCATGATATGTTCTGCATCCTCCTACCAGATAAACTTGCACTTTCTGTTGCCTAAATGAAAAACAAGGTGGTAATTTTATATATTCTGGGGAGAAGCTTGCTAGGAAGTGAAGTTCATGAGTATTTTTTTAGAAAGCTAGCTGGATAGATGGGTTGGTTCCAGGACTGGAAATACTGCTGCACAAGTGACTGCAGATCTTAGGTTTACAGCGTATGATGGGAAAAGGCAGCAAAGCTTTTTTATTATTATTTAATTTTCAGGGACAACTAGGGGAAACTGCCAAAGAGTAGCTCACTGTCTAATGTGTTTGTTTGTACAAGTGCCTCTGTGTGTGTGTGTGTTGAAAAACAGATTTGTAATCAGAAGAAATATAGTCATCTGTATTTGCTTTAATTAGAATTTCATACCTTTTAAAAATTTGGATCCCTTGCTTGGTATACTTGCCGACTAAGTTTGTACATCACTTTATTGTGAATTCTGGATGTTATTGTGTTATATATTGTATTGTATTTTATGCTATACATTATGGATTTTATTGTGTTGTGAGCTACCCTGAGGCCCTATGGCTAGTGGGGTGGCATAGAAATTGAATAAATAAATAAATTTTATTGACATGTTGCTATTTAAATGGCTGCACATGACATTTCCAATTATGTTGCTTTGCATGACTTTTGTTCCTGTATACAATTGCTTAAGAAGGTCTTTAACCAGGAATCCAGAGTTCAAAATAATGAAGAACCATAGGTTCACCAGTGATATATAGCAATGTATATTTCCTGAAAGACACACTGTTTTATTGCATAGATATATAGATAAGGCTCTCCCCCCACCATCCCTAGACACATGCACACAAATGTGTATTATACCCCTTTAAAATCAAGACTGGAAGAATTAATAATGTTTAAATTTTCCTGCATTCTCTGAATTTCATGTTAAAGCTCACCTCAAATTATGCATTAAAAATGCATTCCAAAGTGTTCATTTTTGAACTAGTTCATAAGTTTGGGAATGTGTATAGATTTCCAGGGGAAAAAATGTGATCTGATTCCTATTTGGGGTTGCAGTGAGACAAGTACAGATGATTTGCATATTGAAATTAAATTCCTGTACATTCCAATCTAAAATTGATTAAAACCTTGTCTCTGTTCTTTCATCAATGTGTTGCCTACTAGCGTGTCAAATCAGCAGAATCTCAACCATTTCAGTGACCCCCCATTCTGTTTTGGGTCAAGATCCAAGCCAAATTAAGCATGTTTAAGCCCCATTGATTTCCACCAGTAAGAAAGTCAAGCATAAATCTTCTGTATTGAAATCAATAAGACTGATGATGTCATGGAAAAACGGATAAATCTCTAAGCAGGGGGAAGAATTGATATCCCTTTTCCTTTCTAAGGATATAAGCCACATGTCAGGCTTGCTCCACTGTGAAAGATTGAAAGCACCCTAAATTATATTCTTGTACTTTTTCCTTTCATTATCATAGCTATACCATGACAAACTTGTTAACATGGAGAAAATAATTAGCAAATTCACAGGTCTTCAGCAGTATAAAAGATGCATACAATGGGCCTAGGTGTATTTTCAGTTTACCATGAAAAAGTACAGGTTTCTCACCTAGCACATTTGTCACCAGTAGAATAAGGATGTCTAGAATTGTATTTTTAAAATAATAAATTAATGAAAAATTTCCTGTCAAGAGCTTAATCTTTTCCTTGATAAAATGTTGTTGAAGAGACTATTTCCTGACTTTTATTAGATAATTTGCTTCAGTGATTAAAGGATTAAGCACACATCACTAATCTTACGTCAAAAGTCCAAGATGCATGAACATTTCTACCATCTCTTCTCTAGATGAATAAATACCTGTAACTATACAGAGCTTGGTATTCCAATTGCATGGCATAACAGTGGATGGACAAAAATGGTACAACCCTTCAAGCTTTGGCATGGAGAGGTTTAAAACTATGTGCATTCCCAACCTTACATAAATTTATTTGTATTCATTTATTTAATAGTATTTGTAAAGTGCTTATATTCAAACAGCAACAAATAAGTGACATTTTAAAGAAGTCTTCATACCAGATGACCTGTTGAAAATGATGGCAATGGGTGGCTTTTGTATAAATTTAATAAATAAATAGATATAAAATGAATGTCTGTAGAAAGATATAATTTTAGTAGTCAGAGAAAACACAGAAGAATTTGTTCCTGCTCAATTTGTCAAAATATTTGGGAATTCCAGAAAGTGCCCCTATTCCAAGCTATTCCAATTCGCTGAAATCTTGGGTAGGTACCACCAAGGCAGTATTGCAGTATCTAATACATCAGTAAGGAACAAAGGAATCACCAAATTAAATAAATAAACAAAGTCATGATCCTATATCTGGTACTCACTGCCTAGATTGCCACAGAAGACTTAGGTTCACCTGAGGTTGGATCTAGGGCTCTGAAGTTGTGAGGTCATCCCTGTGTGTGGTGTTCTGCAAAGTAGTGTATTTTTTACAACAGCCTAAAATCTTAGTTGTAAGCCATATGTATAGGAACCATGCAATGATTTCTCTGACATTTAGCTCACTGCTAATCTAAGAGTGTTCATGGAGGTAAGAGACAAACTGTGGATTTACTAATTCATAGCTTAATCTCTTAGCCACCATAGCATCTGCTTGGGCAAAACATCAGAAGAATCTCCACAAGTGACATTTTGTACACTCCCATCCTTTAATAAATGCAATATGCTAGTAATTATACTGTTGCCAGCTATTTGTTACAGGAAAGCAGTTTATAGAACAGCTTCGTTTGACCCAGAATGCCATAAATTCAACTCAGCTTTCTAACTTGGTACAGCTTTTTTAAGCAACCCAAGGAGCTGCTGTGGGAATGGGGCAGCAGGGAAATCCATTTCTGTTAGCACAGTTCATCCAGGTGAAATCTGGATACAGCCCACAAAGACATGGCAGTGCACTGGGCTTAATTTCAGACACTGGAGAAAAGAGGTGAACCCCTCTTTTTGAGCCCCCTGCCTGCATGCATGCATGCAAACAATGTGTGGAAGGAAACAAGACCACCCATTATAGCCCTGTTGACCAATATCCACACTGGCTCCATGTCTCTAGCTCCAACCTGACCACATGAAAGCCAGAGGTATTCAGTGGTTCAGCTCAATGTGCAACCCTTTCCCCTTTGGGCATTCAGCCTTAGTGGATTAAAGTTAGGTGTGGGGCACTGAGAGAGACATGTTGGGGGTCAGACTAGTACACACAGCCTCCCTCTTCCACCATACATCACTTAAAGATGTGAAAGGTAAATTTCTAAGTGGGGTCCCACTCATCTTGACTCCAATCTTTAGTGGAAGTTCTAAAGTGGGAGTAGCACATTTCTACCTTGAGGAGGTGTTTGAGCTCCAGCTGACATTGGGGGAAGAAGATGCCTGAAGGAAAAATGGGAATTCTGAGTTAACTTGTTTCTGTAGTATCCAAAGGCAATGACTAGGTATATACAAAACTGTAATTTCAGTTCATTAAACATCAGACTCGCCCTATTCACACTCTAAATGTGGACAGTTTGAGGGCTGAATATGCAAGACAGCTTGCATATTCTTGAACTTGTGACTGCATTCAGGAAATGGTTTCATTAGGAAAAAAATGAGAAGAAAATATACATTTTCAGATTTTAGTTCATGGGAGAAATAGCACATCTGGATGCATAGTACTAAAATGTGCACTTAAATGTACATTTTTTAAAAACTGTATGAAGCAAAGAAAAAGGTGGCAAGAGGCTTGCATTCAGGAATGGGAATGAGAAGCATTAAACACTGAGGTAGAAGATGAACAACTTCAGCAAGTTCAAATCTTACTGATTTCCCCATTCCTAGCTACTGGTATCAGCAAAGTTATCCAGTGTATTTTTAATTAACACCCACCACAATAGATTTTGCGCTTAATGCCTAGAGTCGAGGAGAAAGCTAAAATTGTGTAGTAGAAATTTATGCACATAAACACATTCCTGTCTATATTTTTTAACATAAAACCATAGCTGAATTTAGAAAGCTAAACAGCAACTTGACTGTTCAAAGGGGGGAAGGTAGGGGTAACACCTTTAATTAAATTCACACTGGTTGATTAGTGACTTTGTAGAACTGAATTAGTGGTGTTAGGCATGTAACGGAGATCAAGAATAATTAAGTGGCAAATCAAGGCCATATCCCTGGGGCAGCTTGAAACAAATTATGGTTCAGGCCACCACTGGAACATATTAGAGGGCATTGTAGCATCCTGAGGTTGTTATTTTTTCTTGTCCTCTTTCTTGCTTTCTAATGTTTAATATGTGCACCATATCAAAGTGAAAATATAATACAGAAATGCTAGACTGAGTACTGTGAACTTTAATTCACTAAACGTACAATCTTCTACAAGTTCAGACAGAAAAAAAAAACTCTACAGCTCCCAACATGCCTCAGCCAGCTTTGGGGACTTTTAGGCCTTTCTACCATCTAAACTTGCATAAGATTTATTTTATTGATTTAAAGTTTTTATATGCCACCCCAATACTAAAAGTCTTTTCATGGCTTACAAAATACAAAAAAAAAAAACCCATAACAACAACACACAGGACACTGCATCTGATAAATGATGATAAAAACAATAAAAACAAGGATAAAACCAATTAACTGTAAAATATTTGGAAAATGGAAATGTCTTTGCCTGACGCCAAAAAGAATACAGTGACGGCACCAGATGTACCTCCCTGAGGAACGTGTTCCACAGTTGGGGCACCACTACTGAAAAGGCCCTTCTCCGAGTAGCTACCCTCCTGATTTCCTTCAAAAAGGACTCCCGGAGAAGGACCTCTGCCTCAGATCTCAAGGGGTGCTCCAGGGAAGAAGGTGTTCCTTCTAGAATCCAGGACCCAAGCCATTTAGGGCCGTATAGGTCATTACCAGCACCTTAAACTAGGTATAAGATCATACTCCAAAGATATGATCCTACATGTGTTTGGAAAAGAGTTCCTACATTCTCCTGCACTGCTCACTTGACAATTCTGGAAGCTGTAGCATTTCTTCTGTCCAGGAATCCCTTGGATTGCTTGTGTGTAAGAAGAGCAGTTTTCCTAAAAAGAAAACTTTCATGAATGTAAGTGTGTATCAAATGAAAAAAGGAGGTGGCAAAATAAATAAGAACTTAATATTTTCTAATGAAGCTGTAGAATAAGGAAACCTGCAGAATATTTTGGAGAATTCAGTTCCATGAGTCACTAAGACGACAGAGTTTGGCTGAGTAAATCCTATTTCTAAGATTGAACTAATTTTAGAAAAATAGAGTAGGCTTCTATGGAATATAAATTAAGATGTGGGTGTTGGTGTTTAAAAAAAGCCCTAATTGCCTGTGTGTGTGTGTGTGTGTGTGTGTGTGTTTATCCTCATTTTTCTCACATGCACCTCACACAAGCCTGTGCATATGCTGAGGCAGAGATGCCTCAAAAACTCTGAAAACACAGTCCTCAGCTTTTGGTAGAGAACATATTCATTTTGTACAAGTTTAAGTTATCATTTTAACCAGCAAGGGAGTATCCCTTTAAATAGGTGACAGACCTCACAGTATTTCAATTCCAAGGGATTTATCCAATGGTGTTTTCCCAAAATAATTTCCAAATTACCTTACTACCCCTGCATTAAAGCAGATTACTCTTCCCAGGTGATCTGTCTTTCCTCTTCTTGTCATGGAGAAGACATGGGGGGGGGCACTGAACATCAGAAAAGGACTTTAAGCACAGGGAAAAAAGACCCCAACGGCTATCCCTATGCCCAACATGATCCACCTCCTTCAGGTGACTGCATGTGCCACCATAAGCCTATCATATCTAGCCTTCCTCACAATTAATTCAGAGATGTAATCAAAAGAGTTCAACCAGTAGTTGGGAGCAGAAAGACTCCTTTTGCACCTTCTGCATCTCTGAACCACAGACAGTCACTAGGCCAGATTGAAGATGCTAATATGGCTCATGATCTTATCCTACTGGTGCATTGAGCCAGGAAGGAGAACACCTACTTGGTGACTGCATTTTATTTGTCTGTGTCAAACATTGAGAGGAGAGCTCATCTGTGATTCAGCAAGTATCCAGGAAGTATGGTTAAGAACAACCAACCCCAGCTCCTCACATTTCTTCTTCTGTCCATTAAGGAGGAGGGGTTCCCAGTCATAACATGTTCTTCAGAACTTCAACCCCTGCTATCCTACTGCTTCCTGACCTATCCTTGAGAGGCTATCCTAGGATGGATATCTTAGTCTCAGTTGTGTTTACGGTGACAATGTAATGAGAAGGTCATGTACCCAGACTTTTTTTTAATAAGGGTAGCTGGTTAGAAAACCCATTAGAGAACTCATTTACTGAGTAGTGTATCCCCAGCATTATATGGAAGCACATATTGGAGCTCAACCTGGCAGTGATTGGCCACATTTGCCATTCAGATTTTTTTTTCTTAATACAAATACCCCCTGAACATCTTTCTGCAGATGGGAGAACATGCCCATCTCTCTGCACTTTCAAGGAGAAATGAGTAGTGTAGCAGCAGGGCTCACTAGGATCAGTGCAAAAATGCAACAGCAAGTGACATGCACCCTGGAGGAGAGTGTCTGACCTCTGAGCTCCACGTCCAACATGCAGTCTGGAGAGAAAGGGTAAGGCTGCACTAGAAAACTCAGTAAAGGGAAGCTTAGCAGTCAGTTTACTTGTGAGCAGCTCGTGGGTTGCTCGGTCCCCTTGGAAGCAGATCCAGGAGAAGCTCCAAAACCAGGTTCACCACAGGACAGCAAGTCAGCTGCATCCGAAATGGAGCAGCTGAACAAAAGCTTCCCACTCTCCCTATTCCAGCCCTCCTAACAGCAGCAGAAATTTCAGATCTGAGAATCAGCAAAATTTCTCTTGGATAAATATGAATTGCTTAACATTTATGACTTAGATGACTTGTATTCTGTTAGCACATGCTGATTTAGATGCAGATTCCTACAATTTAAACAGGAATACAGTCAATCTCCCCCTAAAGAGGAAGACTGTGACCTGTTAGACCAATGGTTTTGCCTGTTGATAGCTGTTCTTGATCCATGGCCATCTCAAGGCCTCTGCTTTCCTTCTTCAATCTTCTTTATGCTTAAACCTGACTTGAGCTGGACAATGGCTCTTCCAATAAAGGATGTGCTCTCAAGAAGGACTATCCTCCATAGTACACATGGTCTCCCTACTCCATGTCCAGAGGTTCTATTGGTCTGAACCCCATTTGTCAGAGGAGGACTGCTTCTTTCCTGCCCTGTTGTGGGGTTTTCTACAAACATCTGGCCAACCACTGCTGGAAACAGGCTGCTGGACTAGATTGGCCCAGCTCCAATCCAGAGGGATTCCTATATATGCTTATGGCAACAGTTGAACAATCCCCAATAATTTTTCAAGGAGCCTAATAAATGCTTATCCAACTCTACTTTGGTGTCAACAGACATTGCCCTTCAACACTCTGGAGTTAACATGGAGGAATCCATGGTGTCATCAATTTTTTAGATGCACCAAAGGCTCAGAGCAAGTAAGGTGAGGTCTACCACTACACAGTGCCATTCCTAGGCTGCCCATTCCCTCTGGCACATAGAGCATTGTTTTTATGATATTCATATGTGCAGAATGTTGCTAGACACGTGTAGACCCCAGAAGGTAGTGTTTCATTGATCCAGTATTTATGAGTACTTTTTTCTGGATTAAATCCCATACAAGTTGATATATGCAATCTATGCTATAGAACTTCTGAATGAGATGGAATCATCATCATCATCATCTTTATATACTATCCATAACCGATGCTCTGTGGATGATTCACAGCATTTCAGTCACCCATCCAGATGACATGTTTGAAGTCTGACCCAGCTTAGCTTCCAAAATTAGGCAGAATCAGGCACTTCAGGATAAATGGAAGCTTATATGCTAGTGCTGACCCCTGGATGATTGGTTTTGTTGTAACCTTCTGATAAGGACTGGGTAAGGATATTTTTATTTTTTTCTTTGAAGGAAGTAGACCAATGATTCTATTATTATTGCTAAATAACAATAAGGTGATTAAAAAGGCAATGGTTTTTAAAATGAAAATATGACAAATGAAATTTGTCCATGAAATTAGCACTAACTTACATTCATCAATTAAAAAAATTAAGTTCTTTACTGTTTAAAAATAATCACGTGGTTGAAAAGAAGCATTTCATTTATGAAATGTTATGTTTTTGTTTATTGTTGGGGCCACTTTGTAAGGACTGTGTCCTAAAAGGCAATCTGTATATTATATTATAAATAAATAAGTTCTTGAACCTGTAAAATTGTCAAATGCAAGCTTAACCTGTTTCCAGCCCCCTGAGCATCGAACCTTAAAATTCAAGCCAATGCACTTAAGAAAAGGAGCATATCCATTAAAATCAATTTTCCATGCCTATGTTTAGAAGTCCAGTCAACTTGCATAATGTAAACACTAACCTTATTATGCAGAGTTATCAGCTTCTGCAGTGACTTGGGGCATAAGGCATTCGGGTGGATATAGTTCATCATTAGCTCTAAAGAGTTCATGCACACTAAACTCCCAGTGAAATGTTAATGAGTTTTGCTCATAAGCTGCTTTGATGAACCACTGATGAATTTTGCTGAATGGTCATGAAATGCACATTAATGTTCATCAGAATGCACAAAGACCTAAATTCCAGATCACCTGGGTATTAAACTACTCAACCATGAAAATGGCTGACCTATTATTAGGTACCAATTTAAAAAAAAAAAAAATCAGAGAGAGAGAAGGTAAGCCAAAGCATAAAGATTAAGCATTTAAAAATGTGGTATAAAACTATACCAAAAAGTATAGACTATACTATAAAGTCTATAAAAGTATAGATTTATGTCAAAAAAAGAAAGAAGATTCCTATATAAATGGAAATAGCAGCAGCATTTTAAAAGTTAAGTAAGTAAAATTGCTTACTATCTGACAGAATCAGTCAAGTAAGCTGCTATTTATGCAAAAAATGTTCAGTTAGCAGACAATAAATTTGATCTAATATAGGTCTCCACAACTGAGGCAGAATTTGGTTCAGCATGCACGCTTTGTGGCCAGACCAAGGCTCGGATGCCTCTGCTTTTGCAGTCCCAGTCAGAGCAATAAATAAAGTAATAAGCATGGGGCTATTCAGTTCTGCATGAGTTACAAGTCACAGCATAGAATTTTGTTTGGGGAACCACACCTTATGGCAGGGACGGCCAAATCAAGGATCTCTGAGTTCATTTTGCGGCTCGCCAATTGTGGCTGAGGATGCCCACAGCTGACCACTTGCTGTTCACTTCCGCCATCTGCAGGTTCCTGCTTGCAACTTGCTATCCACGGCTGCTGCCACCCCCTGCTGCCACCCACTGATGCCACGAGCTGCCACTCTCAAACGTTTGACATTTACCGTATGTTGAGCAAGTCTAGCCACCCCTGCCTTATGGTACGGGAAAAGTTTTCAGCTTAAACTACGAAAATCTGGGATCGAATTCCAAGTTGTCTAGAGATGGATGGATTTGCTGAAGTTCAGTTTCTCCCCATTTCCTAAATTTAGATTTAAGTTCAATTTGTCCTAAACTGTTAGACCCAGGGTGGATAGGATTTCAATGCCATGAAGCCATGACCATCATGACAAAAGATCGAAGCTGCTGAGGCTGAAGTGTCAAACATCTTTCCCCGCCGTAGATCTTGGTAGAGAAACCTACAGAAGTTGTGAGCATACTGTATTTGAAGTTTTGTGCATGAGCACATGTCTGCCAAAAACATTCATCGATAGTCGAACATGCTTACATTCCTCCCATTCCTAACTCCAAGTTCAATTTGTGCAAATTTCCATTTTTTTCCTGGAGGAGGTCTCTCTAGACTGATTTATCCTTTGGAGTAATCAGGACATTTGCACAGATTTGTGAAAATCATGCAGTCTATTCAATCACTGCTCAGGTTGCGCAAGTCTGAAATTTGCAAGGACCAGTCCTCTGAAGACCCATTAGAGGGCAGACCTCTATTTGAAAGTTTCCTTGGTTTTAAAGACTGCCCTGTCCAAATCTGATTGGAAGAAAAATATCCATGAGATGGGGAGCTTAGCACTGTACAGACACCCAAGTCATCTGGTCATACCATGGTAAGTGCAATGTATTTGTATTTACATTACATTACAGTTAATTCTTACCATGTTGCATGTCATATAAATCAACATATACAATTTGCATTCAAATTCCTGATGTCTTTTTTTGATGATACAGTTCCTTTTTGAGCATTATGTAACTGGCTATCCTAGTCTTATCAAAGCTCACTCCAAATTCCTGGTCTTTAATGTACTAGTTGTAAGGCTGGTTTGTTTATAATATGTTACCCAAAAAGGTAGAAGCCCTGGAAAACTGTGGTTGTACACATATATCCTAGTAGGTATACTCCCTTAGGACCTAAGAGAACTCTGGATTAACCATATGAAATTACTAGTTGTACTGGGTCTTAATTTAGTCCGTCAAGTGTATGATTCACCTCAGTCTCCCGGCACTGTGTTTTGAAATCCTTTCCCACTAGATATTATGTGCATATGTGTGTAGAATCTAAAGTAGGTGGAAGTGGAGGTGGAAAAAGAAAATTCCCATCAGTTAGTGGAAGCTATGCTACAAAGAAAAAAAATGAACCACAAGGTTAGGATAAAAGAGCTACCTGCACACATTGATTGTATGAGTTGCTAAAATATATTCAAATTGCATTTTCTCCTGCTACCACATCATACAGTGGACCATTCCATAGCAGAAGAAATGTTGCAGAGGAATAACTTATATTTCAGTAATTTTGCATCACTCTCTTTATGCTTTAAAAAAGTTAAGTACTATTCTACACAGTCAGATAAGTATGTCAACAATAGGCTGGCTTGACATGATCCATTCCCTTGTCAAGTTACAACATTCTGGGATAGACTATTAGAGTGTCATTCAGTCCATCCAGCTTCCAGAATGTTCTACTTTTAGGATCATTCAAGGACATTTATGGTGCCTTCCTTGTTTCATGGAACACTTTGAAACTTCCATCATGGATATCCTCCAGCTTGCTACAATACCTTTAGAGATAATCTTGTGCCCTTTTCTTTGGAAAACTAACCACTAGCTTGACTACTGAGTATCTCAGGGATATTATTGCTTTTTAGGATTTCAGAACAATAGCTTAGTTTTGTGTTCTGAAAAAAAGGGGGAAGTCTAGGAAATAGAATCTAATACCTGTAGTGTGAACATGTTAATTATTTCAGAACTCCTCAACTTGTGCATTTCTAAATAGTTCCAAAATGCCTCATATATCAAAGATATCTCACTTTTCTAAAATAGTGGGTCCAAACTAATTTCAAAACCTTTTAGCCAAGACATATGAGAGGCAGGCAAGTAATGATGCCTTTCAGAAGGAGTGAAGACAGGAAAGATGTTCTTCAGATCCATAATTTTTATCCAGCAGCTATGGCACAACAGATATCTACTATTCATACCTTATCCCCTTTAGGTCTCTCTCAAGATCTTCAAGACAACTTATACTACATATATGATAACAAGAGTGGGAATAACATCTGGCCTAGCCAAGAGTTCAGTGATTTTGGAGGACTGAGGACATAGAATTAATTCTTTCTTAATTTAGGAGAGTTATGGGGTGGCCCAAGAAGGCTTTCTCTGTAAAATGTGATCTCCTTTTATGTGGCACATGAAAGAGAAGAGCTACTCCAAACAACTAAGAAACATGACTGCTGTTGTGCCCTGTCCAAGCAACCTTGCCACTCTACAAGCTTCTGAAGTGCGTGATCCTGTCAAACCCCTACCTTCATTTTTCAGTGACAGCAGCTGTGCTGGTTTGGATCCAGATTCAGTCATCATTGGAATATGTCCATGGGAATTCATGGGACATCCATTAACTGTGGCTAAACCTGGATCTTTAGCATAATTGGCATGAGCTAGGTTTCTTCCCCTCCCACATTCAAAGCCATAAACTCTTCTTGCAAGATGACTGAATAATGACTAAAGAGTATTCCAGAAGCACAAACTTCCAGAAGGAATCTCTGAGCATGCACAGAGCAGTTTGTTGAAACCAATCCAGCATTTACTTCTAGGAACTCTCCTTATGAGTATGTTGGGCCCCATCCTTTTGGGAAGGGCCTTTGGAAACAAACATGTCTTCTCCCTGTGCACCTATCCTATAATTGGGCCACCCTTCTCTGCTGACATCATGTCATGGGGTCAAGAGCCACATCTGCTTGTCAGTCTTCGAAAAACTTCCCTGTTTCAACCCCCGTCCACTAACTGTACATCTTGGTTGGAGAGTCTGGCCTTGAGATAAGCATATCCACTTTTCTCAACTTTAAGTCTGCGATTTGCATAAATTCCAGGGTCCCTTCCTCCTCCTCCTTCTCCTCCATTAAATTCCAATCAGCAGGCCTTGAGAATATTGAATCCCCTTGGACTGTAAATATACTAAGTCCCCCACCCACAATTTAGTAATTTTTCACCCAGCCTCTGTTCAAGTCCTCAACATTTTCTACTCCACCTTCATTGGAAAGCAAGGACCAATGACTGGGACAGAAGGGAGACTTTGTCTGGTGGTAATGGTAACATGTTCATGTTTTCATCTCATATTTCCTCCCCAATTTGGAGGCAAATCATAAGGTTCCCTTTTGGCCATGCAGAGTCTCTGGTTTTTCTTGAAAGGATTTGTATAGAAAAGATATTTCTGGGCATGCATAGCTGACCTGAAGGTAAACTACAAGAGAAAGCCATTGTTGTGCCCCGCAGTGTGTTCTGTACCTTTGTTTCAGGAAACAGAGCTCTCTTCTATTTGGCTTTGTCTCTCTTGTTCATGTCAAGCACCGGGGTAAAAACAAACAAACCAAAACCAAGTATGACATAAATGCAAGGATTTACAGGGAGAATTTCTCCTCTCCCTCCCAACACCTCCCTTTCCCTTTCCACCCTTTTGTTGCAGAGGAGATGGCAAGATCTGACCATGCTCAGATGCTCATTAATCTTATTTGTTTCCTATTTTTAAATGCTCGGTGTAATCAAAAAGCAAAAATAAAATGCTGCAACATTAGAGGCTTAATAGCTGTCATATTCATGTCTACTCCAGACACCCCATTGAACTGAATTGGGCTTAGATATAGTATCCTAAGTAACAGAGGATACAGTCCCGGCCATATATTGCAATCATCAACATGCCTACTGAGAAGTCCCATTAAATCCATTAGGATTTATTCCTGGGTATGTGGCTATAGGATTGCAGCCTCATCCTTCACCAGGTTTTCTGTGTATGTCCAATTGAACTCACACTTACTTCAGAGCAGACTTTCCCAGGCTTGTATGGCTGAACAGCCTTCTGTGTCCTAGGGCCTCCTGTGAATTTTGCACTCCAACTCCCATCATTCCCAGACAATCTGGGGGAAGCTGGTACAAAGTGTAATTATTAGCTTACCTTAGGCAGAAAAATCTGCACACACATACAAGGGAGTAAGTCCTACTGAACACAGAGGGACTTCTGAGTAAGCATGTCTAAGAATGTACTACTTGTTTTCTGCCTGTTTGGAATCTGCCCTAAGCTGTACCCTCACTTATTATATTATATGGGCAGCCTTCCTTTTTTCAGCACAAAACCCCAGATGCCTTCTGCAATCTTCTTCCTCTTCTCCATTGTGTTATTACTTGTGAGACAGGCTGGGCTGAGAGCCAGTTACTGGCCCCAAAGTCACATAGTGAGTGTCTTGGCTGAGTGTAGCCCTGTATGAGTCCTGAGACATGAGAACCTGGTGCAAGACTCTAACCACTACACCACACAGGTTTTCTTGTGTGTTCCTATCTGTTATTTCCCTGAGTGTTGCCCTGGGCAAGGGAGGAGAATGCAAACTCTAGAGCACTACTGCTAGAGCTTTCAGTGGACATGGTGCAGTCTGTTAACTCAGCAGAGCAGAAGAAAATGTTTCTCAATGATAAAAGTTCTATTTTCTGCATCTCCTTGCAACACGAGCACTTAAAAGAGGATGAACATCAACAGAAAAAGTTGACAAGATCAGCAATCATATAACTTCTGGAACTGTGAAAAGTTACAAGCGATATGACCTTCTGTAAGGGTGAAGCAGCTCAGAGATTTGGTACAAATGCCATAATGGAAGCAGCAATTGCTGACTTAGGACATACTCTTGTGCGTTAAAGAGGAAATGTCCTAAAACTCCCAGCATTTCCTCAGCCAATCATGTCTGAATATTTTATACACACCCAGTTATCTGGGAATAAGACCTACATCAGAATAGACATGCAAAGGATTGCACCATTCTTTCTAGTCAAAACACAAGTGATAGTATCTGAGTCTGTTGGCCCAGTTCGAACATTGCTTTTGCCGCATGGCTTCTGCATGTATTGGTACCTTTTGAAATTCTGTATTTCATGGATTGTTTGGATCTTGCAGATATTTATCAGGCTAACAGCCCACTGATTACGTGAGCCCCTTCCCTTCCCCTAAATCCCACTAGTCTAATTAGGGTCTTTTGGCTTCCTTGGATGTTTTCCTCACGCAGAAAGCTGCAATGTCACTTTTAAAAATTGCCTCAGGCATAATTTGGTAGCAACTTAAATCCTCCTTTCCATCAGGTGCACTGAAGGTGGTGCATGTCAAGTATATAATTCGAGAAAGCACAAAAGTATGATTTGAATTGTACTTTAGATGGTTTAGAATGCATTGAACTGTTTTTAGCCCACCTCGTTATCCCCACAAACCTGTACAGCAATCGGAAGAATATTGTGCCCATTTTGCAGTTATGTGCCACAACTCAAAGGCTCTGCCTGGAAAAGCACTGGATAAACACATGCCAGTGCCCTTCCTCAGGCTGTCTTACTTGGCTGAGCAGAGCAGGCATGGTGCTACGGTTAGGACCTCACAGCCGATGCTCAAAAGCCTTCAAATGAAGAGGCTTATGCAAACCAGTGGCACACATGAAGCACAGTGCTGGCAGCCAAAGCTTGCCTCCTGCACTTCATCCCTATGGCTGCTTTTAGTCAGCTAGAACTCAATCTGGGGAGCGAAGGAAGCTGGGAGACTGACTGGAACTGGAGTAAGTCTGTAGCCCCAGCCTCCCTCCTTATTTATTTATTTATTGTTAAAACATTTCTATGCCGCCCCTTGCCGAAGCCTCGGGGCGGCTTACAACACAATAAAATACAATAAAATACAAAAATAACTATATAAAATTAACAATATAAAATAAATAACAATATAAAAGAAGTCGCCCTGGCCAGATAAATAAAGAAATATTGTTAACAATTAAAATGATGTTTAAATAAAAAGGTCTTCACCTGGCGCCGAAAAACAAATAACGACGGCGCCAGGCAGAACTCTCTGGGGAGCACATTCCATAGATTGGGCGCCACCGCAGAGAAAGCCCTCCTCCAAGTACCTACCCTCCTAATTTCTTTCATGGAGGGTTCCAGCAGAAGGGCCTCTCCCACAGATCTCAAGGGGCGGCCAGGCATATATGGATGTAAGCGCTCCTTCAGGTAACCAGGACCCAAGCTGTTTAGGGCTTTAAAGGTCATCACCAACACCTTGAATTGGGCCCAGACTTCAATGGGAAGCCAGTGAAGCTGACGGAGGACTGGAGTCATGTGAACATAACGCCCCGTCCCCGTCAGCAACCTGGCAGCTCTATTTTGAACCAATTGAAGTATCCGGACCGTCTTCATGGGAAGCCCCATGTAAAGCGCGTTACAGAAGTCAAGGCGGAAAGTCACCAGCGTGTGTGTCACCGTCGCCAGGCAGTCCTACTCCAGGTAGGGGTGCAGCTGATTAATCAGCTGAAGCTGAAGAAAAGCGCTCCTCACCACCGCTGTCACCTGAGCTTCCAATGACAGCTCCGGGTTGAGGAACACTCCTAAGCTGCGGAACTTGTCCCTAAGAGGGAGTGCAACACTGTTCAGGACCAGGTCAAATCCACCCTCTCCGAAGCCCGATCCACCAACCAACAGGACCTGGATTGCGCTTCAGTTTATTGGCCCTCATCCAGCCCATTACCTTGGCCAGGCACCGGTACAGCACAGCCACTGCCTCACTTGTCTGTGTTGGGAATACTGGCAGAAAAGGATTGCTTATGTGTCTTTGTGTTATAAAATGCCTGCACCCCTTTCTCAGGAAGCACCCAAAATTTCCAAGCCAGGTTACTCTTTGGCATTTGCTGTTACTTTAAGAAGTGAGACCTGATGGCTTCCCCAAGAAGCTGCCAGGGGTATTGTTTTGCTGATCAGTAAGAACTGGTCAGGCTGCCAGAATTGCCATCACCCCTGTTTGCATGCCAAAACTTACAATAATCCCGTGATCGTGATCGTTATGTTAATATCCTGCAATCAAATGCCATTGTATTGAACCCCCTCTGCAGACCTCTCGCCTTCTTCTGTCTGTGTTCACCTTATTTCAGCTACCCAGCTGCTGGGCCCATGTGACTCAGAATCTATAAAACACTCTGTATATGTTCTAAAAGCTTGCAGTTGGTGGTGGAGTCCACTACCTGGTGGCATGCTGTCATAAGTAACTGCAGGGGGCCTGGGTGATCTCACCAATAAAAAGCTGGGGTTCAAGGCGATTCAGTCTTCCCCGTGGGTCCTGGTAATTCATCCTCACCATTAGCAAAGAGACGGTGACATCTGCATGCAGCATTGCCCCCTTTTCCCTTCAGGCCCATCTGAAAGGAGCAGCCAACATGGTTCTTTCTGCCCCACTAATAAGGGAGTGCAGGCTCAGCCTTTTGTGCTCAGATGCCAAATAATCTTACAGCCTCCAGTGTCTGGATGCTATAGGCTTGCGCTGCTAAAGCCATGCACAAGTAGCCTCCTAAAATTCTCCACCACTTTTTTTTTGGGAGAAATGGGAGGAGGAGGCAATTTGACCACATTTCTCCCGGGGAAGGGGGATTTTCTGACAGTTTCTCACCAGCAGTGATTCTGATAAACAAGGATCATGGCACAGCTCTTTCCTTCCTCCCTTTCAGGGTGTTGTTGTTGTGTTCGTGGCTACTGTAAGTAGAAGCAGCTTCAACTTGATGGGCAGTCCAATCTTCATTTTCCAATAATAGGGCACACCTAGCATCATCTCAGGGCATGGGGGTGAAAGAAATGCAGCTACCACAAACAGCAATGGAGTAGAAAATTAGGGAAAACCTTTTCTTTCTAAGAGAGCAGTGAAAAGAAATGAAAAATCTCAGGACTTTCCTGAAAAAAGTGCCTCCTGAGAAACTTGGCTCAGCTCTGGCTCTCTATCTTCTGGATTCAGCACCTTCCCCAGGATATTTCAAATGTTCAGTTACTGAGGAGTGGTTGCAACTCTACCTTGTCTTTAATGCTGATAATGCTGTTTGAGGGAAAAGGCCTGGGTAATGTTGTACCACAATCTGACCTGTATTTTTTTCTCTCCTTCATAAATGAGGCCTCCATGTTTCTGGAGGGCATTTTATCATTCATTTTGTGTTCCTTCTGGTGATTTTTTTAGCCTTTACCTCATTAGTGTCAGGTGGTGGATGGTGGGGTGTGGCTGTTTTTCCTATCACATACTGCCCTATTATTCTTCAACCACCCAAGCTGTCTGTACTTCCTGAACTTCCTGAGGAATTCCTTCAAGATATCTGCCCCTGGATAAGAACTGCAGGAATCCAAGGAGGCTACAGCCTGCCAGAGGAATGACCACACAGTGTAAAACAGAACACTTGCACATGGTTCTCAGATACCCCATTAAGGAAGTATAGGAACCCTGAAGTAAATCCACAAGAATTTCCTGGAAAGCCATCTCTTTTCTGCCCAATTGAATGAGAATGGTCAAAAGTATGCTGGAGGAATTTTCAGCACAGCTTTAGTTACAGTGGCTCTGGCTTTTCCTGGAGGTTTGGTTTCCAGTGGTGCTGCCAAGGAGATTCTCTTCCACCCTGCAGGGTACTTCCAATTCCATCTTCTCCCCAGTGCTTTTTGGTGTTACAGGAAACCATCAGGGGATGTCAATTGGAGCTTTGGCCTGTTGTGCTGACTGTACACAGATCTACCTGTCTTGTCCACCTGCTAATCTCAGGGAGGATGTGGGACTGCCATGATTCTAGAAGTGTTTGTGTGGACAAGCAAACTGACACATAATCCACATATGGTGGTGATGCTGTAAGGAAACTTACTGGTATGGAGGGAGGCATAAAAACATTTTTGGGTGGCATTGCACTCCCCATGAAGGACCAAGTTTACAGCTTGTGGTTCTTCCTGTACTTGGCATTAACTCTGGAAACACAATAGGCATCTGTAGCTAGAAGTGCCTTCTACTAGCTTAGCCTGCCACCTTTGCTTTAACCTTATTTAGAAAAGTTGGTTGGTCATATATTGACAGCAGCAAGACTAGACTACTTTCACGTGCTCTACATGGGACTGCCTTTGAAGATAGTTGAGAACCTTAACTAGTGGAAACCATTGAATGTTTGGAGCTAAAGAGTCAGGAAATGTTGTACCAGTTGCACAGGTTGCTAGTATATGTCCGAGCAAGATGCCAATTCATTTCAAATCACAGCTTTCACCTGTATGAAAGACCAGTCTCAGAAACCCTGCTCACTGGTTCACCAGTATGATCACAGCGGTTAGCAAACCTGAGAAACGTGACCTTTTTGGTGGTGACCTTATGGAAGTCACTGAGTTATAGGACGCTCCAGCAATAAAGGCCTCCTAATGAAATTAAAAAATTATTCTGGGTAGCATTTTCTTAATAGCCTTATGCTGCTGGCATTTGAAATTGTTCCAAGGTCTTTTATGTGAACTCTTTTCCAGAACTAGCTCACCTGTTCTTTTATGCTACAGTTTTATAAGCATTTTCAATCACTTTTAACATTGTTCCATGCTTCCTGATTGTTTTATGTAACCTGGCTGGTGGGGGTGATGCCCCAAACAGTAACTGCTACTCCACTTTCATTTTTCAGCCTTGTCCCACCAAGCGGTAAGTAATAGACTTCATCAAACTATTTTGTTCTTAGGTTCTCAGTTGGTAATGAAACACTTTATACAGAGTCCATGGAATTCAATTTCTGGTTTAAACCTAAGCCCCTTCCTCATCCCATTCCTCCCATCCTTGATTTCTCATTGAAAGTGAAAATAAACAACTTTCTGGAGACTTAATGGAGTTTCTACTTCCACAACTCAAGCAAAAATTGCGAAAAACAGTTGACCCTTGCTTTGGTTTTGGTGGTGTCTTTTTTATAATTAATGTATGTATTAATTTTCTGTGCAGCACAAACAGTAGCTTCTGAGTCCTGATTACCGATCCATGTGTAATTCTAAAAAGGCATGACAAACTTCAAAAATTCAATTCCAAGGTCCAGATGCTGTATATGGCACGCATCACATGCTTCTGGTGGAAAAGGTTGCATATTAATAGCACTATCTAAACCTGGCTTATCTTTAAACGCTGACATTTGAGCAAATGGAATATATTTAGAGAGGAAAATAAAATCTGCACAGCCAAAAGATACTTTTAAATATTAGTTCGTTAGAGACTTCCCCCGCCACCCAACTCAGCAATGCTACATAATGTTATAAATGTTTTCAACATAACTAAATATAACATTCAAAAAATAATTTGATTAATTGTTGAAAACGTGAACAGCAAAACCATGAAAATGCCCCTACTCAAAGAACAGGGTTTACATTGGAGTTTTATGTACTATTCCACATTCTGTCATGTTACTTTGGTATTTGGTACAGTGATGTTCTGTTGGCTGTGCTGCATAATGAGAAGAACATTCCTTTCTTAGTTGCCCCACACTGCAGCTTCAATTCATTCAGCATCCTGTGTGTTCACAGGCCCGGCTCCCTTCTGCCAAAGTATAGTCGTCTGGATGTATGAATGTAAGAACCATGCTCAGATGTAGATATATTATATAACGTATGGGCCTGGAGGCTGACTTGTGTCCATGCATTTAACATGACATGTAACTTAGTCCTAAGTTGAGTCCTTACTGAGCTCAGGTCATGAAGAAGAGGGTGCTAACTAAATCAAACATACATTTAATCCCCAGAGGCCAACATAAGATGCCTTCATTTTTATGTTCTCTTAATGCCTTTGGCTGGGTAGTTGTCTGGCTGGATCCTCACTAGATGGTCTTGGCTTTGGAGAAGCAGTGGCCATTGGAGCTGATCTCAGCAAGCCAGTGGAAAGGGCCTTACTCCTTGTTTCTCTTAACTTGCCAGATGCCAGGAGCCTTGTCACTGAAGGACTCCCTTGAAGGGCCAAAGGAGAGTTCTATGCATATCTTGGTATATAAACACACGTGCATGGGCACGCACACACACACACACAAACACACACACAAATATGTGCAGGAGCACCATCCCAAGGGATCAGATTTGGGTTATCAATGGCAGCAAATTGACAATTGCTTGCGCTGCAATCCTAAACACATTTTATATGGAGTCAGCGCACTGAACCCAGTGAGATTTCCTGATGAGTTAAACCTGTGTGCTTGCTGTTATTAGAACCATCATGGAGGTTCAAGTTTTGATTCTCTGCCAGAGGCACTAAAATGTCTTAGCCATTCTCACCTAATCTGGTGCCCTTTAGAAGTGTCAGACAGCAAGGCCCATTATACTGAGATATCCTGAACTTTGGTTATGATGGCTGGGAATGGTAGGACTTGCAATCTAACAGATCTGGGGGTCCTAGGTTAGGGAAGATCGTGCGAGGCCATCTCTGGCCTGTATCATTCTATGTTTTCAGCTATAAATATGGAAAAGGTGCATTGTTAAATCAATTGCATACACTAGGCCTGACAGCATATTAGAAGCCCACTTTGCTTGGTGGCTGAAGCTACTTGATTTTGGGTCTTCTGCCTCCAACATTTGCCCGAGGCATGTCATTATGTACTATAACCCTCACACTACATTATTGGTTATAGATACATTAAGTAGGATGAAAACTTATGAAATAATAAAAAGGTGGGGGAGGTTAGGGATAAAAAAGAGCTTTTTTATTAAACTCGATGTATTATGGGATGACATGTCACACCTGGTTACACTGACTGTCATGTTACGTTGCCTTCCTGAGCCAGTTACTATAATCGGGGTTGACAGCTTGGAATATTTCACGACTTAAATGACTCCAATGAAGCTAAATTCTTTATAGCATCAGGTAAGAAATTCTCCTCTTCATGATTTCCTCATGAAAGTCAAGTGAATTGTCTTTTAAGTATGTATGTGGGTTTTCAATCAAGTAATAAATGTGGGTCTGGACTATACCACTTAGGACTGCAGGTGGGAACATTACAGAATGCTTCTCCGCATAAAATAGGAAAATACATAAAAAGTTCCCAGCATGTAAAAGAAGTGTACCAAGTGTAGCCCTCTCAGTTATCCAGGGGTCACATCCCCTGGATACAACATTAGCTCACAATCTCCCAGCTCATTCACTGTGCAAACTCACTTTCTCCTTCTTTGCTTTTCTTTCAGTGATATTTTGTCTTTGTTTGCCCAGGCCCAGGGCTGCCCCCCAGTCAAGCAATGTGCATTGGGACTGAGAAGAATGGCTGCCTTGAGCACTTCTTCTCAGGGCTGGCTGGCTGGGATTCATCTGAATCAGAATATGAAGCAGAATGCGAGGGATATTGGGAGCATGGGCCATGCGAAGACACTGAGATAAGAGAAGTAGATGTGGTTACCTCAAGGACCGACTTCTCAGGTGGTTCCTGGGAATAACCAAGAGATACAGGATTGGGCGGTGAGCATGGGAGTTTCTCAGACTCAGACACAGACAAGGTGGGCAAGGTTCTTGCCCCCATGATGCTTCATCAGCTGAAGAGGGTGGCCCAGTGAGAGGACTGGTTTACAGTGAGGAGATATGCTCTCTTTCAGAAGGCCTCTCCCCAAGGGGCAAGGCCCGGTCATGCTCATAAGGAGAGTTCCTGGAGGTGAATACTAGACTGGGTTCAACAAACTGCTCTAAGAGTGCTTTTGGTCAATAAAAGGGCTTAATGCAAGGAAACAGTCTGTTGCTTTTGAATGGTTAAAGGAGGAATCTTGGCTCACAACAATATGAACCATATGATTCAGGTGGAATGAGTGTGTTCCTTGTGTCCCCATCACACTCCACTGCCCACCTCCTACCCACCTCCTGCTTCAAATGAAAGTCAAAAGTGCTGTTTTTTATTCTGGATTGAGAAAAGGATGATGTAGAGAAGTTTGCAACTATCCTTTTCTCTGCTACCAACCCACCACCATGGGCAGAACTGGAGTTGCACACTTGCCATGATTACTTGACCATGCACTGAGTTTATTCCAGAGGGGGCAATTGATACCCTGTGATTATTTCATTAATTAAGCAGGTACTTTGTTGCTTCCTGAACCAGGCTAGATAGAGTGCGATTGCTTGGAATCAAGGCTGCCTTTCCAGGTAAGGCCAAGAGTCTGGAAGCCCTATATGGCAATCATCTGTGCCAAAGTCAACCACTAAATTTGCAACTTTGCTTCTCGGCCCACTATTTTTTCCCTCTCCCTTTCTCGTTTAAACATTGATGTTGAATACCATTTTTTTTGCCAAGTCTTTGATTCCCAGGTAATCCTAATGAGGAGGGAGTATCAGATATACTAAAAACAACATAAGTGGGTTTTATCTTATGAACCTTAGAAAGCATCTGAGGGACTTTTTGGATTTCCAGATCTGAGATTGGAAACTGTACTCTGATGTCAGAACTGGGCACTTGAGTGTCAGAGTCCTCCCCTGTTGTCTTACAGCTAGCATGAAAAGAACTGCATGGAGTGATCTTTGAGGTTTAGAAAGTGAGGGGCAAGAAGAAGACAGGGGCAGGATACATAATTAGAGTTCACCTAAAATGAGAAGGGAGATGACAGGGAGATGAAGCTTGCCTCAGCTTCTCCTCTGAGTTGTCCTGGATGAATCAATAGTGGAGATAAGCCATGTACAGGAACTTTGGATTTCAAATGCAGACATGACCTGTTCACAAACACAAATGTAAGCTGGAAAGGGGCAATAATATCAGTATCAGCTGTGTGATTTAGAGATGGAGGAGAGGTCCCAAGGAGGAGAACTTATGCTCCTGGTTTGATTTAAACCCTTCATCATGTATAAGGTTTGAAGAGGGGACCATGCACATATATAAGTAGCTCCCTTCTCCAGACCTTCTCCCCTAAAATGTGGATGCAGTGGCTGCAGTGGATGCAGAACTGATGGGTATGAAACCACACCCTCTCAGAACATTAGCTGTGAGAAGGGGAATGCCTGAAAAGGGGTCTTCGCTAACCAATGCATGCAATATTTCTGTGGGATTTTATCACCTAAGTTGGAGTTATCCCATCTACTATACATTGAAGGGGTTTGCACTTTTTCCGAGGAATCTTGCAAACAAGTTTTAAATCTTTTTTCAAAACCTTTCTCCAAGAAATTTCATGTGAAGCTTAGTATTTTGGCTGTCCTTAAAGGAATCTTCATTGAGTAAGGAGATCCTTGAAATGGGATTGATTTTTTTAAAGACGTTGTTAAATATTTGCTGAGACCTTGTTCTGAGGAATGCATTGTGTTTCCATTTGCTGAAGGCCACCCACAAAATATTTGCATGCATATAGAAGATTAAATTTCTTATTTTTGACAGAAGAGGGTAGACCAGTGCTTAAATATCTTTGTTGTTTTTTAAGAGTGGAAAATCACAATTAATCTTTGTCACAAATCACTATGCTAAGTGAAAATGGCTCCAAACCATACCTATAATTATCTTCAACAGAAGGGAAAACATTAGTGACCTGACCAGCAAGGTATATGACAAGGCAGGAGGGATGTTGGTCCCACAACCCTCTTCCTTTCTCAGAGATTAAATGCTGAGCTGAAGAAAAGCTCCAGGCTGTAACCATTCCCAAGGTAAGCCTCTGAAATGGCCAGCACTTGTCCTTGAAGCTTGCCATCTACACACATAAATGCACAAGTGTGTCTTTCTGGTGTGAATTCTCAATGAAATTTTCCTCTCTGGACTCTTGACAGAGGGTATTATATGCAGATATTTGATGTTCAGCATAAGTATTGAACATCAAAAGTTGATCAACAGCAGCCAGTATTAGAGTATTAGAAATGGATCGCAGGAGTGATTACATGCTCCTTCTTTTCCGAATCTGGTAAATACAGGTAAATTCCCATCAAAGCTAAACTGAAATGACATTCTTTTCCATCACCACCAGCAAAATACAATTGATACTTCTATTGCTAGCATGGAGACCACCAGGATGCTCCTGCATGCCTGTTGCACAGCTGTTAAAGACAGAGAGCCCCTCAGGAAAAAAAAAGAAAGAAAGGAATTGGAGCACCGATTTATCACCAAAAAGTTGGCTGAATACCCAGGGATCCAAGGCCATCCTTCTAAGGGCAAAGCACACAAACCCAAGGTTCAGTTTGGATGCCAGGAAGAATTTCCTGACAGTTCCATGGGAGGTGGTTGAAATCCCATTGGTGAGGGTGTTCAAGGATAGGCTGGACATGCACATGGTAGGCCTATCATGAGCAGAGCTGGCTGGAGCTAGATGATCCAGGAGGCCCCTTCTGATTTGTTCTGTTTCTCTGTTTCTGAAGTCTTGGGCCTGATGGAGAGATGTTCACTTTCCGTTTCTTTTCCATACACAGAAAACCATCATTCCAAAGTTCTTTTATCTCACATACGGAAAGTTTTGCAAATGTTGATAAATTCTGATCTGAATGGAAGGAAAATACTCAGCCATTCCTGCATACCAGTAGCTGTGGGAGGATATTTGACAAGTGACGTGCACTTCTCTTGACTATAGTTGGAATGCAGCAGGCCATCAAACTGACAGCTGCACTAGTAGATTTTATCTTATATTCACTCAATTAGCAAAGCAAGAAGCTGATTGTTTTTAACAGTGTTGGCCTTCAGTTAAGGAATTTGTCCAGTCTTGGAGTCGCATATTGATATGGAAGTCTGGAAATGGCAACTTCTGTGGCATATTTTAATAGTTTTTGTAAGTATATGCACAATCTTGGAAAGACTGCTGTGGAAATGGCTGGAAAATGAAACTTGGATTAATAAAGGATGAAGGAAGCAGAGAAAAAGGCAAGCTCTCCCTCTGCTCTCCCCATCCCATTTTATTACAGCAGCTAGCATATTTGCATGAATGCAAGAGCATTGCTTGCTGTGAGCTGGATTTCTCCTGCTGCTTATTCTCCCACTTGAAGTCCTCCTGATCCTCTTTCTGTGATAGCACAATTGGTTGCCATGGAGCTTATTATTATATTGTCACTAAGACTCTCCCAGAGGAGCAAAAACTTCTTTTTGGATCTCATCCCTTGCACTTTTTCAGTGTGTGCATTTGATGACTTAACCTTCCTCCCCCACTCCTCTTTTATCATTTAAATGCCTTAAAAATGTTCTGCTATTTTGCTATTAGTGAGCGTAGAAAGAGTAGGAAAGTGAGGAGAATAGAAGAAGCTGGCAGATATTTCTAGTACAGAAGTCAGTAGTTTTAACCACAGCTAGGATCACATGGCCTCTTGACATTCTCCAACCTATCTGTGGGTAAAGAAATGGTGAGAGAACAGTTTCCCCTAGTTTCTTCAAGAAAAGGAGAAACTCTCCACCAGTTTCCCACAGGTAAGGCTCATCAATGGCAGGGATTTTGCTTCTTTCTTT
Organism: Varanus komodoensis; assembly: GCF_004798865.1. Classification (NCBI taxonomy): domain Eukaryota; kingdom Metazoa; phylum Chordata; class Lepidosauria; order Squamata; family Varanidae; genus Varanus; species Varanus komodoensis. Next base: position 17,519,832 of record NW_025336598.1, read on the forward strand.
ACTTCTTACAACAACAACAGCAACAACAACAACAACATTCTTCCTCTTTCTTGCCAAAGATAAGAAAGGTTATTACATTTGGCAAATCTGCCCTTTAGGAGGTTTAAAAAGATTCTCTTTCCCTACACCCACTCTCTCTCCCCCTGGTTTGGGTTGGTTTGGCTTTTGAGAAATGTCTGCTAAGAACTTTTGGCTCTTTTCTAATGGTCATTTTTCAAGATTTAGTGCTTTCTCCAGAGTCTTGCAACTAAGGGGTGACTGGATTTATCTTGCCTGTAATGCAGATTCTTAATACTTCTACTGCCCTGGAAATTCTGTAGTAGATGTAAGGGACCAGTGATGTATCCAGTTCATTCAGCTACACTGAAGGTGTAGCTAGTGTCATGCAAAATTCTGTCTTCCAGTTTCCTGAAGGTTCCCCCCCACCCACCCCGATGCAACAAGCTTTCCAGTATTTTGTCAGATTTTCAGGGTGGCAGTGTTTCTGAGCTTACCATATCACTGCAAGGTGGCCAATGTTGTGTGTGCATGTGCTGTCATGCATACAGGTGTGTGAAACTTTTTATTACACATTTCTTAATTTCTCTGAGGTCTCCCAGGCTGCTTATGCTTCCTAGCCTGAAAAGCCTTATGGGAGGAATTACTTTTTAGAATCTTATTCTGTGCTTTAACTGGGATATGGCAAGCCAAGCAAATTGCAAATTCCCATAGAGGGAATTGCACAATGAAAGACAGATCACTTACAGCCATGCCTCAGAACATGAGTGCTGAACCCAACCCATAAGTTGAAAAAAAATGCTGGGAGAAATTTTCAGTCCAACACTAGCTACATATATGCACAGTAATGAAGGTCCACCTCATAGCGAAAGCATAATCTGAGGAATTCTGTTGTTCAGCAAACAAGATGGATCCAGTGTGCCCATGGGGCTCTGTGTTCAGGCCCTGGCACATTCCAGTTCTGCATCACACGAGAAGCTTCCCTTGGTGCTTCCCACTGCTACAGGTCATCCTCATCATGTGATGGGACTGAAGGAGCTTGCAAACTCAGGAACAGGTCTAAGATGTGGCTCCGGGGCCCTCCTCTATCCATGCTGCTTCTTCAGGGGCATAACAGGTCAACAAGGCTGATGTGAAAAAACATGTTCATCACAGACCCATGCCTGTCACTGGTTCTGTGGGAGTAGCTCAAGTCCATTAGTGTGAATATGTGAAAAAGGCCTGGTTGGCCCCAAAGGAACAAAATCAGAAGCCTGCTTTCCCTTGGGTAATTCCTGGTTATAGAAATATTGAATATAATTATTCATTTACTTACTCATTAAGGTTGCAGTCCTATGTACGTCTAACTGAGAGTAAGCTACTTTCATTAAACAAAGTTTATTTTTAGTAAACCAGGGTAGAATTATGCTACTTATGGTTGTCCATCAGCAATTCAGGAGCTAATAAAACAAATTTTGTTAGTGTATCAATTGCAGGAAGCTATTCACCAGACTGAATATTCTGATGGATGATTTGTGTTATTATTTCATAGCTTACCCAGGCCTTTCTTCATGGACCTCAAGTTGGCACACTTGGTTTCTATCCATGCCTATTTTATCTCCACAAGAACCCTGTGAGGTAGGTCAGGCTGTGAACATGGGTCTGAGCCACAGCCCCAGCTCATCTCACCCAAAGTCCTGTACTCTGTGCTCTACATCACATAATTGCTACTGGTATTATTATGATTACTGATGAGGACGAGGAGAAGTGTAATGGTGCTTTCTTCACCTCTGTCATTTCAACCTTGTCCATTTGTGAAGATTTGAAGGGAGATTGAGAGCAATCAGCAGGGAAGGTTGTGCTCTGGTTATACCTAGAAATTGATTCTTACAAAGAAAATAAAAGTTGACAGAGTCACTTTACACATTTAATCTGGGTGCATGACACTAGGGCAAGAACATGGCTGGCTGGCTGAAAGAAACATGCTAAGACTTCTAACATAAAATTGTGTATTTTCTTCCATGTAAAAACAATCTGGCTTTCTTCTAGTACCCTTCCAACACAGGCAATGAATATATTAAACTGTTAAACTGTTGCTAGCTGCACAGTAATCTTGGGGTACTGGGTGGTATACAAATAAATATAATAAGTAAATATTGTGATTTTGAAGACCCAAAATGATCACTCCTCTTGCCAATTTATACAATATCCTTTTCAGGCTTGCAATATTTCAAGAACCTTTTCATCATATCAAAGGTGTCTGAAGTTTCTGTGATTTCCCACTGAATTTCACACTTAGGAATATATTAGAGTTTGCAAAAAGAAAAACTATTTTTCAAAGTTCATTTGTTCCTATTAACTTTTGACACATTGAATATGAAAAAAGAACACATTATTATTATTAATGAGTGCTGTTCCAGAAAAGTAACCTTGTTAGTCTGTGACTGTAAAAACAACCAAAAGTCTTACGTTATGTTAAAGACTGACATGTTTATTATTACGTTTTGCGATCCAGATCTCAGTGCATCGGGGGCATGAAGTGTTCTCTCAGTTGGCGGATATGAATGGTTGAAAGGAACAAAATTTTGCCAACAATGGAGCCAAATGGCACTAGAATTGAAAAGGTAGCCACAGTGCTGTGAGTTTTCTATACATCCCGAAAGTACAAAAGATAGGAACAGATGGACTCATTTTACAACAGGTCTGTATGATATTTGCTTCTATTAAGCATTGCAACTATGGGATATTGTAGATTTCCCAAAAGAGAGTGGGATTCATGTAATAGTGATGAATGGTACAACATTACTCAAGAGTTGTAGCATGTCATCATTTTGGGAAATAACCTTCTGCATCCCAATGGTAGCTCTAGTGGCAATGTACTAGCATAAAGTACTCATACAGTGTAACTAGCATTGTGGGGCAACAGGGGGAAATTTTTCTGATCGAATTCAGGAGCAGCACAAACATTTGATGGCAAACAGGCAGTTTCTCCCCTTTCCTTAGCAAGCACTAGTTAAAATGGACTACTGCTACTTTATACTAGTACAGTCTCATAAGGGGAGAAGGCTGGAGTTCAGTGGCAGAGGTTGTGCTTTTCATGTAGAAGATCCAGTTTTAGATAGAGATGGAAAAATTCTTCCAGAAGACTGGAGAGTTGCTTCCAGCCAGTGGCAAGAATACTAGAGTGGATCAACCAATGGTATAAAGTATGCTGCTATGTTCCTATGTCCTTAGTCCATGGACTGGAGTACAATTAGCTACCTCTGCATATTTTTAACTCATAAGGCATGTGAGGCCAATGAGTCAGGTCTAGCCTCAATCATGCTTAGGACAGGCACCAAGATACCAAAGGATCCATTCTGTATATGGCTAAGGGTGTGATTCTATGGGCTATCCAATGGGCTATCAGTATCTGGAAGACTGCAAAAATTCTTGGAGTCCAAGTACTGAAGTCACATGCACCTGAGAAGATGAAGCAGTGTCTTCGCTTCCTTCAACATTCCTCAGATGCTTTGCCTAAAAAGAAATGCTGGATTAATGCTGAATTTGACTGAATTTTATATGGATGCCTTATTCCAATAAAAACCCAATATGCTTCCTGACTTACAGCATTCAGAAAGTCATACCAAGTGAAAACTATTATACTTGAACTAGTCCTTAATCCAACTTAACCTATACTGGTATCTGTTTGGAGAATGATGGGGGTTGTAGTCATACACATCTGGGGAACACCACATTGGGTAAGATTGCCTTAAAGCCCTCCATCATGTCATTTCTTTCAGCCCAAATAAATAAGGCCATTTAAGATGTTCTTAACTCTGTGCTTTTCCAATTCCTATATTTATGAACAAATGGATTTGAGAGAGATGGGGAAAATATCTGAGTTTGTTTTTGTCCATCCTTTAAATTATACTGCAACCTCTTCTCTTCCCTTCACACACACACAAACACACATACACCAGCATCATGAAGGTTAAAATGATAGCTGAGCTTCTTACACTTTCAGATGATGCAGCTTTAAAAAACCCACAGAAACAGGAAGTGCTTTAAGAAGAAAATAAATTTCCTGACACTCCTGATAAAATTAGGAGGCAGTAATCTTATTTCTCTGAAGTGAAATAGCATTTTATTAATATTAATAAAATGTTAATATTATTGAATTTTATTTGGCCAGGGCGGCTTGTTTTATAGTGTATATTTGTATTTTATTGTATATATTTTAAAATGTTATTTTAAATTTTTTGTTGTAAGCCGCCCCGAGGCTTCGGCGAATGGGGCGGCATAAAAATGTTTTAATAAATAAAAAATAAATAAAAAATTTTATACTCTGTTTACAGCAAAACTGTGGATGACAAACAAAAACAACATATATCGTGTACTGTCTGGGATAAAACAAGTTTTTCCTTACATTTTAAAAAGAGGAAATCTTACACAAAAGGTTGAGAAAGAAATTCATTTCATTTTTGATAAGACTTAATCAGATTTTGCAATTTCCATATTTTGGAGAAAATATTTTAACGTCTTAAAAATTCACTGCATTTGACTGGCAAAATTGGGTGATTTCAAGGGGTGATATTATTGATTGATTGTTGTTATTAATATTTGATAAAAATCACCAAAAATCTAACATTTCTCATATACACAAGAGAAATAATTTGAGATTTAAAAAATGAACTTGGGAGAAAGCAAAGCTGAGCAATTTATCCATATGAAGAGTACAGGTCTATAACATGCTTGCTGCAAGAGCAATCAAAAGTTTGACTGAGAATGGACAGGTATGCATTCAGAGTAATGTATATTACATGATTTCCTTTAAAGATCAAATCTCTGGTTTACCTAAAAGCTGAATTTAAACATTTACTGAAAAAAGGGTAAAGGAAAGGAATTTATCTCTGGATAGACACATTTGTAGAGAATACTAAAAGAAAAGAAAAAAAGAAATGAGAGACATGGGACAACAGAATAATTCAGAGATAAAATTATCCAGCCAAGCTAACTAGAATGTGTCCCAATTTTCTCCATCTCTGTTTCTAGCAATATCTCTATTCAGGTGTTCCTTACTGTATTCACTAAATGTGTACAGGGAGAGAGCACTCCAGCTATACTTCCTCGCTCATTGTCTGCTCTGGGAGAGGAACTTTCTGAAGAAAACCTTCAGTATCCATGTTTTGTCAATACAAACACTTGAAAAACATGAACAAATGTGTTCATTAATGAGAGAAGAACACTGTCATTTCAAGAATGCTTCTCTCATTGATTTTAATCTCTGATCTTTCTCCTTTCCAGCCGCCCTCTTTCTAAATCTCTGCCCTTCTGCCTCTGACTTTTGTATCTTTTTTAAAGTCTGTTCTCCTCTCTCTAATCAATTCAAAGGATTCTTGTTCACCTTTGTCCTAAGTTCCTCTTTCTGAGTCCTTGTGCTGACCTTCAGTTGTGTCCTACTAGCCTCTTTTCCTTCTTTTTCTGAAGACATTTTGGCACCAAAACCCAAGTAAAAACCTTTCGGCAAGCAAAACTACCTTCCTGAGCATTCTGATGAACCTGTTCCCACCAACATTCTGATCCTAATTATCTTTAACTAAAGATTTGACATTTGAGTGTTACTGAAAAACACACATACAAAAATGCAATTCTCTTCTTGCATGTACACCCTCAAACAGAAGTGGGATTGCCTGTCAATTGAGAAAAAGAAAACAAGATGGCAATTTCTGAAACAGAAGGGGTATTGTTCTTCCTAGTCAGTGGAGATACAGTAAGAAGTGGATTAAAACTAACAAATACTTATCAAGTAAAATAATTAAGATGCACTTTCTCAAAAGTGTAAAGAGAAAACATTAAAGTGTGATCATTAAAAAGATTGATGGGGCTGCAATGGAATCACCCATCCAATGAAGGTATTGAGCTCTATTTGCTTAGAAATAATAATAAAATTGCACAAGTGAACTATCATGGAAGCTTTAATTATAGAATATCTCATTTTGCAAGGGACCTCAGTGTAGTACCTGTTGGTGATACGGTGCCATTGGCACTTCTAGTGGCACCCACAAACTTCTTCATTCCCTGCCTTGTTCAAAAAAAAGTATATTAATAAGACATTTTTGTTAAGCTGGGCTTTCTTTCCTGTTCATGAAGGAGAACCTGGGAGTAGAGCAGAAAGCAATGCTAGAGGTTTGGAATGGTGAGAAGCAGCAAGGCAGAAGTGGGAGAGAAAGGGGAAGGCAAAAGGTGGGGAAAGGGAGAAATGGTGAGGAAAGGGTCTGCAGGAAAATGAAAGAGCAAGAAGCTCAGAATTGAAAGAAAGAACTCCATGGATGGAAGAAGAGTGGGTAGGCCAGGAAGCAACTTTTCCCATGTCCTTCCCAGTCTCTAGCCTTCTTTGTACCTCCACTTCACACCTCAACTAGCCAAATAACTATGACAGCTAACATTTCACTAGCCACATTGTCCATAGGAGACATTTTGTGGAAGTGCCTATAGCAGCTTCTCAAACTCCCAGATGTACCCACAGATTGGGAGAGGAAGTGGATTAGTGCTATAGTCAGAAACAGAACACTTGTATAGAATTAAAACTGGAATTTTATGCAGAGACCAGTGGGACATACTTCCACATCAATATCCACAAGAGTGCCCAATATCCACAAGATTTACATCACATCTAATCAATGGCTGAAGTAATTTTCAAGTAAATACGGGTCTTTCCAGATGAAGCTTTTATGTACCACTGCCCTGGCTCTTTCATGGACATGTACAGAGGGTCCAGACGTCACCATCTTCTCCTTGGGAGCCTCTCATGTTTCCTTACCAAATCTTTCAGAACCTTTCACATGTTTTATCATTTCTTTCTGTTTTGACATTTGGCACAACACTTGTTAAGTGTGCAGAGAGGGACAGGGAATCAAGGGTGTGTGTGTGTGCAGGTGTACCATTGACAAACCATAATATGACCTTAGACACTATCAAGTAGTACTGTTTTACTAGGAAGAGTGCCTGCTAGTGCAATTGCTAGCAGTGCTTGGCAAAAAGTCAAAGCCAAGCTTGCATTTCTGGAATGAAACAAGGCAGTGGATTTCAAAGAACAGAGCTCTAAAGATCTCTTCCACTCCAGAAATGCATTTTTGCATGGATTTTTGTAGGAAGTCCTAGCTTCCAACTGCATTAGCTGTTGGTCCTGCTAACACAATCTCATGCATGTTTGTGGACCACCAGCACCCCCTCAATGCCACCAGCCATATCATTTGCCTTCTTCACAAATGGAGACATACAGAGCACATTGCCATCAAAAGAGGAATCTACTGGAAGAGGTTCTTCAGTTTGGTCATTTGGGGCTGCATAAATTTGTGAGTCATTAGAGTGTGAGCCAGCCATTGGTTCCTTTCCACACTGATTATCTAAAATATGCATGTGGGACTGACTAAGTGAGATGTATGGGGCAAAGGACCCACTGATCCATTCACTTGGCATGAAAGTATACCAAGCACAAATGCATAGAGCAGTTTTCTCACAAGCCATATGGCTGCACAGTCCCTAAGGTCTAATTTACTTTTTAAGTCAGCTTGTTGTTGTTGACTTGGCTTGGCTCTAAGCAAGCGGGGTAGGTTAGCATCAGAGCTGCACAGCTGTACATTAATGTGAGAGTTCTCTTTTGTGTGGACGTCTATGATTAGATCTTTAATAGACTGAAAAAGACTTCTATAAATGAATGTAATGGATAGATGGCAAAGTCAGAAATATTTTAACCAAGCCTTTGAAGTGAATCAAACCTTTGCCAGCTTGTTTGCGTCTAATATCAAGCGAAAATTAATGAAGGTGGTGTTTGCTGAACCATAATGCCATTTAGTGGATGCTTTTTAGAGAAAAAGGGGAATTGATTTTCCACAAATAAGAAATTGCAGCACACTGTGGTAGCATACATTTGGATGTAATGGAGTGTTTGATTAATGCATTTATTTATTTATTTCCTCACTTTCCTCTGTGAGCCATTTATATAAATAGGACAGGAAGCTAATGAAATGGACGGGTATCATGGGATATGTCCACCTACTGCTGTTGAAGTTGCTATTAAGATATTTCAGTTGAGGTGTGTGTGTGTGTTTGGGGGGGGGCATTGTTTTGTCACGATGATGAGTTTGCCCTCCCTTGATTAGGATCTGAAAGGATCCAAGATGTGATTCCTGCTCTTTAGCAAGCAGTATTTAGTGGTCCTTTACTGGCTATGGATATTTTTTGCAGGAATGAATTCTGAAGCAAGTGACTGGGAAGGGAATTGCAAGTGCAGGTATGGGTAAGTGTGGATGTGGGAGGAGTCTGCTGGTGGAAATGCCACACAAGTTGGAACGATTTCCCAGTTGGAAGGCTCCAGCACTACAAGTCCTTTCTTCCATGACCATGGACCATGTTGAGGCTGCTTATAGTCCAAAGCATCTTAAGGACACCTGGTTTGGTAGTGTTGGCCCAGCTGGAGGTAGGTACAACTGTGTCTTCAGGTTTCTGTCCACATAGTGCTCTGTCAGATATTCTACCTGCCTTTTCTTATGCTTCTCTCTATATTTGTAAATTAAGTAAACATATCTGACAGCAGAAGCATCTTTTGCTCTTTTCTCAAAGGAAAATTATTCTAGCAGTCCTGACTGACACTTTCTCATTACTCAAGGAAGTGAGAACTGTGATACTCTATAAGACGCCACAAGACTGTGTAACTATATTTCAGATCTTTTAAATGGATGGATGCCTGTTGGGAGTCTCATAGGTATCTTCCATGAGGCTCAACTGTACCAAGACAACAAATGGCCTTCCAGGAAAAATTCCAGGGTTGGAAGCACCACATTTGGTTTATCCCTACAGAGCACCCAATGTACCCAGGTGTGCCACCACATCAACTCTGTCTGAAATTGTTCTAGATCATTCGTCATTGATCTCCTGACTCACAGCACTGGAACAAGGCAGAAGGCCATTCAAGGAAGAAGATGTTGCAAGAACTTTTTATCATAGTTTTACAATCTGTGCCACAGAAGATGCTGCATATTAGGTGTTGCCAGCAAATAGTTTCTTCATGATATTCTTCATATGTGAAACCCAACCATGTAACCTGCGGAACACTGGTAACTTTTTACACTCCAAGTGGTATACAAGCATGCACAAAAGCTGCCAACACACTGACTTCATATCCTTCCAAGACTATAGTTGAGGAAATGTTAATTGGCTTGAGTATTGTCCAATTAATCCTATTGAGGAATTTGGGTTCTTCTGCATGACAGAGTCAAATTTCACAAGATGCATCCAGCCCCACCACCCAAACAGGTCATGGGTTGTATAATGTTGAATTAGACCTGTCACTCCACAGGGGTACAAAGATTTGTGGGGAGAACTAAATCAGTTCATTTGTAGGATAATCATTAAGATGAATGTACATTTACAATGCTTTATAGCAACCTTCTGACATCTGTGAAACCCAACAGATGTTTTGGACTTCAACTCCTATTAGCCTCAGCCAGCATGGCTTATGGGCAGGAATGTTCATAATTGTAGTCCAAGGCATGTAGTGTGTACCAGGCTGAGGAAACTGCATAGACAGTATATGAGAAGGCTCAATAAATGTAATAGCCAGACAGCCTAGATGATTCTTGAAATGCAACATTCAGAATTGTTTTTTTCCTTCTCCCCAAACATTTTGCTGTATATGAATTGCAGGCGCTGACGTGCATCACGCTAGTCCCTTCTTATTTTAGGAACTGTGTGTCAACATTTACTTTAATAATTATTTGCTAACAAACAAGCAGACAAAACAAAACCTTCTGCTAAAATAAATCCCACCAGCCCTGGAAAAATTAGGCTAAATCCTTCAACCACTGGTATACATCTAATTGCATAATATTTGAAGCATGCTGAAACAAATGTCATTAAACCGTTACATTATACCAAACAAAAACTCAAATAATTCCCAGCAGCCTACACAAACCTATGTTGATTATAATCTACTTGCATATATATGAAATGTATAACATTTGAAGCACACTGCACTGAACACTATCAAATTTTCCATTCAGAAGTATAAAATGAAACCATTTAAATATATTCTTGGAGCCCAGAGGGAAAAATGCTTGTCATTCATCAGAATACAAGTAATCAAGCCTGCAGATTATTCATAGCGTACAGTTTGCTATCAAGTGCCATCGAACTGATACTCTTGGGTGGATGAGATGCAGAGAGGAAGCAGCTTAAAACTCTGTGTATTTTTAACAGCAAATTAGGACATGCTTTAATATTAACAACAATTGCAAAAATCAAATTAAGTTTTGGAAGATTCTTTGAAAACAAGATTGAAATGCTGCTTTCTAAGCAGCAGTGTGATGTCTTAGCCCCTCTTTTCTTCCTTGCTTCTCTCTGTTTCTGTGAAAGATGGGAGAAAGGGCACCTAACCCTGCTGGCAAAAGAAGGGTGGGAGAGGAAAGAGCACCATGTTATTTTACTGCTTCAGGAGATAGCAATGGAAGCATGGTGTGCAGGTATCATGAATCATGAGCCAAGTGTTCCAGGGTTATCAAGAAACGTAGCTGAGATCATTCAACCTTATCCCAGTGACCAAAAGCATGGGACAAACCAGTGAGATGAAATTGGTGAAGGCAATAGCATCTTCAGGTAGGTGCAAAGCTGGACTCAGATGCTTCGGAAGAGAAGGCACCATTCTGTATTCCAAGGGGAAATGGAGGTAGTGTTCACTCTGAGGATAGCTCATGGAGGTTTAAGATGGTTGCATGATTTTAATGTGCTGGAGGGATAACTTTTTGGGAGGCTAGTGCAACTGGAGGATTGCATTATCCATAATGGAATCTCTATTATGCATCATCCAAAGAAGTGCCCAGCACTGAACAGGGGCAACTGTGTGGACATTTGCTTCAACATGGGTCATTGCCCTGGCTTTTCAAACAGGAATAGGAATGTATGAGAAATGTGTCTCATTTTGTTGTTTTGTGAGTTCACATGTCATGCACTGAACATGGAATTCTTCAGCCTAAATCCAAAGAAAATGCATTTCCTAGCATGCATGCATGACACTTGCACAGCTCTATTTCTCTTTTTCAATTTCGGTGGATGTGCTAATCCAGTGCCTGGCTGTGACAATGGACTGGATGAAGGCTAACAAACTGGAGCTCAATCCAGACAACACTGAGGTGCTGTTGGTGGAGGGTTCTCCTTACCAGATGGAGAGAATTCAGCCTGCTCTGGATGGAGTTGCACTTCCCTTGAAAGCTGGTTCTTAGCTTGGACATAGTTCTTGAGTATCTTTGACACCTGGAACCCACATGGTCTCAGTGTCATAGAGGCAGGCCCCCTATCAGCTTCAGCTGGTAGCCCAGCTATCCCTTTATCTGGACAGTGGTAGACTGGTTTTAACAATCAATGCTTTGGTAATCTCCAAACTCAATCACCACAATGCCATCTGTGTGGGGTATCCTTGAAGCCAGCTCAGAAACTGCAGCTTGTGCAAAATATGGCAGCCACATTAAACTGCATGTAGGCAGTAAAGGACTGAACCCACAATACCAATTCTGGCCTGTTTGCAGTGGCTGCCTACATGCTTGCAAACCCAATGCAAGGTGCTGGTTTAAACTTACAGAACTATATGAATTAGACCCACGATACTTGATGGAATGATGCCCCAGACTGCAATTGACCTGGATGTTATGCTCGTGGTCTGGGGCCTGCCTCTGACTGTCATCTGGAGAGGGGCTACATTGGCAGCAACTCTGAGAATGGCCTTCTCAGTGGCGCCCTTCCCCTGCCCCTGTCCCCCATGTTGGAACAAGATCCTCACTGAAGACAGCCTGTTGACAACTCTAATATATTTTCAGCCATCCAAGACAAGGCATTTAATTCATTTTACATTATATTGGAGCATCATGTCACCTGCCTAAAAGTTCTTATGATTCAACTCTGTAAGCTATTGTAGCTTTTTTTTTTAAATGTTTTTTAAATTTGGCAATGTAATTTTAAGAATGTTTTTGTTGTTATCTGTATTTTATATTGTATTTTACATGCTGCTGTAAACCACTCTGAGGGCTTCAACTACTGAGCAGTAGTGAAGATGATGATGATGAAGCTATTTTCATGGACATCCATCCGTAGGATGAGCCACAATTGATGTACTTTTTTCAAAATAGCATCTGAAAAGAAGGAACTTCCAGACTAAGGAAGTTCAACACATCACCAGAACACAATTTCTTCACACATCCCTTGTACCACTACTAATAGGGAAAGGTAGTGGTAAGATCCCAGGTCAAACATGTGCATTTGATATCATCCGTTCTTGTGATATGCCAGTGGTGGGAAGTCTGACTTCAACAGACATTCTGACAGCTTCTGATCTAAGGACCAGGAACAGGCTGAGACATGCAGAGATGCTTCCATAGATTCCCATTTCTAAGATGGCCCACAGTTTGTGCATAACACTAAGCAGTTTTCACAAATGCTGCTTATTATGTGATTTGCATTAAATACATAGATGATAAAAGTTTGTCACTTATGAGAATCACAGTTTTTTGGTATTTTGTACAAATCAACATCTGAAAAGCATGTCCTCTTCACATGATTCACACAACTCATATGAGGACTGCATGCATTTTAAGAGCCAATTTGTGATGATTGTCCAATTTTACATACATTCCCTTACTATTTCCCCCCAAAATGTGCAAACCATGACCTGTCTTAGAGGTGGAAGTACAAGAGCTTTCTTGACTCACATCAGTACCAGCCAAGGCTAGCAAATGGAGTCCAAGGAACCAAATCGTGAAATTCTATCAGGTTTTCATTCCCTTATCAGATTCCTCCTATATCCTTAGTCCAATTTCATTTCAGATGCATTTCTTTTTAGTGGAATTAGTTTGCACATTCAGCTGTCAGTGATTTTGTGCCTGCTTCATTAACCCATGTCCCTGCCTTCCCTACACTTGGTGATTCTGACGAATGTGCAAGCCAACCTAAATGAAAATGCTGTCCATGTAGGTTTGGTTAGATTGGTGAGGTGCTTCATTGAAGTCATCAATCAATTTTGCAGTCTTCAAGTGAAGGGCGTGCCTGTGAGAACCAGGTCACAAAAAGAACTGTTGAATATGACCTACAATTACCTTCCCATTCTGTATCCTGACAGGCACTGCTCAATATTATATTCAGGGTGCAAAAACAAGATTATTCCCTCCCTGGTTAGCCTGGAATTGAAAAAAAGGTTCTACAACCATGTCCTGATCAGTCCTAATTAGGTTTATCATCTGACCAAAATATTATTGGCTTTGTTAATTTGGAGCAGGGGGCACCCAGAAATGTGGGGGTCTTTCACATGGAATGGAGAAATTCAAACCTCTACTGTTGTGTCAGAAGCCTCTTCTTTCCCCCCACAGCAACGAAAATCAGAAGAAAGAATTTGTTGGCCAACCTCTTGTCTTAGCATGTATAAATATGTTCTATGGTGTTTGGAAGAAGACAAGCATGCAAAAGCTATCTGATAGGGTGAGACGACATAAGTGTGCCATCCTTGAGCACGGAGTCCTTCACTTTTCTCAAATAGCTAAATCTGGTGTCAGCATGAATGCATGTTGATTTAGCCTCTGTCATCTTGTTTTCTGTATAATACATTGGAAGAGAGTACCATGTTTGAGAACACATGACAATGAAGCCCTCCATATTTTCACTTCTGACTCATCACCACTAGGGGTGGATGAATCTGGCAATTTTAGTTTCTCCCAATTTTGCCATTCTTAAATTTGTTTCCTCCCAAACCTTTAGAAATTTCCCAATCCTAAGTTCACTTACACTTACACATTTTTATATGCATTTAAACAAATGCATGAATTTTTGTATGCAATTTTGCCCAATACACATTTTTGTAAGGAACTGTTCTACTTTAATGCATGTTGAACATTATTTTCCTCATTATATGTATATTCAGATACATTTTTGATTAAAGGTCTCTGCACATGTGTGAATTTCAAAGGACAACTGAGTTTCTGCTTATATATTGGTTCAAAGGCATAACATTTTGATTAAAATGCAAATCAAATTCATTTTCCCCTAATCCCTTATTACCAATAATCTGTTCAATTGCTATTGTTAATCACCCATCCAACATTTCCTATAGCAAGAGGATCATGTTCAGGGAGGAGACAGGCTGGTTTATATGGGCCAAATCTCATATTATGTGAGACATGATGTGTATTTTTGCCATTTCTAATAAAATGCAAAGCAGCTAAATGCATTGAAGCAACAATAGAATTACAGGAAAATCTCATGAATGCAATAACTGAGCAAATAACAGCAAAGCATATTTATCTCAACTTATGTCAAATAAGGTTGAATCCAAACAAATGATAATGAAATAGGCATTCCTGTCCTTTGAAGATTGCAGTCCTATGTATGCTCGCCCTGTGTTAAGTTCTATTGAACATAGTGGGACTTGTATCTCAGTAAATATGCATGGAATTGAGCAGTTACAAAACAGCAGTCATAATAATTGACTATTGCCAGAATGAAAATGCCTTCATCACAGATATGACACTTTGAGAAAGGGTTTGTGCAATGTATCTTCAAAAAACTACACTGGGTGAAATATTAGTGCAATACATCAAAGTGTCATTGCTTGCATGATGTCTAATGCTGAGCCCTGTTGAAATGAATACAGTAAGGGAAAAAGGGGAAAGAAAAGAAAAAATTGAAACTCAGAGCATCCTGGAGCAAAACAATCTGAGAGCTACACCATGTATATATTCATCTTTCTCTTTGTATCTCTCTGAGATATCGTCTCTCACCATAATTTATTGCCATCCTAGCAAAATGTGTACTGTATCATTATGATGGTGAGTGGGTGGGCAGAGAGCCTCTGGACTTCATGAAAACCCAGGGGGTTGGAATGTGCTTTGGTGAAGCCTGAAAGCACTGTAGAAAGAGACCACCCAGTGGTAAGCTTTACCATTGGTGCAATAAAGCAGCCATATTGTGGTTAGTCACAAAGTCGCATCCAACCCACCACAACCCCATGCACAACATTCCTCCAGGCTCTCCTGTCCTCCAACCATTCCTTGGAGTCTACCCAAACCCACACCCACTGCCCCAGTGACTCCATCTAGCCTCATTCTCTGCCATCCCCTTCTCCTTTTTCCATCAATCCTTCCCAGCATCAGGGTCTTCTCCAGTGAGTTGTTCCTTCTCATTTGGTGGCCGAAGTATTTGAGTTTCATCTTCAGTATCTGGTCTTCTAAAGAGCAGTCAGGGATGATTTCCTTTAAAATTGAGTGGTTTGCACACACGTGTAGTTAACCCTTTCTCTGCACATGTCATCACCCACAAGATTGGGTCTGGTTGTGTGGGATTTCTTTCAGACAAAATCCTTGCTCTTCTCTGAAGCATTACACAGTCCTGGATGGGATGGAGGGGGGAAGTGATTGAATCTAGTGATATTCTCATCATCAGGAAGATACATTTGAGAGTACTCCCTAATTCTGTGTGGAAAAGTGTGTGGGCACTGCATGGTTTGTTTAGATTTTTTTGGAACGAAACAAAGAATAAATGAGCAGCTCAACACAAACACACAGTATATAGATGACAGATAAAAAAGAATGGCTATAAAAATTGCACTGGGTGTTATTGAAGGGATATGGGTACTCAGCTTGTCAAGTTGTTTTGCCCTATTTAAGTTTTGTCTTTAACTTTGAATAATATCTTGTTTTGTTTTTCTTTAAACATTGGAAAATGAAGAATATGGAGCTTATGGAACAGAGATGATAAAAGTAAATTGATGCTGGATGGAACAGCTGAGAAATTGGCTCTGTGAAGGTTTTTGTTTTTTTAATGAATTAACCAGTTTGTGCTTTCTAAGCCTGGGGAGAGATACATTCTGAAATAGAAATTTTTTGCAAGCATTTCAATGCAGCGTGCTGAGGGACAAAAGTAAACAAAAATCAGGGTGCAACTTAGGAGAAAGTGCACAGAAAAGATTCCTATATGAGGAAAAGGAGGAATATAAAAAAGAGGAGGAAAAATGCTTACATCGGAAAAATGCATCCCAAAAATACGAATTTTGCGTGAAAAATCGCATCCTCACACAGAAATCCAACAGAATGAATTGACCCCCAAAATTGACAATCATCACAGAGATAAGATTGACAGGTCTGTCCATTCTTAGTTCAATCAACTTTGATTATTGGTTTTCTGAGTAAAAATTGCATGGCTTATTTTTTCCATGAACGAACGAGACAAGTAACACTCAATCTGCTTCGACAGCCATTGAAGCAGCCTGAAAGCTTTCTACCTTACATTTTTATCTTGCTGAAAGAGAGCTGAGAGCCAGTGTATTTCCTTGAGTCATGTGCAGTAGGGGGAAGAGGAAACACGGACATTCAAAATAAGCATGCTGATCTATGGGCACATGAGAATTTCATCCTTGTTTGAAAATCAGACAAAATCAGAGAGCCAGGGTGGTGCAGTGGTTAAGAGCATGGGACTGGGACTCAGACGACCTGGGTTCTAGTCCCCGCTCAGTCATGGAACCAACTGGGTGACTTTGGGCCAGTCACAGACTCTCAGCCCAACCTACCTCACAGGGTTGTTGCTGTGGGGATAAGATGGAGGAGGAGAATGATGTAAGCTGCCTTGAGCCCTTTGTAGGAAAAAGCAGTATATATATTGAAAAATAAATAAACAAATAAAATGCCTTGTTTGCCATGACCAGGAGCTTAATTCTCAGGAAAAGACTGTAATTTCCTAAACCTGCATCCAGATATGAATATGCACAGTTGTACCAGTATGCACTGGAACAAGCGTGCATTTCCCTCTAAAAATTGCGTGTCCCCATAATTTGGGGTGCACATTTAAAAAAAAATGCTCAGGGACAGAATCACATTTTACACAAATGTGTTTCACTTCTGAAAACATGCAAATCCCCCTACCCAAATTTTCATTTTCTACTTTAGCCCATTTTTATTTTGGTTTTTATTTTCCCTATTTTTCTTGTACTATATTTATATGAAATTATGGATTTTTAAACAGTAAAAGTTCATGGATTTCATTTGACTAGAGAAAAACTGTTCTGTGGTGGAATCAGTGGGTCAAATTCACAGAAATCTGCTCTCATTTGAGTATGTTGAAGATTTCTCCAGGTTTCTCAAACACAGGTTTGCAGCAAATTGATTTGCATACCACACCAAACCATATGTAATTTGCTGAGTGAGTCAGAAGGGGCCTCCTGGGCCATCTAGTCTGACTCCTGACTGTAGCCGAATCCACTCATGAACTTAGCGCAAGATCTTTAAAGTTATTAATAGGAAAAACAGAACAAGACCTTGACAGAAGACTTAAGTTCTTTCCCCAAAATGTCATAAACTGACACCAACCCTTGTTGCCAACCTCCCATTGCCTGCCTCAGACACCAACAACATTAAAAATCCATCCAGCTCCTTTAAATTGTTTGTACATCTCAGAAGATGCCTGATGCAGCTTTACAATTCATTGGAGCTGGGGGTCAGACTAGATGGCCCGGGATACCCTTCTGACTCACTCTTTTTCTATGTTTCTATGTATATGCTACTCCAACCCATGTTTTTACATGATTTTCCCTCAGGAAAGTAAGTATTCTATGTTGATCCACCTCCTCCCAAAGAGAATACTGAAATGGGCATGCACATAGTAGGCATGTCATGAGCGGAGCTGGCTGGAGCCAGGGGTCAGACTAGATGGCCCAGGAGACCCCTTCTGACTTGTTTTGTTTCTGTTTCTATACCCACAGATGCATCTAGCTGAAGTTTTTGTTCTATTTTTTTGATATGGTCTGGTTGTTCATTCTTTCTATTCAGTAAGACATTATACACCTGATACAGTGACTTCTTTCATCTATTCAATATTCGTTCAAATGGAGTCAGTAACTAACATAACAGAAATATTAATGCAAAGTGTACTGTTGCTAAAATTGCTGTTTTGAATACTGAGGATGGAATACCCCAAAGTGTGTTATTACAGATATTCTTCTTCAGATTTAAGCAATGTTGTGTTATGGTGTAATGTCTTGATATCCAGAACTTTTCTCTTATATCCAATGTTATTTTACAGATGGTATCTCTCTTGCAATCACTGACAATTCACAGAGGTTGGATACCAGATGGATACAGTTAATATTTCTTTTACGTTAGTCAATGCACTGAGTATATGGATTTAGGATGTAAAGTCTTAAAAGCAAAATGTTACAGTTTCAGTGTTCTTCAGTTGCTCTGAAGCAAATCAGAGGGCATTGTAAGAAAGATGGAACCATAAATCTGTAATCTTGACAAAAAGATTGGAACAATCAGTTGCAAAGCATTTTCATTGAGGTAATAATAGTCTCTTTGATTTGTCAATTATTGCAATAGATATTCTATGGGATCCAAAGACATTGGAATTTATTGTTTCTTTACAGTAGGGATGAGTGAATGAGAGATGTTTGAGGTTGTTCGGTTTGCCTGAACCTCATCTTACCACTCATCTTGTGCACAGTTCCTGTTTGTGTTTCTGATCTTTGCTTTCCCTGCGTGAACTGGAAAACTACAAATGGAGCAAGGACCAAATGTGAAGTGTGCACAAATTTCACAATTATACAACTTTCCTCTATAGACAGAATGAGAGCGAGTCATTCTACAGGGCAAATCTGTACAAAATCAAAGTGGAGACCAGTCAGATTGAATCTGAATACTGTTATGGCACTTTACAAAAAAATTCAGTGGACATATGCCTATGAAATGTGTTCAGGCTTTGAACAGGGCAAATTTTGTGAGCAAAACCAGTATTCTCATACATCTCTTACATAAAGCTTTGCAAAAATTCTACTTTCTCTTTTTCTTCTTCTACTTAAGCTTTTTTAAAGTCTTAAAAATCTTGCATCTTCTATACATTTAATTATTTTGACCCTAGGTAGGCCAATCTCACCATCTCCTAATTGTGCATTCTTATATACCTGGAGCTTTGTATTAGACCCGGCTGGCTACCTGTTGGTCCAATAATAATTTATGACCAGATAAACCTTTCTGTTGCATGTCATTATTGGCCAAGCTCAGGCAGCTTAATTTTGAACTCCATATTGTCTCCTACGGAGTTGGCAATGTTAATGGCTTGAGTGTTGTGTTTGACTTACTGTATGCAATTGAAAGCCTGACCAAATGGTTTAATGCATCACAGAGTATATTTGCAGGGTGCGGAGTCTGTGCTTCAGTAAGCTCCTCTGTCTTAATGTGTTCTTCAGTCCAACCTTGAAGTCATTACCTCCTCCCAAACAAGTAAATTGCATTCAGCATGAGACAGCATAGTTAGAGCACAGAGACCCTTTTTCTGGACATGCTCAGGCATTTCTGGCCTTTATTGGACTGTGTATAATCACCAAAAAAGTCAGACTTGCTCCACAGTTATCATACATCAAAATTACTTCCTCTCATTTAACTCAGAAGCAGCAGTCAATAAATGGGCCTTCTTCAAGACTAGTGCCCTTGGAGCTAGGCATTAATTTTAATTATCACTGTATACTACTGACAAAGGCAATAATTTCTTGCCAGCTATGAGGAACAATTTTGCAAGTTGGTTGCAGCCTTCCCTCCTTGCCTCCTTTCACCTCAAGTAGAGAAAGAAAAACTGAGATAAGATGCTGCCATTTTGGATCACTTACTGGGTAGATCAAACTCATGAGGAGAGAGAAAAATCTAGTTTTATCCTCTCTCTGGCTGCATCCATCACCTCTTGCACATGGGCTGTGGTGATCAGAAGAGGGGTAGCCAGGGGGTGTCCCCACGGGAGTTAGAACATGGAAAATCTCCATCCTGGTCCACAAGGTGAGCCTACACGGATTCTGTATGTTCCCCTCTTCAGACCTTCACTGACATTGACAAATGAAGAGAGGGAGAGAGATGGGGCTGCATTGGTCGCCCTTCTTGTGGGTTGGAGCTACCCAATAAGTGAAGATCTGAATAAGCTTTAGCTTGACCTAAACGAAGATGGCACTTCAGACCATTCACATATCCTCTCCATTGGGAAGCTGGGTTCACACAATAGCTCTGAACTGAGCTCATTTACTGTGATACTTTGTACACTTGCTCAGCCTAAGTTGAGTGAAGTGTCTATTCTGAGTCAGGTTGGGAAGGGGACCACCCATCTGGATACAGGCTTTGAATCAGATTCAGCAAAGTCTTCCTTTTGTTCTACTGTGGTTTAATTCTGTAAAAGCCTACTTTTGTTCAGAGCTTTTAAAGGACTATATAGACATGAAGGGTTGGTGGTTTGTTTTGGTTTAGAGTTAGCATTTCACTTCACAATAGAAACATTGATTTTCTTTTTATTTTGTCAACAGGCAAGCATAATGAAGTTTTCAACTTAATATTGTACTTTATAATGCCATTTTGCCACTGTATGCTGTATTACAATGCCATAGTAATGTAGTATTGTAATTTAATGTACTAGCATACCACAGCAAGTTGTAGCTCTTTTAGTTTATTAGAATTTGATATATTGCAATATTAGCTGTACCAAAGCCTAAAGCTATTTTGGGCAGCCAGTGGCAACATTTTCTTGACACTTTACAACCGCTGCATACATTTTAGGCAAACAGTAAAATGTGCTCCAATCCTCATTCACAATCTCTCATGTATGCTCACACACAGTCTCGGGCAGGGACAATATCATTTGCCAACAAACCTTGTAGACATTCTCCTTCTTGTTTCCAGGCCTTTTAGGGAAAATCTGATCTTTATTTAGCTAATTCTACTCTACTTTGTCATGCTAAATACTGTTCAGTGCAAAGAGATCTTAAGTACAAGAGCTACCAAATGAAATTTAAAACCCAGTGTTGTGTAATGATTAAGAGTATGGGACTGGGACTCAGGAGACCTCGGTTCTAGTCCCCATTCGGCCATGGGGCTCACTAGATGACTTTGGGGCAGTCACAGAATCTCAGCCCAACTATCTCACAGGGTTGTTGTTTTGGGGATAAGACTGAGAGCAAGAGGAAGAGAATGATACAAGGTACTCTGACTTCTTTGTCAGAAAAAAGATAGAGCACATATCTAATAAATAAAAAAACAAACAAAATGCCACAATAATAGAACATTTCACATTAGAAAGAAACAGACTGAATGGCAGATTCATGATGCACACTAACTTATGTAAGGGAGAAACAATGGCTGAAAATTAATAATTCACACATTGAGAAAATTTTGGTGCTTTGCATCCATTTTTAAGGAGGACAGTTCTCTGTTTGAAAGGCTGGGCTACCTTCTAATTTGAATCCATTTTCTGTTTGAAGAGCTTCCCAGTTCAACTCTAGGTTAAACTATTAGAAATAAGAGCCATAGCTTGAAGTTGCCCATCAAGAACACCTGGACAGTAGATTGAGCAAGGCACATGGCCCACCTGGTCACAGTCCTCTACAAAGTACTATGTTTGTTGTGATGTGCTATCAAGTTATCTCAGACTTGATTTGAGGACCCACTGGTTTGTCTTTCAAATATGTTATAAATTTCTAGTTAAATAATAAGAGTGTCTACATCTGTACATACAGATTAGCACATGCCGATTATATGCAAATTAGTCTCCTCTTTTTTCTGTCTTTTGGTGATGCATTTCCTCTTCTGGGGAATATAAAGGTCCAACCCAGGCAAGGAGGTCCTGCCTGAATAGAGACTTGTTCTGAGGGCAATATTGCTCATACCGATCTTGATCTTGCAGGACATAAAATCAAGCTTTTCCCCAAGAACATACTCGTAGAAACAGGGTTTCCAAGAACTTTTATCCTCTTCATCATCAACTACATGGGAATGATTCAAGAAGATCCCAGGGTGAGGAGACAGGTTATGCTCTGGCTGATGTAAGGGCTTTTGATCTTTGCTTTGACCCCAGTCCCAGTTGCCAAACTTTATCCTGAAATACGAGGGTGCACCGCAATCTTCCTCTCCATCCACACATTGTCATCCTGCCACCCAGCAGGCTTAGCCCATGACAATCAGATGCCTGCGGCTGGGTGAGTTTGGTTTAAGTAAGAACTTTAGACTATGCACATTTCTTTATACGCAGAATGAAAAGAACTTGAGATTTAAAACATTTAAACACAAGTGAAAGCAAAACTGACAAATTGTTCCTACTACATGTTTTCTCATAAACATCTTGCATATTAGGGAGAAATGTTTAACTCTTACCCTTTGTTTTATTTTCATTATAGAATCATAAAATCATAGTGTCATGGAACAGTAGGGTTGGAAGGGGCTTATAAGGCCATTAAATCCAACTTCCTGCTCAGTGAAGGACCACAAGTTAAAGTATCCCTGACAGATGACTGTCCAACTGCCTCTTGAATGCCTCCTGTGTGGGAGAGCCCACAACATCCATGGGTAATTGGTTCCATTGCTGTAATGCTCTAACAGTCAAGAATTTTTTCCTGATGTCTAGCCAGTATCTGGCTTCCTGTAAAGTAAGCCCAATATTCTCTAACCTGCAACCTGGGATTACTGAGAAGCAATTCTGGTCCTCTTCTATGTGGCAGCCTTTCAGTTATTTGAAAAGTGCTATCCCCTCAGTCATCTCTTCTCGAGGATAAACATGCAAATTTGTTCAATCTCTTCTCGTCAGGTTTGTTTCCAATCCTCAGATCATCCTTGTTGTCCTCCTCTGAACCCCTTCAGGTTTGCCTGCATCTTTCATGAAGTGTGGTGCCCAGAACTGGAATCATTACTCCAGATGGGGCCTAACTAGTGCTAAATAGAGGGGACACAGTGCCTCACATGATTTGGAATATATACCACCCAATTAATGTTAATTAAGTTAATGCCACTCAATATAGCATTAGCATTTTTTGCAGCCACATCACATTGTTGACTCATATTCAACCTGCAAGCTATGACACTTCCAAGATCCTTCTCATTTGTAGTACCATTGATCCAAGTATCTCTCATCTTGTAACTGCATTTGGTTCCCTTTTCCTAGCTGTAGAACTTGGCATTTGTTCCTACTGAATTTCATTCTGTTGCTTTCACCCCAGTGCTTGAGCTGATCAAGATCACTTCTAATTTTGTTTCTGTCTTCCAGAATATTAACTCTCCCATCCAATTTTGTTTCATCTTCTAATTTGGTAAGCGTTCCCTCCACATCTTCATACAAGTTATTAATAAAAACATTGAAGAGTATTGGACCCAGGACTGGGCCCTGCAGTACCCCACTTGTTATCTTTCCCCAGTTTGAGAAAGCACAACTGAGAAGCACTCTTGGAGTCCAATTCTGTAGTTCCTGATAGTTGTTCCATCCAACCCACTTCTAGTCAGTTGATTGTGCGCGCGCGCGCACACACACACACACACACACCAATGAACTTATTTAAAAATATCTCTAATTGGTTGATAAAATACAGTATAATGTACAATTAAATAACTTAAAACATATAAAAATTACCAAACATGCGTGTAATATATAAACACAACACATTAAAATCAATAAAAACCAATACAATACAAAATTAAAGTACTTCATTGGCCTGCTCCACTGCTTCAAAAATCTTCTACCTCATTCTGATCTCATTCTGCTGAACATGTATGCCAGGCTGGTAACTCAGACACTTTGCTTCTAAATGCTGCCACCCCCAGGCATTTGAGGGCAATATAGATACACACTTTCCAATCTATATAGTTATTTTGCTGTTGCTTTCTGGGAATGGTTTACAACTGGAAAAAAAAAGGAAATTGGTTGGATTTTGGATTGAGCTCAGATGTGGCTGGCATATAATGATTTCAAAAGCATTCATCAATGGTCTTCAAAATGATTTCAAAAGCATTCATCAATAGATTATCTTCTTTAAAAAAACCTTTTTCATTAGTAATCAATGCAATGTTTCCAATTGGTACCATCATTCAGTATTTTAAATGCAAATCTACACTTGCTTAAAAAAACCCCAAAACTATGCTGTAATGGGCATCCAATTTTAATGAATGATTCAAAGACATCTGTCTGTAGCTCAGTCTGATTTAACATCTTCAGATGTATTATTGGGCTTTGTGTCTTGCTTATACTATTCTAAACAATTTTGATTAATTTTTCTCTATGGCTTTGTATCACATTGTCTACACCACACCATGGTTAATTCAGCCTTCAGTTGTATATGTACTTACTTGAAACTAAGTGCCATTGAAAACAATAAAACTTACTTTTGAGTGGACATACATAGGATTACATACTGAGACTTATCCCCATACAGATCTTTACAGGATGACTCCAATATTATTGCACTATTAATAGGTTGAACTAGGGACACCTTAAAATACCAAACTGTTTCTCTGGCCAACTTGAAGAACATTGAAGAAATTGCTGAATTATTATACAAAATGTCATCAGTACCAGCCAAATTGAATAGGTACCTGGCTGTCATATAACTGTTAAAGCTGAGGAGCCTTTCAGAAAAAGGATGATAACCTTAATTCATCATCACAACAGTGGCTGAATAAACAAGGTTTTAAATCTAGAACTTTAAAAAGTAAAACATTCAACACCCTAGTTCTGAATAGATCAATCTGCTCATTTCTATTTTCCCACATATATTAAAAGCTAAAATAAAATCTCAGAGTCTTTCTTCCCTGAATATGGAAAATTTGGAAATGTTGCTAAATTCTTATCAAACCTGAACCAAAACATTTTTTCAGCCATCCGAAGTTCAAACCTGTTTCTTCCTAGAAACTTGAAACAAAGTCCACACAAAATGATGGTGTGCTTCTCCACTACACTTTAAGACAAACACACGTGATGTGGTTTTCACTAAACTCTCCTGATGTGATCAATATTTTGTAATATTTACATCATTTGATTCACCAGGCAATATGAGACTATTTCTAATGAAAAATTCAGATCCTGTACCCATGTTTGTGGAATTTCATTTTTCTACTATGTCATTCCATTCTTTCATCCATGAAATACCCATGTGATTTTTCTTTACATAGTTTGTACAATTTATGTACAATGCATTTGAGATATTCAGATGTGCTGAGCTCAGCTCATGTCTTCATTTCATGATGGATGTGCACCTGAAATATCTATTGACTTTAGAGCTATTGCTCAACCAAGAGGAAGAGCCTTCATAATTATGGAAGTATGTAGCTAAGGCTAACTGGACTATGACATGCAAAATAAAACAGAGATGCAGTGTTAAATATCTTTTGATCTTGCAGGTTTTCAAGGCATTTTTTTTCTTTTATGAGTGACAAACTTGATACATATTTTGACTAAATCTATGGTAGGCTGGCAAAACCCAGGCAAAAATGGCTTTAGGGGACTGAAGTTTAACATTGAAGGCATACATATTTCTATTTTATTGATGGCAGAAGGAATGTCCATGCAAACACAGTTAAAACTAGAATTTGATTCCTATAGTTGTTTCAGGATTTAGACAGAAATAAACTTCAAAGAGAATTAGGAGGTTTCATGTCATGTAATAATATTTAATAAATTTGGTAGAACAAATCCAATTTGGAAGAATTCTGTGATCCCTTGTTAAATCATGGTGTCACTTGAAAGGCACCTATGAAAAGATGGAAGTGAAACTAAAGTAAAAGTTTAACTGAAAAATAAAAAGTTCTCAACAGCTGAAGTTCTGAAGCAGTTGCCTGCTACAGAAAAATGTATGCATTTTACACGAGGATTGTGTTAGAGGATAGTTAGGTTGAAAATATGGTATGCCAGCAATTTGGAAGTTACTGTTTTGTCTAGCAGGTGAAAATGAAGCCAGGTTCTTTCTATTTATATGGAAGGTAGAAATGAAATTGGTGCCATCTGGGTGGACTATAACTGAACATAAGTCTGAAGTTTACACAGAGCTGGGGTGAGAGAATTTTGCTTATTGGCTGCAGGCTTCTGCCTAGAATGGCTATACAGTGACATGAAGAGACTGATGGGAGCGTCTGTCAGAACAGTCTGTTCTGGAGACTGGAGACTTGCCTGAGGAGATGGCTGGAGACTTGCCTGAGGAGATGCCTTTGTGAGAGGCTGGGGAAACTGAAGACCGGGAGACTAAGCTGCAATTGTATGAGGCAGAAGCTGAAGAAGGCCTGCTAGAGAGGGAAGGAAGTCTCTTGGAGCAAAATTTGTAGAAAAGAGCAGAAGCCTGAGTGAAAGGGAGGGTTCAGGGGGACTGAGCAGGTGCTATGCCAGACTTGAAGACTTTAGGAAAAGCCTGAGGGAAAGCATTCAAGGTGGAAATAGAACCCAGCCAGAAAGAAGACTGTCATTCATTCATGTGGGTTAACTGTGGTGGAGATTGATATGGAACTGGCTTAAATGGGTTGGTGATTATCTGCTGGATGGTGAAAGCAACTGCATACAAACTCTGGCTAAAAGTAATGAGTCACTCCTTAATTAACATGCTTTCGTGATTTCTCTTGACTAAAATATGAAATACATCTGTGGACTTTTCTAGCATCTCTGATTAATAGATTTATTTATTTATTGTCTCATGGTGAATGACCAGATAACTTAAATGGAAAACATGTATGCAAAATTAAAGGGTTTGGTTTAGTGATGGCATTGATGGAAATAAAAGGAATGCACAATAGGAAGTGGTTATCTTCCATATAAGCAATAGGGGTGGAATTGCCCTAGAAAATCCTAAACCAAGGTCTGGTTTGCCAATATGCATCTAATATGGTTTTTTGTTCAGACACATCAGCCAAATTATTCCTGAGAGTGAGATGATGTGGATTACCAAACTGTCAGCTGACAATAACTGATGGAGTTTCATGTGAAGAAGAAAACTATGGAGTAGATATGTATGCTGTGACAACTTCATACAGGGGCTACAAAACATTTTATTGATTTCAAGGCATTTTTGTATGTTAGAAGTGATTGTTCTGCATCTTGAAGCAATACAGTTGGCCATATTTTAAAAAAGAACAGATAGTACATGGCAGAAGTCAATGTCTCATTCATCAAATGCTGCTTTTCTTCTTATATTTCTTGTTTTATTTTATTTTATTTCAGATAAGTTTTAATAAACAAGATATTAAATGATGTAAATGCAGAATGGATTATGTAATATATAGTACATATAATTTACAAGGGCAATAAAACTGAACTCACAATTATCCTTCAATAAATAATATTTCCTTTCTCATCATATTTAATCCATAATTTAAAGAAAGATATGTTAAGAACTTAGCCCAATTCACCAAACACATTTTAATTTTTTTTCTAGTCAGCTTTCTCTTGTAAGTACATTTGAATTAACATGGAGTTAAATGGAACTATCAGTACTAATCTCTGCTTTGGAAGTACATGTTGACCAAATAATCCTTATTTTACAGCTTGGGCAATGAAGCCATGTATTTATTTGAAATGCTATTTTTTTGGGGGAAGATAGGTGAGGGGAAGATGCCAGTCAAAATGAATAAGAATCAGCTTTTACGTAATAAAAGGAATTAATTAGAGGAGAACATCTTGAAAGCCTAACCAGAAGCACAGCAATCAGTTAACATTCTTCCAAGAACAAAAACAAAACTCTGGAATAAAAAGGACCGCGTGTATAAACATACAGCCTAAACAGAAGAGTATATCCACCATCTACACACAGAAAAAATGAACCAGGTGCATGTTTCATCAGACCTGGTAACACAATTCTCTATTTTCCTTATGCAAGGAAATAAAAACCAGTGCTGGGAATCTGCTGTGCATCTGGAAAGCATACTTTAATGTTTCAGTAGGAGAGAGGGAACGACACTGAAGCATCTTCAGTATTTTACACATATAGTCATTGTGTGTGTGTGTGTGTGTGTGTGTAAATGGAACAATGTTTTTATTATTTTTCCCTGCTTGGTTTCTAGGTAGTAAAAATTTAGATGATATGGTAAGCAGGATATTGAAATAAGTTTACAGACAACTTGACTGGCAATACCACAAATTTCTGGTAAGGACACAGTTGCTTTAAATCATCCTCATTCAATTTTTTTAAAAAATTGAGGGAGAATTCATACCTTTTGCACATCTTTAAAACTATGTTGCAGACAGTCCATGATATTCTGTGCTCCCAGCAGCCTATGTTTGCAAGATGCTAAGCATGATTTAGATGTTATAGCAGGGAACTGAATAAATGGTGACCATTTCTACAAGAGCTGTTTGCTATATTATGATCATTTTGTCACAATATATCAAAGAAAGCTATGCAGAGAGAATATACAAGTGGTTAATGCAATTAGGCCCACATTCTAGCAGTGGAAAGAGCAGAACAAAATGGATGAGACCAAAAATATCAATGCTGGACCAACTCTGAGCTTTTCTCTTTAAAGGAGCTATTCCTGGAAATGGGTTCAGCACTATGGATAGCTCCTTAACATATCAGGCTATACCTGGATAGCTGACATTGGAACCACCAGCATTCACTGCATAGTTTAGCTTGCAGTACTTACTGACAGTAGCAAAGCCAAGAGGCATTTCAACCTGCAAGAAACCTGGGAGGAGACTGCACTAAAGCTGAGAAGCCATCACAAATGTAAGTTGGGGGAAAGGGATGAAGTTAGGCTTGGTTATCTTTCAAAGGCTACATTTGAACCTCAGGCTTAAAGTTCTGAAGCCTTCATCTAGGAATGTCAGTGGAGTGATGGTAGGTACAGATCCTCCCCCCCGCCCCCCGCCCCCCGCCATCTAGAGACTGCCTTCTGTATTCTTGGCTTGATGTTCTTGAGTGCTGCTATGAATGTGAAAAATTAGTTCATCATTCTTTAAGTTCCTCTCCACTCAACCACAGGAAGCCAGTCATGGAAACAGCCTGCATTGTTAAAAGTCGGTACATAAAATATGAACAAATTTTTATATTAATGTAAATATGTCAAATTTCAGGATTAAAAAAAACTTAAGAGTACAAACATTCTGAAAGTTTGGAACAAACTAAACTGAAGTTTGGAAAAAAGAGAAACTGATCCATCCATCCAAAACAGGTTCATCCATCCATCCATGCATCTATCCCTAGCTGGAACCTAGGGTTAAGTGTAGAACTGCTAAACCAGTATTAACACAATTTTGCAAGAGTGGCCAATGTAAAGATGATTTCTACAAATGGACCCAGGAGGGATCCAAGAAATTACAGATCAATTAGCTTCACATCTGCTCTGTGTAAATTTGTGGAAAAGCATAACATTATCAACCTTATAGAAGGAAAAGTCTCATCAAAAAGCAAGCCTTAACTCATTGAACAGTTGTTGCCCTTTGAGACCACCAACAAGCATGAAGATAGAAATGAGCTAGACATTTCTCACAAGGACTGTCAAAAGACTTAACAAAGTCCTTCATGAAAGACTCCTGAGCAAACTTAGCAGTTATGGATCCTCTTATGTTTAGGTAAGTGCTTTATGACTAGGAAGTAGAAAATAGGAATAAATTGTCAGTTCTCACAATGAAATGATACCAATATCCAAATCCCCAAGATTCTGTATTGAGACTAACAATGCACAGATGTTGTAAAATTCATTATATCCATGATTTGTTGATTGTCATTCCATTGTCCATTCATTGATTGAATTGGATTTTTTTCAGATTAATTCATATGCATTTGTGCAGATTTGTACTTCCAGAAATGTGAAAAATACCCTTCAATTACAGAAATCCCTCCAAATGTGTATTTTCCCACTTCAGCCTTTATGTAAAATATGCATTTTGTCACAGTTTAAAATTATCATTAGTATTATATATATTTCTCTATGCCTACATTTTTGTAAAATTGCAGATTTTTCCCCAAAAAAGGTCTATCTGCATGCGTCAAGAAAAGTGGGTGCAATATGGATGCCACTGGTCAAAGACTGAGTGATTCATGTGAGTCCTTGGCAGAGCCATCTGGTGTTATCAAGTGTTCATAAATGAACTACAGCTAGGAGTGGAGAGTGTAAGATGCAGTTTCTAGGAACACAAACAGGATGCTGCTATTGCATTCATGTTTGGCTTTTAGAGTTCCCATGGGCAAGTGGTTGGCCACTTTGTGAACAGAATACTAGACCAGATAGGCCTTTGGCCTGATCCAGCACAGGTCTTTTCTTGTTCTTAAAGTTTATGATAGGTTACTGTTTCCTTATGGAATTCTCCCATGTTGGGTAACAGTTCCAAATTTTAGCAAGATCAATCATTCAGACAGGATCCTCTCCTAAATTTTATTTTAAGGATTTGAAATTCCCAAACCAGTAGCGATTTTTTTAAAGACTGTGTAATAGTAATGAGAAATTAGGTTGCTTGGTCCCCCATACTGTGCATGGATACTGAGAAGCAGGTGTTGCAGTGTTCACAGGAGCTTCCTCCTGGATAAGATAACTCCGACTACAAAAGCAATCTTATGAATTTGATAATGACCAAAGCACAGTACCAACTTTTAACATGGATCCCCTCTCATTTCTGTATCAGCAGTTTCCACAGATACATACTTCCCTCTCCCTCTTCTTTCTAGCTAGTTCCCTAATTAGTATATTGTCTGAGACAGGCTGTAGAAAAACTTGTTTAGAAGAAGTTGAAGGAGTGATTGGTATCCTTCCATTTCTTTTTCCTTCCCCTTGTTTAAGTTCCATGCCTTTCTGATAGGTATTTATAGTCGGGACTCAGCAGCTTGATCTGAGTCTGTGGATGTGTACTAGATATATATTGACATCTGTTTTGGGCTTCCAGATTCTAACAGCAAGACAGGTTCTTACTGTCCCTAGGATCAATGCCCAAGTATCTTTTCATACTATAATCCTCCTACCAGTTGTCTATCTTTTCTATATCTGAACAAGGAACTGTGTTGCTGATAGCTTTTCAGAAAACAGGTCACAGAAACTGAAGTCTCTCTGCCTCTCAAAAGCACATGTCCTAATTCAAGTACAAAAGCACAAAGTGTCTCCTTCAGCAACTCTTCAGAATGCTGTTTGTTTTATAATAACATTTAGGTGGCCTTTGCAAATTGCACAAAAACTGGAAAATAGGCATATGAAGATAAGGAGATAAGTGTCCATAAGTATCATCAAGCATCTTTGACACTTTACAGCTTTATTTGCCTCCTCATGTTGATGGGGATGGGATACTTTTAGTGTGCCTAGATGCCATACATGTGTGGAAAATAGGATGTCAGCAAGTGAACATCTACAAGTTGCATGGACCCTTGCTCCAAGTGATGCTATAAGTGATGCCACCATTTTTACATAGCGCTGAGTGAGCAGGATCCCTGTTCTCTATTACATCTGCCCATTCTAGTTGCAGCTTGGATCATCCTTTTAAATATCTGGACCCTACTAAAAGATATCCTCCCACCGCAAGCTTGTGCCTTGAACATGGTAGAACTTACTTTACAGTAGAACATACCCAAGATTCCTCTGTAAACTACATATGTAAGTGGGTCTCTTAACCTACTACTGACACAATTTTGGCACTCTTTGAGAGCCATTGATAATACCATGGGAAAGAGTTACCACTTCAAAGCTCTCCTAGAACACAATTCAAATCCATCCATGAAGCATTTTTAGGAAGGTCAAAAGGATTTCCATAATATTACCAACCTTCTCGAGCAACCAATTCTCAAGTTTAGGGATGCCACAAAGGCGAAATTTAAATGCATTTGATGTCTTCTTCAGAGCAAAACATCTGAATAATTTGGAGGAGTGCAACAAAGAGTTCCAAGAAGGCTAGTGATATTTCTCAGGCCTGGGTAGTCCTCATATTCTTAATGCTCTATTTTGTGAGCAAATGGCATGATTAATTTCATGAAATGTATGGAGCACTGCTGAATGAATCTTGAAATTATCCCACATGCTACATAAATTATATGGGCAGTTTATTTTTCTTATTCTAGCTGATAAAAGTGGTGTGTCTGCATGTTGTGATAAGAATAGCTATTGCTAGCTTCTTACATAGCATCAGCCCTTACCTGTAATTAAATGAAGAGAATTAAGGAAAATAAGGAAGCTAATACTTCTGGATGAAATGAGGACAATGGTGATTATTTATAAATTAGGCCCGCAGCACTGCAAACAACTTGCATGACAATGAAGGTTTTAGGCAATTATATTAACTCGTGACTGAGAAATAACTGCTCCAGATTTTCATTATAATTCATCTGATAGGCAAGTTCAGGTTCCACAGGAATAAACACAGAAAGAACCTGCTAGCCTTTTGAGAAATTGAAGCATGATGTTGGGAAGGCTGTGCAGATGTTAAAACTCAAGATGCAACAAGTATTTTATAAGCTGAAAACAGGGGCTACTTGGTTTTTTGAAATATTTGCTTTAAAAGCATATAATTATTATTATTACACTGTTTTACGACTTGCAAGGCAGCTCATGCAGTTTGCCTTCATTTCATTTTTATCTTCACAACAACCCCCCAAAGTGAGGCTTACAAGCATCCCATGGCAGGAATGAGGCATAGTGGTACCAACCTCCATTGCCCCTGGACCCCATGGTCTGCATTTGCTCCAGCTGGTCATTTTTGGATGCCTAGATTTAGTCCCATGGAGGGGGAGGGAAATCAGCTGAGCCACTGACTGGAATCAGGGCAACTCCAAGGGTCCAGCTTCTTCCCCTTACCTCCCCATGGCACACCCCTTTCTTCCCACTCCAGCTAGGAAGGGGGAAAGTAAGGGTTTGGCTTTTGGAGTCCTGCTTCAGACTGTGGAGACTTAGAGCTGAGGGTCCAAACATCCTAAGGCCCCAAGAAGATAGTGGGAGTTTTTGGTTTGTGGCATTTGTCACTGGGAAATGTTGCTGCTTGAATATAGTGTAAATTCTGAGTATAGTATAAATCCTGAATATGTTTCTGGCAAAAAACCCACAATAGTTTCATCCATACCTTACATCTTATGTGTGAAAATTACATGATGTGTGCACCTGGGATAGGTACCATATATACTTGCAGCACAATGCTATCCAAGCCTATATGGCAGAATGTCACCCTGTATTCAGTGCAGTGGCCCCAAGTGGTTCTTTCTCCTCTGAAGAACAATTTCAGTTCTGCTGTATCACAATGATAGAAGGGGAAAGAAGAATAGAATATTTTTATTGCTGCCAAAGAATAAAGGAGAGGGACTTTGAGGTCTTCATTTCACAGTTCCCTGAGAGGAACCTGCTTTTTCCTTTGTATTTCACTCTCCCCGCAACCCACACACACACACTTCCACAGAAACAATTCTCCAGATGAATGCAGGGAGATGGTCAGAGAAGTTCAGCCATCTTCACTCCAAGTCTAAATCTAATGATTTAAAACATGGGCAATGCAACTAAGTGGAAGTTGTTGCTCTTTTTCCCTCAGCATGGTAGCCTGTGTCTACATCAGGACAGAGCTGGAGGCCACTCTTAATAATTTGAAGAGGTTCTTGCTTGCAAGGAAATGGATTAGAAAAATGTATTTAATGACCTAGAAAGCCTATTAGGGGAAAAGGGCTCCCTTGAGCTTTCACATCCATTAGTAGATAAGTATTATTTTGGTGGTGAAACAACATATCATATGTAGTTTCCATTCCTCATGTTGTGATACAGTTTCACTATACAGATCTGAAAAATTCCATTTGTGAAGAGACTAAAATGGTTTGTATGATTGCTAGTAATGGCTAGCTTGTAGCATCAGTGGGTGAAAAGGGGAACACTCCATTGTAGAACAAAGTTCAATTCATGCACAAAATATGGAACATGATTCCAAACAAATGAAAGACAAAAGTGTGTGTGGATGCACGTGCATGAGTGTGCATGCATATATGTGAACAAAAAGGAAAAATATTAGATGGATCAGAGAGCTAGACCTGAGAAAATATGAGTGTATGGGAAGATAAAAGGTAAAGGTAAAGGTTTCCCCATGAGATTAAAGTCCAGTCATGTCTGACTCTTGGGGGCAGTGCTCATCTCTTTTTCCTGGCCGAGGGAGCCAGCGTTTGTCTGCAGGCAGTTTCTGTGGTCATGTGGCCGGCATGAATAAACACCAAGGTGCATGGAACACTGTTACCTTCCCACCAAAGTGGGACCTATTTATCTACTTGCATTTATATGCTTTCGAACTGCAAGGTTGGCAGGAGCTGGGATGAAGCATGGGAGCTCACCCTGTGTGCAGATTCAAACTGTTGACCTTTCGATCAACCAGCTCAGCAGCTCAGCAGTTTAAATCACTGTACCACCCACAGTCACATTATGGGAAGATAAACAGAGGTAAATCCACAAAAAATCATTTTGGAAAGAAATCTCTTTATCAGGAAAACAAGGATTTAACAGATAGGTCTGTAATGTAGGTCTATATTCATTTTGGTATGCAGCCTGAAAGTGGAGCCAAGAAATTAGACTTAAAAGGGTGACAATGAAGCAACTAGGAAAGATCATCAAACATTAGAACTTCTTACTGGGGACCAAGGCCAAGGTAATCCACTCCATTGTATTCCTGATCACTATGCATGTCTGTGAAAGCTGGACAGTTGAAGAAAGTTGACAGGAAGAAAATAGATGCACTCAAAACATAATGTCAGAGGAGACTTTAGCCAGAACTCTGGGCTGGCATAAAGATAAACAACTGCATCCTACATCAAAACAAGCCAAACTTTCCTTGGAAACAAAAAAGGCAAAACTGAAGCTGTTATATTTTGGACACATCATGAGATGGCAAGACTCTCTGGAGAAGACAATAATGAGAGGGAAAGTCAAAGGAAGAAGAAGGCCACCTAGAAGATGGATTTACTCCATCAAGGAAGTCACAGCTGTCACAAGAACTGAGCAGTATTTGGAGGGTATTCATTCATAAGGTTGCCCTAACTTGGAGAAGACTTGATGGCATGTAACAATAACATCTCAATGTACCCAAACTGCTGCACCTGCCTCATAGGTAGGCTACATTAGACAGAGTAGGGTGAAATTAATATACTGCATTCCATGAATGTCATTTATTTTTTCTCTTATAACCAGGTCTCCATTTCAAAGTCGAGGTCTAAAAGATATAAATCCAAGGAAATCTGGGGGAGCACTTTCTTCCACATCAATCTTGCTAATTGCAGGAGGCATTACTCTTAACTATTCCTCCAAATAGAAAGAGGTCATTGTGATGGGTGATCAGAGTATAGTCTCTCTGGTAGAAGCAGCCAAATCTCACACCTCCTGCTGTAAGGCTGTCGAATTTCAGGTCTTTAGGCCAAGTCCTGAACTGGCTCTGTTGTGTTCCCTGGAAGCCCATGTCCTTTCCATTGGCTCCATCCTATCTCCTCAAAAGCCAGTCATTTTTGCCTGCCTGACTTTCATGCCTTTCCTCCCCCATTTTAGAAGACTGAAATTCCTCTCCTGGCCTTAGTTAGCAGGAACAGCATCAAACTAGAATCTTCTGGTATTCCATGACACTGCTTTATATTCAATATCACTGCTAGAATGGGGTCCCCAAGAACTTTTCCAAAATTTAATTTGGCTTGCAGGATGAATGAGGCTCAGCAGCCCTACCCTAGAGACCTGACGGGGAGCATGTGTATGGAAGCAAATTGTTAAAACACTGATTTTCAGGAAAGCTTTTGAAGACCTTGTTTGCTTTTGCACTATTGATGGGGATGTACTCCAGTGTGAATGTGTGTGTGTGTCTGTTGCTGCTGTTTTGTGTGGTTAAATAGAATCACTATAATATTTGGAAAGGCTTGTTGCTCTTTCCTGCATTTATTTGTTTCCATGACATGTTCTCCCTGCCTTTCTGCCTTCCTTTTTTTCTTTTTGAAAGTTGGCTATAAAGATAGTATAAATAAGGAGTGAAGAGCGGATAGCAATCTAAGATGATCCAGGATCTGGAAAGTAGAAGCCATGAAGCAAGTCAGGTGCTGGGATTAATGAGGAAGTCAGGATTCATCAGCAAACTAGGACACAGGGTTAAGGAGTAAAGCACAAGAAAGAACCAAAGACAAGACCACAATTAGTGAACAAACGAGGATCAAAGAGCAAGCTGAAAGCCAAGACCAAACAACAAGCAAGGATTAGTGAACTTACAAAATTAATCTCCTCATTTGCCAAAATTCATTAGTTATATTGCTCACCTTGGTAGTGTGCACAGATTAATGTATCAAATATTTGCTATTAAGTTCAGATTTGATTCCAGACTTTGAAGAGTGGGCAGTCTGCATTCAAACATCTTCCTCTTGAATAATCCAGGGGTGCCCCCTGTTCTGCATCATTTCAAGTTTTGAAAGAAGAAAGGCTCACTGGCGCTATTTGTCACTCTTCCTTCTCTATGGCCAATGACGGTCATTACTTCACAAGGTCATGTGAAATCAGCAAGAGGATACATAACATGATGATGTATGGTATAGTGCTATACTAAACATTTCCAGACTACAGTTCCCAAGGATGCATTTTGACATTGTACATGCAAAAAGTCATACAACCAGAACAAGAGTTCATCTTAAAGGGGACCTCTGCTCTAAGCTAAGATGGTCGAATTTGTTCTTCCCAAGAATATAATTAATTTATATTGCTAACTTCACTTCTTGCCAGCAAGGCTATAGCAACCCACCAGGGCTCAGCAAGATGTTGTTGCTGAAGTAAACCTTGCTGAATAGGAAGTCCTGCATTCGGTCCAAGGAGGCACCTCCCGCAGCACGCCGCTCCCGGGCAAGCGAATGCAGGCAGACGCACGCGGCTGCGACCTCGACGGCAGCCAGCTCCACCGGCCAGCGCAAGCGCACGCGGCGCCGGAGAGCGCTGCCCACCGGCCCAGGTGATCGGGCGCGCGCGGTGCGCAACGGGGCGGGTCTCGGAGGCGCCCTGCAGAGTCAAAGCCGCGGCAACGGCCGGGGCTGGCGGCCTCGGGCCGGCGGCCTCGGGCGGCGACCAAAGGGGTCGCCGCCGTTTGGGGTGCCGTTTGGGGGGACGAGAGGGGGGCTGGGCTGGCCATGGACTCTTGTTGAAATAGGCTTGCCTACTGCTGATTCTTAGGGAAGAGGAAGGACCCCCTTTTCTTTCTTTTTTTCTTTTTATCGTTCTTTTTTTCCTCCTTCGACCTACTTTATAATCTTACCCTGCTTTAATCAGTGCTTTGAGTCATTCCTGGCCATGTCGACGTTTATATATCCTGGGGAACCCACGGGGGCTGCTATTGGCGTGGTCACGGGCAATGGTCGTTACAGCAATAGGGGCTTAACGTGTCCACGTACAAGAAGGATGGACAGATGGCTGACACCTGTCCCTCCTTCTGGTCCTGCCCCCAACCAGAGGGTGCCAGGTAGCCTTGTCAACCACCCCTCGGGTCTGACGGTGCTGCTGCTCAATGACAGGTCGGTCATTAATAAATCTTCCCTCATCCATGACTTGATTGTGGATAAGGGAGCCGACCTGGCTTGCATAACGGAGACCTGGGCGGGAGAGGGAGGGGATGTTGCCCTCTCCCAATTGTGCCCGCCCGGGTATCTGGTTCAACACTGTTCACGCCCAGAAGGGAGGGGAGGGGGAGTCGCGTTGGTTTACAGAGCCTCCATCTCTCTCACGGGTCTTCCAATCCCTTTGAGACCAGGGCTGGAGTGCCTCTACTTGGTGTTGGGCGAACGAGACAGAGTGGGGATTCTATTGGTGTACCGTGCACCTTTCTGCCCAGCAGTCTCCCTATCTGAGCTGACAGAGACCGTCTCGGACCTGGTGTTGAGGACCCCCAGGATGTTGGTCCTGGGGGACTTCAATCTCCATGCCGAGTCTGGACTGACCGGGGCGGCTCAGGACTTCATGGCCTCTATGACGGCCATGGGCCTGTCTCAACACGTCATTGGCCCGACCCATGAACGTGGACACACTCTGGACCTGGTATTCACGACGGGGCAGGTAGAGGATGACCTGAGGGTGAAGAACTTATGTTTGACTCCCCTGTCATGGTCAGATCACCTCCTGGTGAGGTTTGTGCTCGAGAGCGGCCTCTCCCTCTATAAGAGTGCGGACCCAATTGTATGGGCCCGCCCCCGGAGCCGGATGGATCCGGATGGATTCCTGAAGGCCCTGGGGGAGTTTCCGGCTGACAAGACTGGTGCTCCTGTCGAGGCTCTGGTCGAACTGTGGAACGGAGAGATGACCAGGGCTGTGGACACGATCGCTCCTAAGCGTCCTCTCCCACCGGGCAGAGTCTGCTCTTCCCCTTGGTATACACGCGAATTACGGGCGATGAAGCGAGTTGGGAGACGGCAAGAGCGTAGGTGGAGGAAATCACGGGATGAATCTGACCGAACACACTTGAGAGCCCACTATCGGGCCTATGCTGTGGCGGTGAAGGCGGCGAAAAAGAAGTTTTTTTCCGCTTCCATTGCCTCCTCACAATGCCGTCCAGCGGAGCTTTTTCGAGTGGTGCAAGGCCTGGTTCGCCCGGGTCCTAAGGAAGATCCGATGCCACCCTCAAAGGCCCGCTGTGACGACTTTGCCAGGCATTTCAGGGAGAAAATCGCTCAGATTCGTCACGAGCTGGACTCCACTAATGAATCAGAGGTCTCTGAGGAGTCGCCAATGCCACCGTCTGGTCCAAAATTATTGGAGGAATTTCAATTATTGCGGCCCAATGATGTGGACAAGGTGCTTGGAAGAGTACGTCCCACCACTTGCCTATTGGATCCTTGCCCGTCTCGGTTAATAAATAACTCCAAGCACGGGATTGGGACCTGGATCTTGGAAGTGGTTAACGCTTCTCTGAGGGAGGGTCGAGTGCCTGCCCCTTTAAAGGAGGCGGTAATACGACCGGTCCTGAAGAAAGCGTCACTGGATCCAGAGATGGCCACTAACTATAGACCTGTGGCCAACATCCCGTTTCTGGGCAAAGTGTCGGAGCGAGTGGTGGCGGGACAACTCCAAGCACTCTTGGATGAAACTGATTATCTGGATCCTTTTCAGTCCAGCTTCAGACCCAGGTACAGTACTGAATCTGCCTTGGTCGCCCTGTACGACGACCTGTGCAGGGAGAAGGACAGGGGGAGTACATCCCTGTTGGTTCTTCTGGACCTCTCGGCAGCTTTTGATACCATCGACCATGGTATCCTTCTGGATAGACTTGCGGGATTGGGGGTTGGAGGCACTGCTTTGCAGTGGTTCCACTCCTATCTCGACGGTCGATTCCAGAAGGTAGTGCTGGGGGACCATATCTCTACGTCATGGCAGCTATGCCATGGGGTACCACAGGGCTCCATTCTATCCCCTCTGCTATTTAACATCTATATGAAACCGCTGGGAGAGGTCATCAGGAGGTGTGGGCTTCGGAATCATCAATACGCTGATGATACCCAGCTTTACCTCTCGTTCTCCACTAATCCAGGTGAGGCAGTGGCTGTGCTGAACTGGTGTTTGGCCGAGGTAAGGGAATGGATGAGGGCCAATAAACTGAAACTCAACCCAGACAAGACGGAGGTCCTGTTGGTTGGCGGATCGGGTTTCGGAGAGGGTGGATTTGACCTGGTCCTGAATGGTGCAACACTCCCTCTTCGGGATAAGGTCCGCAGCTTAGGAGTACTCTTCGACCCGGAGCTTTCTTTGGAAGCTCAGGTGACAGCGGTAGCGAGGAACGCCTTCCTTCAGCTTCGGCTGATTAATCAGCTGCGCCCCTACCTGGAATACGACTGCCTGGCGACGGTGACACACGCGCTGGTGACTTCCCGCCTAGACTTCTGTAATGCGCTTTACGTGGGGCTTCCCCTGAAGACAGTCTGAACACTTCAATTGGTGCAAAATAGAGCTGCCAGGTTGCTGACAGGGATGGGGCGTTATGCTCACATGACTCCAGTCCTCCATCAGCTTCACTGGCTTCCCATTGAAGCCCGGGCCCAATTCAAGGTGTTGATTATGGCCTATAAAGCCCTAAATGGCTTGGGTCCTGGCTACCTGAACGAGCGCTTACGTCCGTATATGCCCGACCGCCCTTTGAGATCTGCGGGAGAGTCCCTTCTCCGGGAACCCTCCATGAAAGAAATTAGGAGAGTAAGTACCCGGAGGAGGGCTTTTTCTGCGGTGGTGCCCAACCTATGGAATTCACTCCCCAAAGAGGTCCGCCTGGCACCGTCGTTACTGGTTTTTCGGCGCCAGGTAAAGACCTTTTTATTTAAACATCATTTCAATTGTTAAAACATATGATCTGGCCAGGGCAACTTCTTCTTCCTTCTCTTTCTCCCCCTATATTTTTATTTTATACTGATAATTTTAATTTTATATTTGTAAATCAATGTATTTTTTGTATTTTTATATTTAATGGTAATTTATTATGTACTATTGTATTTCAATGTATTTTATCATGTTGTAAGCCGCCCCGAGGTTTCGGCAAGGGGCGGCATAGAAATGTTATAATAATAATAATAAAATAATAATAATTGGGTGGACATCCTGAATGAGTGGAGCCAGGCTAGAGGCTGCCAGTATTTCATTTGGAAGCTGTCACCAGCAGTTCTGACACTCACTACATGTGATCTCCAGAGCCCTATAGATCCTGGCAATTACTAAAAAATTAGCAGGCAGAGACTTTTCTTTGTAGCTATGTTATGTATTCATTTATTTATTGGATTTATGTCCCACCTGTCCCCTGCAAAGTCCCAAAGTCACCCAGTAAGCTTCAATCGGAGTGGGAATCCATTTTGGTTTGGGAGCAGGGTTCCATGAGATATTTTCAGCTCAACACCATGAACTCTGGCCCACTTTATCTGTCCTAAGCATGACTTGTGCTGAGAATTCAAGTAAACTGTTGGAAGGGAGTCCAAAAGTTGCCCAGGTATAAGTAGCAGCACTACCTTGCA
Organism: Varanus komodoensis; assembly: GCF_004798865.1. Taxonomy (NCBI): domain Eukaryota; kingdom Metazoa; phylum Chordata; class Lepidosauria; order Squamata; family Varanidae; genus Varanus; species Varanus komodoensis. The sequence continues at coordinate 17,560,513 of NW_025336598.1, forward strand.
CACCCATTTATTTATTTAGAAATTTTCTATGCTGCCCCATTCACCGAAGCCTCGAGGCAGCTCACAACAGAAATCAATTAAAAATATAAAATAAGTTAACAATATGAAATAAGTCGCCCTGGCCAAAGAATAAAATAAATAAATACTATTAACAGTTAAAATGATGCTTGAATAAAAAGGGCTTCACCTGGCACCGAAAAACAAATAACGACGGTGCCAGGCGGACCTCTCTGGGGAGTGCATACCATAGATTGGGCACCACCACAGAGAAAGCCCTCCTCTGAGTACTCACCCTCCTAATTTCCTTCACGGAGGGTTCCCGGAGAAGGGCCTCTCCCGCTGATCTCAGGGGGCAGGCGGGCATATATGGAAGTAAGCACTCCTTCAGGTAACCAGGACCCAAGCCGTTTAGGGCTTTATAGGTCATCACCAACAACTTGAATTGGGCCCAGACTACAATGGGAAGCCAGTGAAGCTGACGGAGGACTGGAGTCATGTGAACATAATGCCCAGTCCCCGTCAGCAGCCTGGCAGCTCTATTTTGAACCAATTGAAGTATCCGGACCGTCTTCAAGGGTAGCCCCACATAGAGCGCGTTACAGAAGTCAAGTCAGGAGGTCACCAGCGCGTGTGTCACTGTCGCCAGGCAGTGGTACTCCAGGTAGGGGCACAGCTGATGGATCAGTTGAAGCTGAAACAAAGTGCTTCTTGCCACCGCTGTCACCTGAGCTTCCAGTGAAATCTCCGGGTCGAGGAGCACTCCCAAACTGCAAAACTTGTCCCTAAAAGGGAGTGCAACCCCATTCAGGACTAGGTTCAATTCACCCTCACCGAAGCCCAATCCGCCAACCAACAGGACCTCCCTCTTGTCTGGATTGAGCTTCAGTTTATTGGCCCTCATCCAGTCCATTACCTCGGCCAGGCACCAGTTCAGCACAGCCACTGCCTCACCTGGATTGGTGGAAAACGAGAGGTAGAGCTGGGTATCATCAGCGTACTGATGATTCCGCAGCCCACACCTCCTGATGACCTCTCCCAGCGGTTTCATGTAGACGTTAAACAGCAAAGGGGACAAAATGGACCCCTGCGGTACTCCATGGCATAGCTGCCATGGCGCAGAGCCATAGTCCCCCAGCACCACCTTCTGGAAATGGTCATTGAGATAGGAGTGGAACCACTTCAAAGCAGTGCCTCCGACCCCCAATCCCACTAGCCTATCCAGAAGGATACCATGGTCGATGGTATCAAAAGCCACTGAGAGGTCCAGAAGAACCAACAGGGATGCACTCCCCCTGTCCTTCTCCCTGCACAGGTCATCGTACAGGGCGACCAAGGCAGATTCAGTACCGTACCCGGGTCTGAAGCCGGACTGAAATGGGTCCAGATAATCAGTTTCATCCAAGAGTGCTTGGAGTTGTCCTGCCACCACCCACTCCAACACCTTGCCCAGAAATGGGATGTTGGCCACTGGTCTATAATTAGTGGCCATCTCTGGATCCAGTGACACTTTCTTCAGGACCGGTCGTACTACTGCCTCCTTTGAAGGGGCAGGTACCCGACCCTCCCTCAGAGAAGCGTTACCCACTTCCAAGATCCAGATCCCAATCCCATGCTTGGCATTATTTATTAACCAAGATGGGGAAAGATCCAATAGGCAAGTGGTGGGACATACTCGTCCAAGCACCTTGACCACATCATCAGGCCGCAAAAACTGAAATTCATCCATTAATTTTGGACCAGATGGCGGCTTTGGTATCTCCCCAGAAACCTCTGAGTCACTAGTAGAGTCTAGCTCGTGACGAATCTGAGCGATTTTCTCCCTGAAATGCTTGGCAAAGTCATCACAGCAGGCCTTCGAGGGTGGAACCGGATCTTCCTTAGGGCCAGGGTGAACCAGGCCTTGCACCACTTAAAAAAGCTTCACTGGACAGCATTTTGAGGAGGCAATGGAAACGGAAAAGAATTTCTCTTTTGCCACCCTCACCGTCACAGCATAGGCCCGATAATGGGCTCTTAAGTGTGTTCGGTCAGATTCATCCCGTGATCTCCTCTTCCTACGCTCTAGCTGTCTCCCAGCCTGCTTCATCGCCTGCAATTCAGGTGTATACCAAGGGGAAGAGCGGGCTCTGCCCGGCGGGAGAGGACACTTGGGAGCGATTGTGTCAACAGCCCTGGTCATCTCCCCATACCATAGTTCAACCAGAGCCTTGACAGGAGCACCAGTCTTGTCAGCCGGAAACTCCCCCAGGGCCTTCAGGAATCCATCCGGATCCATCCGGTTCCGGGGGTGGACCCACACAATCGGGTCCGCACCCTTACAGAGGGAGAAGCCGCTCTCGAGCACAAACCTCACCAGGAAGTGATCTGACTATGACAGCGGTGTCAGACATAAATTCTTCACCCTCAGACCACCCTCTTCCTGCCCCGTCAAGAAAACCAGGTCCAGAGTGTGTCCACATTCATGGGTCAGGCCTGTGACATGTTGAGACAGCCCCATGGCTGTCATGGAGACCATGAAGTCCTGAGATGCCCCGGTCAGACCAGTCTCATCATGGTGATTGAAATCCCCCAGGACCAACCTCCTGGGGGTCCTCAACACCAGGTCCGAGACGATCTCCGTCAGCTCAGGCAGGGAGACTGTTGGGCAGGAGGGTGCACGGTACACCAACAGAATCCCCAATCTGTCTCAGTTGCCCAACACCAAGTAGAAGCACTCCAGGCCTGACCTCAAAGGGACCGGAAGTCCCATGAGGGAGATGGAGGCTCGGTAAACCAAAGTGACCCCCCTCCCCTCCCCTCCAGGCATGGACGGTGCTGAACCAGATACCCGGGTGGGCACATTTGAGAGAGGGCAACATCTCCCCCCTCCTGCCCAGGTCTCCATTATGCAAGCCAGGTCGGCCCCCTCAATCACAATCAAGTCATGGATGAGGGAAGATTTATTGTGGACCAACCTGGCATTGAGCAGCAGCACCGTCAGGCCTGAGGGGCAGTTGACAAGACTACCTGGAACCCTCTGGCTGGGGGCAGAACCAGAAGGAGGGACAGGTGTCAGCCATCTGCCCCTCCTTCTTCTATGCAGACACATTAAGCCTCCACCGCTGTAATGTCCATTGCCCATGACCACCCCAGTGGCAGCACCCCCGCGCTTCCCAGAAAACTCAAGCGTCGACATGGCCAGGGACGACTCCATAAAAACAAATTAAAATACAATAAAACTTTAAAACAATCAAAAACTCCCCATTCCCTCCCCCAATACAAAATTCAAATTTCCCCAACCGACCTAGTCCCCCGCCAGCCTAGCCCTGCATGGCCATGAACGGCCACAAACGGTGGCACCGCCCTTTGGCCGTTGCCCTTCGGCGACCCATGGCGTGCCACATGCAGGCCTACACACCTGTTGTGGAGTTCTGCACTTCAAGTAACTTTCAAGTTTTTTCCTAGCTAGTAGGAGAATAATTTAGGACAAAGAAGGGGCCTGCTAGCATTCCCAAGGGTTCTTGGACTTGATCTCAGCTTAGGTAACTTCTTAGGCCAGGAACAAGCATGGGAAAGACATCTGACAAACGCAAGAGAGTCGGATTCTGGAATATCTTGCCATTTCTACTGCTGAGTCCCAGTTCAACACTCTTAACCACTACATCACATTCAATGGGGTGAAAGAGGTTGCCAGGGCTACAGCTGAGAGAAGTAATTTCTCCATAGAAGACTTCTAGGAGTGGACTGATCCCTCCCCCATTCATACTTTTTTCCTGTTGCAAGTTTCTTAATTTTGTTTGTGATGATGGGGCAACAAAACTACAGAAGGTCTGAGACCTTTTCTGAATTTATTTGAGGCAAGTTGTGGCAAGTTTGTTTATCTCTAAAGTTCCCCCTTCCCCCACCACACCTTCCTTGACAAGAAATCTATTTTCAAAAGTGCTTATATTTAATTTAATTTCCAATGTCACGATTTTGTAGCTCTCCAAATCCTCTATGTGTCACTCAGTGGTACACATGAGATCCTCAGACTTGTGTTAACTTACAATATGGCAAGTCTGTGTGGACTATTTCAAGGGGAAAAAAGCTGGTGGGCTTAGGATTGCTGTACCCTTCTCCTGCCTTTTTCGGCAACCTTTCACTTCTCCCACTTTTACACACTTGATTCAGAGCCAGAAAGTAGCAAATAGAGCAGAGTTAGAGAGAATGGCAGGTGGAAAAGGGGTTAAGCAACACCCTCCTCCACTACTTTCTCCGCCAGATACTACTGTACCATTCTATGCACTTTGCAGGTGTATGTGGATCTGGGATACTGCAAATTGCTTAGCTTTGTTTTTTTGCCAATGGAAACTGAACAACTGCAACTTCTTTAAAACCTTAGCACTAAAACAAACACAACACTTCACTGCGGTCTCTTCTAAATAATAGCATCCATCAGATTCATTCACTTAGTTTGCATTCCTTTGTGGTATTGACTGCCTAACAAACTGCAATGTACAAGAAAATTGCCTTTGGGAACAGTGGACACGATAAGCCAAAGAACATCCAAACTGGACAAGAACAATTCTGATACATGTGAACTTTATAAATGTTGTCCATGACAGCCTTTAATCAATATGAAATATGGCAGAGGTCTCCAAATGGTATCAACAGACCTCTGGAAATGACAAATAATTTGCCATTGCTATTAGTAGCACATTTGTCAACTGCGGTTTGTGGAACAATAACATCTGTTGGGTGACGTTTTCTGAGCTTCAGCAGAACGGTGATGCATTGCAATGCTACCGCAACACCATTTCTCTCATCTTTGATATAGTATGTTTACAACTGCTAAGATAACTTACTAATTGAAGCTTGTCAGTGATTCTTTTCTTTAAAGGGAAGCCTACATTTTGAAAAGAACTCTTGACAACTCTAGACTTGCCTTAAGAAGAGTGTTTTTCTGTTAGAAAAGCCTAGCAAAGCGCATAGCAAGGGAATGAGCTCCACAGGAAGGAAGTTTTGTTTCAGAGCTGTCTTCTGGCATCAAGATAATTGGTGGTCTTCAGGAGGTACGGGATAAAACCACTGAGGGCACCTTCCTACATATATTTTGACAGAAAATATCCTAGAACTCCCAGCATTCCCTTATGAACCATGACAATGCTGGCAGTTACAGGTGAGTTCTTTGTTTCACCATGTCCTAACCTACTTTACATGATTGTAAAGATGACAACAAAATAATATTAAAGAAGTGTTTTGAGGTTCTGAAGCCTTATATGTACACACCGTCTGGATGAGCTTAGGGATAGATGAAAGTGAACAAACTGAATTAATCTGAATCAGAGTCTTTGGATTGAAAAGTGCACTGGGAAGATGTGGAAAATCAGTTCTTGATAGGGTCACATTCCACTTGAAGGACCAGTTTCACAGCAAGCAGTGTACCTGAATTCATTGCAGGCTGCAGTGACCTGGAGTGCACAATGGCAAGCAAACAGACAGTGTCTTTTAAGTGGTAGCCCCACAGATGGAAGTCTCCTCTGAATGAATTATACTTGAACCCTACAGTACAAGCATTTAAAAATGTATGCAGTTCCAAATTGTCTTTCCTTCCAGTGTTTTTGTATGTCATTTTTAACTGCTAATACTGGAATCTGTGCTACTGTTTGCATGTACAATTCTCAAGCTCTGTTTCAAAGTAACGTATACCAATTTAATGGTTCTAATGTAACATTATATCTTGCTTTTGGGTATACTGATTTGTGAAGTGAGAGCCATGAATAGTGCCCTAGAAATGCTTACAGGCTGTGCAACAAAATGTGCAGCGATGTGGTATTGACTATAGATAGAATGGCCTGAGGTTGCGGGGCATCACTACATCTGCTGAAACTCCACTAAGAGGAATTCAAATGAAAGAAGCTCCTATGGATCCAGAAATTCATGTGGGATGCAGCTCATTTTCACCTGATGGGTTTATTTGTTGTAGTAATTGTTTTCATAGGACCTTATGCACAACAACTCTGCAACTACAGCAATGGGAAGCTATCATTGTTGAGCTAAGTGAGCTATGCTTTGTAAGACAATGTTTTAATAGGTATGGATTCTGTCTGACATGGTCCATTCTATCTAGACCCTAGAACATACCTTTCAGAACCTGGAATTTGGCCCTTTGGCCAAATGAACAAACAAAAAGGCTTCCCAGTCTATAAGGCTGTAATTGTCTTGGAATGCCACAATGTCTTGGGATTGCTAATGGAAAGTAGGATATGTGTTCCTTTGTACAGGAGTGCACTGGATTGCAGCAGAGGGGTATCCTCTAGGGATGGAGAAGTCCAAAAGAAGCAGCTTCTTCTCCTTTCCTTTCCTCTCCTCTCCTCTCTTCTCTTCCTGTTCTGACTCAAAGAGTTACGGAAGTTACAAATGATCATATTCCATCTGGATAGTGTGCCTCCCCAAGAATCCGCAGGGTCACCCAGAAGTACCACCATGGAAGGGTGGCGTCTCGTCTGTCAGTTGGGCTCCTTATCCATTGCCATGTGTACTCTGAGCTTTATAGGAGCAGTTCATGGTGTGGAATAGGTGGTGAAGCTATTTACAGGATGCTGTTCAGAACCTTGGATAGCTTCTATACAACTCAGAAACTAGCTAGCATGGTTAAGAATCCCCACTGCTAGAGTCACCACCAAGCATCCTGACCATTTGCCTGATGATTGCCTCAATTGTGCACTATTGCAGAGCATCAAAGAAGCAAAAGTAACTGCTGTGAAGCAGATGATCAGATTTACCTGCATTAAAAACACCCTCAAGAAGTTAATTAGTGCAATAAACTAAAAAGCTGAATAGAAAGAAAGAATGGTACATTAGGCCTGGTAAAGCTGCATGGATTCAAGTAGGAAATGCTTCACACCCACTAATGAGCAAAGTTAGAAGGGACCATGCTTTGGTTGCTTGGAGACCTCTACTTTTGTCTAATTAACAGCACAAGTTAATAAACAAGTCAGCATAGCACTAAAGGCATTTTTAAAAATTGTACTGGGATAATATTAAAATGTGACCTCTTTCACTACTGGACAGGTCTTATGGGAAGTCATTATGTATAGCACTTTCTAAGCTCCCAGAGTTAATTTGCCAATGAGCACTTGAATGCTTACCACAAAGAACAGCAAGAAAAATAAAACACTGGGAAACCAATAGATATCAGACTTCAGAATGCAAACTTCTGCCAGAGTTATCTTGTTAAGAGGTTGTTATACCAACACTGTGCTGTTGTTACAAATGTAGGACTGATTCGCACATGCATGCACATCGCTTGAGTCATTTTGTTAGAGCTCTGTACTCACAGCTGAAGATATAGGAAATGTAAGGAAGGC
>NW_025336598.1:17567940-17675356 GCF_004798865.1 Varanus komodoensis
CCCAAACACTACAAATCCAAGAAAGTAGGACAGGAAACCCTTACGTCCTCTTCCAATCTCCTGCCCCATCTCCAAAGTCATCTCAGGCAGCTCACACCTGCCTTCCCAAACAGTAGTGGTGGTGACAAGATAGGAGAAGAAAAGGAAACGTTCCTCTGCTGTTATCTCCCACTTTCTATCACCTTCCAAAGTAATGCTGGTTTCAAGAGTTGCAGGTTACTCCAAGATGCCTGCAGGGATGGAACAATGATGGAAAGGGCAAGGAAGAGAAGGGAGGCTAAGGCTGTAGCAGTAGTAGTGCAGTAGGGTGGGCCATGGAATCACAGAATAGCAGGGTTGGAAGGGGCCATGACGGCCATTGAGTCCAACCCCTGCTGTTGCAGGACACCACGTTACACCATCCCACTCAGATGGCTGTCCAGTTTCTTTCTGAATGCCTCTAGTGTGGGAGAGAACTCTCTAGGCAGATGGTTCCACTGTCATATTGCTCTGACAGTAAGGAAGCTTTTCCTGATGTCCTGAATCTGAGTTGTCGCAGCTTGAACTGATTAGGTTCCTTTGCCCATTTTCCTCTCATGGCCATACCACTTCCTGCTAAGGACTACAGGAGAGATAAGGGCACCTGTGAAGGGACTGGGAATTAGCTCTTGGAGTAAAAGATGAAGGGAGATACTTTTAAAGGAACCTATGACACACCCTACTGCACTGCCTCTGTGGAAACATGTAGTAGGAAGCTTCTGAGACACCTTTATCCTTGCTTGTGCTGTGGAGTTTCACACTCAAACCCTGCATTGAGGTCACTATATGCTTCTTAGGTACCCTGCTTGCCTCTCACTTGGGATTCACATATAACACTCAGCCTCTTACACTGTGAGTCCATTTCCTGATCCCCCAGTGATGCTAGCAGTCACCCAAAGACTCCATTCTCCCCCAAGCTTAAACAGATATGGAGTAATGACCAGAATACTGCTATTTCTCTCACTTCTGTGTCCACTGAGTTGCTCTCAAAGGTATGTGTGTCCCTTCCCTTAAAAACCCACTCTCATTCCAGGGGTTATTTCCACAAATGGAAACAAAAGATTCATTCAGGAGCTCACCTTTCTTAGAACAGTTAACATTTTCCAAAACCAGAATGTGTCTATTCTACACAGCATTCTTTCCAGCTTGTGCTGCTGATTCTGATTCTGTCCCTAGGCATCCCTGAACCAGGATGAAAATCAAACTGCCTCTCCCTGCTTTCTGCCCCTGCCAAGTTTCCCAGTGCTGTAATTTTTTGAGTGCTCGGAGCTTTCAGGAAGAGAGAAATGGAACCCTAGCTCTCTGTCACAGAACTGCTCTGCATTTTCCTTGCTCTAGGGAGAAAGAAAGAACAAGCAGGAAAGCACATGGGGCGGGGGGACTCAAACCAGACTGGGCAATCCCAAGTGAGTGGGATTGCAGGATTAAGCTATCCCCAGTGAATCCAACTGACATGGTTCATACTTCCAAGACGTCAACACCTTATGCAGTATACAGGAGTATCCTTGCTCCTCTGCTCTGCACTTTTACTAGATGGCTGTTACTGACTGTTTAGCTGAGGCACTTTGACAGATAATGGAAGGGGGCTGAAGCAGCTTCAGGATACCTTGTGGCCTCCATTTCTTCCTTGCCCCTCAACCCAGCCTGCTTCCACCTTCCAAGGCCACTTTCCCTGGACAGCAGCCAGCATGCTTCTTTCACCACCAGCTGAGGGGAAAGGGGCAGATGGCTGGTTTCCACTTTGAAGGTTGGAGCACTATCTCCGATCTTGGAGTTGGAAGTCTGAATGATCCTATGCCCACTGAGAATGTATGGGGACTTGTTCCCTCCAGTGAGTATTTCTGTGTCTTTGAAGAATGACCTTGCATCCTGGAGGATTTTAACCACAAAAGCAGATGTGGATATTTTATAACTATTTCTCAGGTCTGACTGCAAATTAATGTGAAACTTATTCAAATATACATTTTCAATTCTATAGGCATTTAAAGCTACTGGTACTTCCCCCTCCCCCTCTGTCTCCATCTCCATCTCTGTCTCCAACATATTGATTACAAACATCTTTCTATCATCTTTAAAATAATGCAAATACTGTTGGAGTTACACGCACTCACACACTCTTTAAAGGTTTGGATCCCTCCACACTTAGGTGATGCCTGAAGGCATTGCAGCTTTAATTGTTCCCCCTTGAAGCTCAGTCTGCCACATTTCCATTCCTGGTTGTGGACTTTTTGTGTGTTTAGGGGTGGGTATGGGGTTATCCATATCTAAAAAAGTGTGTCTTTTGGAATCCATTACCTGAAACTGCAATCTCAAATGTGTACTTTCACCCCAAAGTCTACAACATTAAAATGCTTTGAAAAATGCATTTCCAAAACTGCACTTCTTTAGTGTTCACATTTTTCAAACATGAGCAATTGTTTGGAAATGCTTTTTCCAGAAAAACAATTTGCTGACATTCATGTTTACTTCCAGAAATGAAAATGGGGCAAACCTGAGGAAAAACTGAAGCAGAACAAAATGCTCATATGTCACTACTTCTGACTAACTTCTTTCTTGCATATTAGTGAGGTTATGCTGCCCAGCTTACTAGCACTTCAGAGTATGGGCGGTTGCTTCACCTCAGAAATCAACTGATTTGCATGGTTTGTAAAAGTCACGGCCTCTTCTCATTCTTTGTCTTGATCGCCTAATATGCTTTTACAACTCACGCATAGGAACATAAGGAGGGCCATACTGGATCTGACCAAGGTCCATCACAAAGACCCACATTCTGTTCACGTAGGGGACAACCAGGTGCCCACAGGGAACCTTCAAGCACACTCCAACTGATGTTTCCCAGGAACTGCTATATATAGACATATTACCTCTTGAGGTCATATCTAGCTATCAAGACTAGTAGCAACTGGTACACTTCGGCTCCCATGAGTTTGCCCAAATCTCCTTTACAGCCATCCAAATTGGTGGCCTCTTGAGGGAATGAGGTTCATAGATGAACTATGCATGTGTGAAGAAACATTTTCTCTTATCTGTCCCAATCTTCCACCAACCACTATCATGTACTGACCTGGGTTCTGCTATTGTGTGAAGATAAGAAAATATCTCCCTATCCACCTTCCCCACCTCATAAATAATTTTGTATAGTTGTATCATGCATCTGCTGACCTACCTATTTTCAAAGCTAAACAGTTCCAAACATCGCAACCTTTCCATGTAAGGCACACTTCCCCACCCATCATCAAACACCTGTGGTTGAAGTAGTTGTTAATACACATTTTGCAGGTCAACACATGGTTTCAGCTTCTGCTTTAGTCAGTTTTTCCTAATTTAAACATGCTCACAGAGACACAGACACACATACAGGTGAATGAGGGAGGATTTTTCTAAGAGTTCTACAGGCACAGAGAAGTTAATGTCAGGTTGATCATCCCAACATTCTTCTTTATCTGCAAGTCAAAGTCTTGTCAGACTAGGCCTCATAGTTACCCATCATACAAGGGTAACTTAGCCCTGACAAAGGAATATTTGTGATCTGTAGCAACATAAATCTGAAAGACATGCAGTGATATTTCACTTAAGTTCAGGAAGTAGGTTTCTTGTTTGTCCCTTTCTTTGAAGACTGTTATAGGCTATGCATGTTTCATTGAGTCATTTTACATAAATATGCATTCCCAAACTTGTGTTAAATTATAAGTCTAAAATCATTTATCATTCAATGATGCTATCCAGAGTTCTCTCAGGAGAAGGAAAAATTTCTCAGCTCTCATGTTATACAGTTCAGTTTCTCACTGGATCTGCACTGTGAAAATAGATACGCACTTTTCCACTTTTCATATCTCAAATAGCTGCCATGACAGCTCTCTCATCCCTTTGTTGGATATTATTAGAAGCTCTAAATTAGGGATAGGTTGGCATTTGCTCCAGGGAGAATATGTGAAGGTTTTCATATGAGAATTTGAGAAGGGTTCCCATTTGGGTGGAATAATTTCCTTTCAAGTGAAATTTCAGGAACTACCACATTCTAGACACTCATAAATGATGCCAAGTTTGCATTGCTTGCTCAGAGATCTTTGTGCATGTCAGGTGAGGTCTACCAAACTCCAGAAACACTCCCAAGGTGCAATATACTTCACTTTGTAGGTACGAAGGACTTTTTACCATCTTCATGTCTCCCACATATGTTAGATTACAGCTCTCATAATCCCCAGTAACCCTGACTCAAGGTTAGGAATGATGCAATCAAATACAGGCAGCTGAGAACTTTTTGTCCCTCTTGTCTTTGGGAATGGTAGATTGGCATATTTGGAAGGGTACAAGGCTGTGGAAAACTAGTCTAGTTTCTGAGTTTCTTCTCACTCCTCCACACCATATTTGTTGTGTCTGACTTCTGTTTGTCCATGCAGGAGAGGAAACAATCCAGAGTAATCAAAAGATGCAGGTCAGCAGGTGCCGAAATGTATGAGTGGCTGTGTCTCTAGCAATAGGAATGGGGACTTCAGCTGCAATAAAGCAACCATATGTGGCTTACTCAGAAGTAATCCCTAGTGGCAGGGCTGGACAGGTTCCCAGAACTACCTTCTGTCCCATAGATCTTATTCAAATGTATGCTAGAATTGAATGGCACTTACTGTCAAATACATCAGAATAGAATTACAATCCTGTTTCGAATTGATGGACGTCATTATGAATCACAGAAGGGATTCTAATCAACAACTCTAGACTCTCACTTTTTTATTAATACATCCACACAAATAAGCCTTCTGGAATCTCAGAAGCTAGCTTCCTGACCTGTGACTTTTGATTCTTTCTAATTATAGTATTGCCCTACTATTGTTTTCCTTGTTTTTCTGTTTATCAAACACTGTTATCTGCATTTATTTGGAAAGGAAGGAAAATTGTTTCTTTTGAAATGAAGTCATGATCACCATTAATTGAGCACTTATATAGAATGATTTGCAAGAAGGCTGGTTCAACTATTTTGGGATAAGTTTCCTTTTCAAAAACCAAGAGAATTCAATGAACAAAAATTCTTTCAGCATACAACCAGAGGCTAAGCCCATTTAATGTTAGCTCAGGTTTCACAATGCCAGGAAATTTGAGGCTAAGGCTGACCCCCATCATACTCCAAAATCAATGATTATGTTGTACAATACTGATATTGAAAATTGAGCTTTCTTACAAACTGGCCTCCACATACCCACATTTTCCATTTCCTTCTGTTACAACTCCAGATGGAGAAGATGAAGTGCCTGGGACCAGCTAAGAACGCCTTAATTGTTCTGTATAGCCTTATGAAGCATCTGGACCTCCCTATATTGTTAGAGAAATCCTCCCATGAGTTGCTAGATATTTCCATGTTGCTCACAGCAGGACCTGGGGCAGGATGGGTTAAACAGGATGGGAAGCTCTCTTGAAAAAACCTTCTGCTGTTTTATCCCTCTTTTCCTTCTCCTTTATGTACTTATTTATTTTGTGGCTGAATTGCATGAACATGTATTTATTTTGTGACTGAATTACACGGCAAGCATGTTTTGTGACATTGCATTGCATCATCACCTGTCACAAGGCATGGCAATTAAACCATCAGTTTTAGTTTCCAATTTCCTGGCTTTGTGGAGCTTCAGCTAACTTGTGCTTGAGCTAATTCTGGTCTAAAACTAACAGGTTTGTTTCTAATCACTGGAGAGACAGTGACAAGAAGAATATCAATATCAATAATAATCAAAAATATGATTATTATATCAATAATATTCAGCACTGAATATTGTTACATTCCAGTAACAGAAATGTTGGTTGGTGCCACAAGAAAGCAGCACCAGGTAGTGTAACTGGAAGCCAGTTGAAAGCTTAGCTACTTCTTATAGAATGGTAGAAGTCAACATGGTTTACAAAGTCCACTGACTTGTTTTGTTCCATGAGTTTCTCTCAGTTTCCTGAATGGATCTAGAAGTGGAAGACTGCCAGCATCTGATACTGCTCATAATGTACAAAGAGATGCTGCACCCCTCCTTCATCAACTGGGGCATTGTTGGTAATAAAATGGAGCTTGCAGATTGGTACTTCATACATGTCCAAATATATTTTAACTTGATCACATTTCACTGAACTGTAGATTCTGTGAATCTAAACTCAGAATTTTACAGTAGATCTTAACAGATGCGGGTTGCTTGGGGAAACTAGAATGCCACCCCCTTGAAAGTGGTATATTTCTATTTGGCACTTAAATATCTGCAGATTGGTGTTTGTGAATTCACTTTTTGGTTCATAACAACCCAAAGTGTTCATTTGCATCATGCTAGAACCACAGTTGTAAAAATAAAAAAAAATGTTTTGACTCTAGTTTGAAATTATAGAAAGAAACAAGTTTAAATTGTCAAAGCAATGGGAATAAGGTTGAAACTGGATTCCAACGTACTGTGCATGTATTTATTTGTCTATATCTATATAAAGGAACCTATTTGCATTAGCATTGGATAAAGTACAGAGGAAGAGGAGGAGGAAGAAGAAGAAGAAGAGGAAGAAGAAGACACTAATTTGATAGAAGTTTAAGGTGCTTGCTTCATCCATAGCAAAATTTTTACCTTTTGAAGACAGACAATGTTTCTGGGATAACTAGCAAAATGTTCATACAAAGATGAGACATCATGAATTGTCACAACTAGAGAAGGGTAAACTTGTCCTAACAGAAATTATGGTTTGCTAATGCATTCCTGAATTCCTGTGCTCAGGTGAAAGTTCTCTATTATTCCAAGTTCTCAAATGTGAACTAGAAGAAATGCATATAAATCGTCTTTGCCTGCCATTCAGTCAGCCGTCCTAGACTTCATTGTCTCCTTCCTTCATTCTTGAAATGCTCCATGTGTGAACTCACACAAGCATAGCTGTCTCCAGGGACAGTGTTTAAACATGGGAGCGCCTCCTGGGATGTCCATGTGAGTCCCCACATCTGATGTACCCTAGGGAGTGCCTTGATGGCGCCAGTGGTATCATACCAACTCTGAAGACAGCAACACTCCTGCAAGCACAAAAGAAGGTTGTTGCTGCTGCCATTTGTTCTGGTTTGTTTCAGCCAGCTGAAAGGAGTGAAAGCTGAGTCTTGCAGATCACACAGGTATTCAATCTTGATCTCAAATTCATTGCATAAGTCATCCAGCTTGGTTCAACATAGCAAATTCAGCTTGAGAGTCCCAATTTCAAATTTTGCCAGCATCACTAGTGTCAAATGAAGTTGAGCCTATTGATACAGTTCCTTTCCCTCTCCTCCCCCTTTTTGTCTTCTTCCTAGTTTTTTCAGGTATTTGGAAATGCCACATTCATGTTTCAGGGCTGGAGAATTATCTCAGGAGCTGTACACCAGGTATTGATGGAACTAGTTTTGGATCTACTGGAAGATCTCTGGGTCATTTGTGGTAGATTATCAAAAACTTTTGATTCTTACTGGTTTAAGAACAGGAAATAAGGAAAGTTTGTTGTTGATGGAAATGATGTTGTTTAATCCCTATCATGACTACTCTTCTCTTACCTATTTATTTCAAGGTTTCCTTCTGTAAAATCATATATTTTACACATCAATCATCTTTTGCCCAATCTTTTTGCAACCATAGCTGCAATCCCCAATTTCCTGCAATAACTTCAATAGGCAATGAAATTTTTAGACAGCTACCATATTTTTGTAAACATGGATAGAACTGTGTTGTGAGAAACCTTGCAAAAGTCACTTATCTTTCTTCCTGATCTACCTCAAGAAATAGTTGTACAGGCATTATTGGACAATATCTTGATGTCCTTGGAGGGGAAAAAAAAGAATGATAGATACATGAAAGGTAGCAAATAATTTCAGAGAAAAACAATGTTTCCTAATTTAGAAACATTGTTTAATTCAATTTTATTGCTCCTTTCTGTTTATGGTAAGTAATTCTACAAAGCAATTATTGACAATTATTACAGCTCTAGTAGCAATAACTGCTTTATTTGTTAATTAAATACTTATTTTGAGCACTTCAGCTGAAGTGTAACAAAATATTTACTAATTCCCACTATCAAAGCCCTTGTTTGTAACTCATGAAAGCATTCAAAGTGTTTGTCTCTCAAGGATGACTGAGGAACAGGTTCGGAAGTATGAATTTCCTTTTCCCAAAGCTAAAACAGCAAAGGAAAGTTGTGCACCAAAAAAGCAGCTAATTAAGATATGAGATGGTACACCACTTTAAAAAAAAAAAAAAACTATAGCCATTAACTACCCAATAATTGCCCCAGCTCTACATATGTTGAAATTCTCTACTCAGTATGTATGTGGCATTTACATCATATAATTTGCAAATCAACAAGTGCTGATTTGAGAACCCCAGCAGTATTTATTAAATTTACTACATAATTATATTTACACAGGATGATTTTAGTTCAGCAGCTCAGCTCAGTGCAGGTGTAACTAGCAGTCATATTGCTTTCATTTGCTTGATTCCATACAGTGAACCAAGCATCTATGAGTGAGGACTTGCACTCATATTTTTCTCATTTTCTTGATTCTGCATCAAGCATCCATGAGCAATTTCTTTTAATTCCTGTAATTGTCTAAGATTTGTTTTTGCCCTTATGTCATTGGCAGGAAATCTATTCATAGCCAACAGGGAAGAAATGTTTGAAAATGGCTTATAATTATAAGGCTTAAAGTGTATCTATTGAATATGCAACTAATGGTCAATCTTGTTAACTTTTTGTTGTATGTTAAAAATAAAATGTGAACAAAGAAAAAGTTGGTGGGGAAGAAAGTGGGTTTCTGCTTCACAGTTGAAGAATAATAGAAACTTGCAGGGGGTTGTCAGCAGCAAGAACAAGATTGTTTATTTTTTCCACTGAAGTACCAAGCTGTAGATTTTATAGTTGCCAACTACAGATGCATGAGAATTTTGTTGGGTTTCATTCTTATTTTGAATTTACCCCATTGACAACCCTAATTGTACACAGGTGTGTCATTTTCTGGAAGAACTCACACATTCATGAACTTACATTTGTGCTTGAAAAGGGTACACTTTTTAAAAATGTGCATCTTTTTAAATGCACATCTTAAAAAGCACATTTGTATGCTTTGGTCTATGTACCTGCTATTAAAAGTGTGTGTGTTTGGCAACATGATAAACCAAGCTCAGAGGCAGAACTTTAATAGTTTCAATGAGCTTGAATTGTACTGATTTTCCTATCTCTATTGCCACCTTTCAGAAAAGGGTCCCAGTTCTTGCACATTATAGTCTGCTCAGATAGATTCCTCAGACTCTGAAGAGGAGGCAGAGCAGGGCAAAGAACTTGGCAAGTTCACAGTTCCCTAGTGAAGATTTTCAGACAGTGTGTAAGAGCCTTCCTACCTGGGAAAGTGAGGGAGACATTTCAGAACTGGGAGGAGGAGGAGGAGGAGGAGGAGACTGAGAGGGAATTCCTTGAATCTGTCCAGAAACAAGAAGTGAAATGAGTAGATCAGTTCAGAAGTAACCAGTGTTCCCACCATCTAATCCTCAAGCACAAAAGCTCCCCTGAGGATGGAGCCAGAAGCTTTTCTGAAAGGGGGGAGAGCAAATAGAAATTTCAGGTTGGATTCAACTCTTCACATGGGCAGATGCTCTTCCCTCATCTTGAGGAGAAGCAGCTTTGATTGATGCTCTGCTGTAACCAGTTAGGCTCTAAGAATTGTGTTTTTAAGTTCTTCTCCAAGGTGGTGGGGATGAAAAGAGCGAGGGAAAGATTTTTCCCCTGACAGAGTTCTGTGTCAAAACTCTTTCTCCATAGAGGAGCTGTAACGTGGTGAAGTCATAAATTAGAACTTCTGCACCCAGGACAGACCCCCAGTTCTGTGCAGACTGCAAATTTTGGCATAGCAGCAGAAGGAAAAAAAAATGGAAGAAGATTTGTGAACCTTGAGTGGTATGGATGCTAAAATTCAAAGTTCTCAAAACTCCACTGGGCTACTACATTCAAGTGGTTATGCAGAAAACCTGCTAGCTCACTTTCCTTCCCACCCCAACAGTTTTGCATGGCTGCATATGCTTTCCTGGGAAAGAGTGCAAACAGAGAAGTAACTTCATAACTCTTGCTTGCTTTAACGATCACGAGACCTTGCTTTAAATGCATCCTCTTTAAAACATAGTTTATTATCCCTTAAATAAATATGACCTAAATTAAGGTATACTCTGATAACTGTAAATATGTGTAGTAATATCTACCCATTTCTTTTTTCTGTAAAAGTTGTGCCCATGTTAGTGCCTCTATTGTTGCTCCTTAATTAGTTGGCTTCCAGGATTTATACCCTGCTTCTTAGACTTTTAAAAAATCACTTTAAAAAAATCAGAATTAACCATTTACAAGGAAAATAAAATAACATCTTCAATCTCCATCTTATTATTTTTCACTCCTGTTGGCACCCTCCACAGCTGCCCTAAAAAGCAGGGAGGGGTAAAAAAGAAAAAAGATGGCACTGTGCAATGTGTTCCTTAGAAGGCAGTTGAAAATATCAATGTTTGATTGTGAGCTGTGAGTGGAAGGCGGAGAAGCCTGAGGTTAAGTGAGTGACTGTGTATGTACAGCTGATGAAGGTGGGTATTAGTGCATAGTCTATCTTTTGAAGTGCTTTCTCATACTGGTTCTCTGAAAGAGGCTTTTATTGTAGTTACCTCTAAGTATCAAGCCAGGATAAAAGGAAAGCAACCCAGACCTCATTAGGGCTTCACCCGCAGCATTTGCTCTGTAGCAGCCAAACGAAGTAAAAGAAAGAGATCCTAGAAATACAAAGGAAGACAAGTTGAATGCTGAAGAAGCTGTAGAAAATGGCAACATAGAATTTAAACTGTGACAAGTGCAAGAGTGAAAGTAGCCTAGAATTGCCACCGAACTTTACCTAATGCCATGTTTGAGATGAATGTAGGGTTCCTGCTTTCACAGAGCATCTGACAAATTTTGAGAGGAGTTCAAAGTTATTGCTAAATCAATGTAATTCCAAGCTTCTGTTCCTATGACCCCTCCTGAGGTTGGCTGGGACCGTCTCAGTAAGAGTTTGAGGGCAAATCAGTCATCACTGAAGACAATCCTTTAAGTACAGTGCTTAATTTCCACATGCACCCCAAAACATGGCAGCTGATTTGATTTTCTTGAAGAAAGTCACAGGACACACACTGATATGAGGGGAGACCCCCCCCCAAAAACACCAGGAATTATTTTCTGGAGGGCAAGTCCCTTGTACCACAGACTTCTCCCACCAGCTGGGTTGTTCTGAGAGGCTGCATTCAGCTCCAGTGAAGTGTGTGGAGATTTTTTCACCATGTTTGCCTATTTCCTTTGGGTTATGGTGTGGCACAGAAATGGAAATAAATATTTTGTGATGGCTGATTTACACAAACAGTGTGTGGCAGTGAAATTTTGTTCAGCTGAGTGTTCAACAGTTTTTGACCAAGAACAACACAACCCTTGTGTGCCCCACCATCCCTATTCACCTAATCTCACCCTGTGCAACTTTTTCCCCCCCAAATGAAAAAAGTCCTCAAAGGGAAATATTTTGCTGATGTGAAAGAGGTGAAACAAAAAACAGCAGAAGCACTGAAAGTCATCAGAATTGAGGTGTTCAACACCTGATTTTGCCAGTGGAAAAAACATCTCAGTAGGTATATTGCATCAAGTTTGAACATATAAAAATAAATACACATTTTTTTAAAATACATAAATACCTCTGGGTTTTTTTGGGGGGGGGGATCCCCTTGTATGAGTAGAGTGGTGTGCAAGGTTACAGTTCACTATGTAATCAATGGAAGTGACTAGAAAATGAGCCAATTGCTATTTGCATATCTCCAGTCAGGATTTGGTTCCTTGAAATGATATTTCTGCATAATGGATAGTGATGTAGCCCATGTTTAATGGGCTCACAGCAATGCAGCAGTGGCACCTATTATTATTATTAGTGGGAACACTACTGCCAAATGTCCTTCATTGCTTCCCAGAATCGCTGGTCATCTCTGAGTTTAGCTGCAATCTTCCTGATAGCTGTATGAAATTAATTTCTCTTGCTATGTAAAGTCTTCTAAGGTGGCTTGGCCTTCAATGGGCAGTCAAGAACCACTAGCATTACAAAAAGCCTGCAACGAAAACTCCTAGCACTAGTTTGAGTTTGTTGATATGACTCAATAGAGGTATTCAAATTTGTGGATTCTCCATGGGGGTGTGACTATGGGGCTGACATGGTAAGCATCTCTACCTCAAAATGTACCATCCCTGCCTATGGTGTGCTGAAAGGGTCAGATTTGTCTGGTTCACAAGACAAATTGGACTTTTTAGTGCATAGTTGCCATGTCTAGGATGAATTCATTTGGAGGGAAAGAGCACCCAAGGGATGGACTCATTTGGGGGAAAAGTCTCACTCCTAGAAGCCCATTTCAGACCAGTTGGCCTACTTCCATCCCCCCCCCCCCCATATGTAGTAGTAAAAAGGCACAAACCATGGAATTCTAACTTCCTCCAGTCACCAATATTTGGGGGTTAGGTTTATATTCTTTGTTTGCTTCATTTTGTGGGTGTGTGTTATTAAGGAAATTCACTATTTTTATTCTATTTCATTAATATCTTCCATGAATGGCTTTCATTCACACTTGTGCACACTGCCCTGGGTGGTTAATAAGTATCTTAAATAACTCAAAATAAATGGAGAACACTTATCACTTGGGTCTATTTCTCACCCACTGCTAACACCAGCTGTAGGAGATGCTGCAGATAACATTCAGCTGGTTTCAGAAGGGGCTAAAGTAAAGTCAAAGGTGGCAGTTTATCCCCGTCCAATGCATTTTTCAGGGTGTTGCTTGAAAGTCAGTATTTAGCAATTCAAAGCCTCCATGCTGTTAAGATAAACAATTTAATGCCAAATGATCCATTGTGAGCATGACATAGGCAATGATAGATGAGGAGCCATCTTTCATTGTCTACATTGTCATGCATCACGGCGTGTGAAAGAGCAAGTGTTAATTTTCATCAAACATTCAGCTATAATTCATACTTTGGTAATGTTCTCAAATTGTTAATTGAAATCTTTAACCTTGCAGAAGGTTCCTCTCATAATCCCTTGGATGAGGTTCTGCAGTGACAAATGGAGAAGTGAGGATGACATTGCCAGAACACTATTTTCACTAGAACCGTAAAAGTCTGTTGCTCATATAGTTTCCCAGAGATAATCATTGCTTCAGACATTTTGAAGACCGGTTTGGACAAAGTACTACAAAATATAATGCAGGAAATAATGATCTATTGGATGTGGGGGTGAGCAGATGTTCTAATTGGTCTCTTCCAACATTCATTTCAATGAATCAATGCTGTCGTCATTTAATTTGACTGCCTAGCAATGGTAAATGAAAGCAAGTCAAAGCTGTGTGGAAATGCAAATAATACTACCTAACTTCTATATAGTGCTTTTAGAGGTCTCAAAGAAACTCAGGACTTCACATACCTCCTTCATCAATACTTCACACTAAGTGTGAATACTTACTACTCTTTAGCCCTATATTAGAAGTAAGGAATTTCGAGCATGGGATTGTGGTTTTTCTTAAGCTGTCAGGCAAAAACACGTATCAGGTGAGAGGTGAATTTGGTTCTCCTTGGCTCATGGCAGTAGATTAGAAACCCTGAGGACCAAATTTGATTTTATGAAATCATCCCAGTGTTGGATAAGGATAAGGTGAGCGAGGATAGTGTTTTTAAAACAAATACCAACATTAATACCGGGTAAGATACAGGAAAGGCATTTCATCACTTTAGAATGAGGGAAATATTGCTGAAAGCCTGGAGACCACTCAGGGATTGGGGGGAGGGGGAGGGGGAGGGGGAGGGGGAGGGGCAGTCTTTTGAGAAAGCCCAGATGGGTTCATTTGCTCCCGAGGCCAGAGGCTGCCCAACCCTGCTCCAAACTTCTTCTCTTGAGAAAAACACTCAACAAGTTTCACATCTGGTGCAGAATGTCACAACGTCTCTCTCTAAGTATTGCTTTGTATACCTTTCCTTTTATTGCACTCCTATTCTGTGACATATTTAGAACAAGCTTCACACAGGGTTGTTGTAGAACTGCTAAGTTTCTTGGGAAATACAAAGCTGGAACCACTGACAGAATACACCAGAACAGGCACAAAATTCCATCCACTATCTAAAAATGAACGTCAATGTACAAGATCTAAGAGACAAGTGTTCCTGGCCATATGACGAGGGAATAGTATGTAGCCTTGTCTTTCCAGAAGCCATGTGGTCATGTCCCTGTGACATGGCAGAGATACCATGGAAGGAGTACACTGTTCTTCTCACTGAGGTTTATAGCTGATTTACAACAATTTACAACAATTCATCATAGGTACACTGATAAAAATGGATGCGATAAAAAGACAAATACAATACAATACTGTGTAAAATCCCAATCTACAAATTTTAATAGCTAACATTTCAATAAACACTAGACCTGTTGAAGCATCTGACATATCACATCATACATTATTAAATACCTGAGGTTAAAGGGCAGCTTTATCCTGATACTGAAAAGATGTCAATGTTGATGCCAAACAGTCCTCGGTGCGGCAATGCTTCCAAAATTGCTGGATGGAGGGAAACACTCCTGGGAAGGCCTTCCTCCTTGTTGCCTCTTTCTGAACTCTCTTGGAGGTTACATTTGGAGGAGGACCACTGCTTGATGAAGCTTGATGAGTATGTGTTGAGAAAAGAAGCAGGCTGGGGCAATTGAAGTAACAGAAATATTAACATATTGGTTGAAGGAGGTTGCAATTTTAATTGAAAAGTGACTCTCTTTTCTAGTTCTGCATGTGGTAACTGATCCTGATAGTCATTTTTTTAAATTTTAATTGTGAAACATTGATCAAGTTATCATTATGATTAATGTTTATGGGTCAAATAATGACTCCCTATGTTTCATAATTGTTTTAGCATATTGGATGAGATTGCCTATGGGGTGGGGTCTTTAATTAGATCTTAGAACCTGTTTTAGACTAGAATAAGCTGCCCTCCAAGTGGTAAATAGTGTTAAGGCTTCTGCTTTTGTCTAGGGTTGCAATAATCACAGCTGGAATCTAGTTGTCCTCTGTTCATCAGACTTCTCTTATGCTGGTCTCTGGCTCAGGAAGTGAACTGAGCAAAGGCAAAGTTTATGAATACTCACAGGGCTCTGACTTAGTTTGGTAGGACTCACAACTACAAAAAAGCAGGCTGGAATCTGGGATGCCAAGTCCGGGGCTTCCCATACCAAAACAGATTCCTCACATATCTCTACTTCAGTGCTGCATGCCTGGATTTGGTTTGATAGATGCTTGGAGGATTTTGGATCCTGGTGAGCCAGATTACACATTTCTTTCACCAGATCATCAGAAATGCTTTTGATTAGATTATTTCTTGGTTTCTAAACCTTTGATGAGTCAAATTAAAGCTTGCAAGAATGAAACTTTGATAATTTCAGACCATGCCCCAGTTAGAATCGCAAATTCTCAAATTTCCCTTGGCTTCCAGGTCTTTGGTTCTTTAATGTTTTCTCTTTTAACTGATGGGAAATGGGGTCA
Organism: Varanus komodoensis; assembly: GCF_004798865.1. Classification (NCBI taxonomy): domain Eukaryota; kingdom Metazoa; phylum Chordata; class Lepidosauria; order Squamata; family Varanidae; genus Varanus; species Varanus komodoensis. Next base: position 17,583,525 of record NW_025336598.1, read on the forward strand.
CTTTTGACCCCAAAAAAGGCAAGACGAATGCTGCAAATGAAAGGCCTTTGTTCTGACTGAATGTTTCCCCCAGGAGCTTTCAGTCACCATAAGAATGGGTTTAATGTTTCCTGAGACTATGCATAATACTTAAACTGCAGAAATGTTTGGCCTTTTGACCTTCACTATGCATAAAAATAGTTTGGCCTACAATCTTTAAAACAGTGTAAAAATGTACCTTTCAGTGGATTTTCATTGTTTGCTGGAAGTTTTAGCTCAGAAGTTCAGATCTTGATTTTCAAAAGAAATCAGATAATCAGAAATTAGATGACCTGTACTTAACCTTCTTTGTCCATTTGTTTGGTGCCTTTTGTTTGTACCCACAAAAGTATTATCATGCTGAATGTGAGAGATTGTTTTGATCCTAAGTGTACCCGAGCTGATATAAAAAAAATCTTAAAAGGCATTGGGGTGAAAACTTGGACTAGTTTTACTAAACAGATTTTGATAATGTTCTAGAAGAAATAGCCTGCATTTCTACTGTAAGTAAATTACACAAGAGGATATGATCTGAGGGAAGACCATTTACCCTAACATTTGGGATGGAGTAATGATGTGGTGTTCAAAAGTCAGTTTTTTGCTAAGCTTCCTGTCTATTCTGGAAACAGTGAAGGTTGTGTTGATCCTAGTGTCACTAAGTGGAAAGCCACCAAACTTTTATACCGGATCAAATTATTGCTTGTGCTTCATATAAGAATTTGTTAATGCAACAAATATTACTAAATGACGAGCTGAAAGTGATTATTATCCAGTTTGCGATTTCTGCATCAACAAAATTTTATCACAACTTGCCAAACATTAAATGCAAATAGAACAATATTGTTTCACAGCAGGTGGAATTTGTTTTAACCTGCTTAGGGCAGACATATTGGTAAAAAAGGGAATGTCCCAGGAAGATTTTGGCATAGCTTATTAAACAATGGAAACACTGCAATTATAGAGAATAAGATATAAACTAATCTCATTTTTTGACTGGGTAACTACCCAAATGGACAGCGGAGACTCAGAGGACATAATTTACCTAGGCTTTAAAAAAAACATTTGACAAAGTGCCCGATGGCATCCTAACAAATAAATTAACAAAATGTTGACTTCACAGAACAATTATTAGCTGGATCTATAACTGGCTTCAAAATAGGTCACAGTGAGTGGCCCTCAACAGCATGTCCTCAACATGGAAAGGGGTTATGAGTGTGTTGCCAGAGGGGGGCCTCTGGACCCAATGGCCTTCTTGGTCTCAATCCTACTGTTCTGTGAATCTATGAATATACACCTCTTGTGCAGAAATAAATTGAGCTATTTTAAAGTTTTGCTTGGACCTGACAACCCCGCCGCCGCTGCCGCTGACGGGCTGCCACGAGGCTGGGGACACTGCTGTTGCTGCAGCAGCTGCTTGCTATTTGCTGCTCCTCCATCTTGCTGCTGGTGAGGCCTCCACAAGCCCCACCCTCGTTCCCTCTTCCTCCCTTGGCGTGGGTGGCAGCTGTGCCGGGGATGGATTCTGATTGCAAGGGAGGGGCCTGGCACTTAACTCACTGGCCATGGCCAAGGGCTGGTGGTCTTGGGCCAGCAGCCAAAGGGCAATGGCCTAAGGATGCTAAGCCATTTGGGGCCATTCAGGGCTGGTGGGGCTGGGCTGGACCAGGGACTCTGTGTTTTAGTTGTTGGGTGTGTTGGAGGGTTTTAACATAATAATTTTAATATTGATTTATACCATGACTGAGTTGATTTTATTGTTGGTTTTAAATGATCTTGGGTTTGCCTGGGGAGCACGTGGGCACCACCATTGGAGTGGTAATGGGCAGGGGAAGATTTGGCATTGGGGACTAACATGTCATCATATTAAAAGGAGGGACAGATGTCTGGTATCTGTCCCCTCCTCTGGTTATTCTTCCAACTGGAGATGTCCCAGTATTTTTATCAACTGCCCTTCAGCCTGACGGTGCTGTTGCTGAATGCTAGGTTGGTCCATAATAACACATCCTCATCCATGATTTAATTGTGGATGAGGGGGCCAACCTGCTTGCATTACAGACACCTGGGTGGGAGAAGGAGGGGATGTTGCCTTCACTCAGTTGTGCTCGCCCGGGTACCTGATCCAGCACCAGCCATACCCTGTGGGGAGGGGAGGGGAGTTGCCCTAACTCATCCAGCTTCAATTTCCCTCATGGACCTTCCTGTACCCTCGAGGATCACGCCTATTGAGCCATTGCATTAATTAATTTTGATATTAAAACTTTGCAATTTTGACCAATAGATTGCAATGTGTCATTATAATACTGGTTCAAGTATATCAAACACTGAGAGGATGATTAAACTCTGATTGTTATTGTTTTCACCACATTTACTCTTGTTAGAATGAGCCAAGCAACTGCTGTTTCTTTGGATGCTGAAAAGGTCTTTGACAAAATCCACTGGGAATTTATGTTTATAACATTGATAAGTTTGATTTTCCTGTTGATTTTTTAAAATAGGTTACAATTCTGTATTTAACTTCCAGAGCCTTGTGACCTATTTGTTCTTTCAGCCTTCTTCCTGCTTGGGAGTGGCACTAATCAGGGATGTCAGCTTTCCCAACTAATACTAATCTCATGTTTGGAACTCCTCACATGTGCCATTGGAGAAATTGCTAGTTTTCATTGCTTATAGTTCATAATTGACTAGAATTCAAAATTAACACAGATTAATTGTTATTGTTATTTTGCAATGTCAGGAATCCATTTATGCTTTGATGCAGCTAATTAAAACTTTTGTTTGGTATTCAGTTAACTGGTTACACTTGGAATGGATGCTAATTGGAAATTCTATTGCACACTGTGTTATTAACCAACTGGCAATTTCAGTGGTGACCAGAGTCTGTTACTTACATAGAAATACTCATTCCTGGAAAGTTATTAATCTTAATTTGAATAATCTGAATAGTGAAGTATTGCAGGATATAGATAAAGTTAAGCTTGTCAGGGACAGATACATTTTTAGGTACACTAAAACTGAATATTATACCTAAGATCGTTTGCATGTTACATAGGATTCTTAATGTATACTCAGCATATATTTGATTTGAATTTTGTCATGTGGTGCACTCTCTTGAAAAGGATGTAACTACTTCTCCAGCTTGTGCTATCTGAAAATTACTAATTTGGGCTTTTCCTCTCAGGTTAGATTTTCTCCCAGGGTCAGTTTAGATGGCTCCTACATATTAGATTTTCTTGAGTCATGTGATGGACAATATAGCATCTATCACACTTTGATCCATTTGCACATGCTAAATTCATAAAATCCATTCTTAAATATTGGCAAGAAATAGTTTTTGTTGTAGAAGTGGATGGGCATATTGATTTTGACTTCTGATCAATTAGTGGGGGAAATAAGAATTCTTGACATTTTCTCATTTGTGTAGCAAATATTTGCCTGTCCCAGCTGAGTAGCAATACTTAAAATTCCAACTTTTGCTGGTTTGGCCATGCAGATTTAATAGCTTCACAATCTCCTCAGATATTGGGGACAATTATGGAGGCTGATTATTTATATCACTTCATCACCCATGTTTATAAATATCTCTTATTGGTAAATAAATATAATACATCATGTCTAATGGAGGAATGGAATAGGAAATTTGAACAGCCTATTGGTTCAAGCAGTAGATTGTCTGATGTCTACATCGGACACTTCAGTAGATCATGCCATAGTTAACAAAAACTTACTGAAAATTTGTATTTATGTTTATCGGATGCACAATGTCTGATTAATAAGGGCTTATCTAAGTTGACTAACTGCTGGAGGTTTAATGTTGCTAATGCTTCTTTTAATCTTATGTTTAAATTTACTCAACATCATGCCATTTTACCCTTGCCTCTCCATCCCAAAGGTCTTCTCTGTGTTCCCCCACTCACGTCTGGGTCTAAATTTGAATTATACACTGTCTGGGGCAGCAGGCTGTCTTTAAAGCACCATGCACATCAATAAATAAAGATACATTACAACCCTTGTCAAAGTTCCTTTCTTCTTGGCAGCTTCTCCTGTTTGGGAATAGCATTAAACTCTGTGTACATGTTCTTCCCAAGCTTACTGTTTGTCAGTGTGCTGAACAAACAGCATGCGCAAATAAATTTCCCAGGCACTTGTAAAAGGCACATATAATTCATGCTGAGTTTTGCATCATGGTGTTGCAACAGTTCATCTACAAAGCCTTGGGTGAAATCCTGGCCCTGCCAAAATCAGTAATAAAAGTCCTATTAACTTTAGAGAGTCATCTGTAATTAGTGTTGCAAACAAATTGTCTTCTGTTGCCACTGCCATGCTTCTTTGGTGGGAGTTCTATTTTCATTGCATGGTAAGTAATACACATTTTTATTCCTTCATGCACAACTATGAGATGCTTGAAAAGCAAAACAGTGCTTCTCAGTGAAGTCCTTCAGCTTCTACAGTGTGTGTCGTACTTCTGCATTCCTGGACACTTGGGAAACTTCTGTTCAAAACATGGGGGGCTTTCAGAAGAACCATCGAGTTAGGGCAGCATCCAGTTTCCCCATAGGAGATGTATGTAAGCCTCTGAACTCATAGTCTGCATGTCCCCTATGACCCTCACAAGAGGGTGCTGGCTATCTCTGTAATCATTGCAGTTCCTCAGTTATATTTAGATGGTCATCTAAAGCACCAGGGGAAAGGAGGCTGAGATGCTGAAAGGAATTGATAACAATCTTCAGTATCAGCCTCCTGCCCTCCTCAACCCTGGCATGCCCCCTTTTGCCCTCTCCAAGGGGCAGCCAGCTTGTTCTTTCTGCACTGCCTGAAAGGAACAGAACTCGAACTTTGTAATCCACCAGGGAATCTTGTGGCTAATAGGGCAGGATACAAATCTAATAAACAAACAGGAAAGGGTCTTATCCTTCAGACTACAGGATCTCAGACTTGGGAGTCCAAAGAACTGATGGCTCCCAGACAATGTTGGGAGGCCATAGGACTGTATCCTTAACTCAGCTTGTTTATCTGAGCAACACATGGGCCTACAACTGAAATTGTCACAGTAGCAAAACATCACAGTAATTTAATCCAACAGCAATTAGGGTAGTAACTGACATTTTGGCAGTGGTGGGTGCATGCAATGTCTGGGGAGCCAAAGCAGCCCTCCAATGTCTGAAAGTTGCCCACCTCCATGCACAGTAGCGAGTAACAAACTGGCTGGATCTAAAATAACATGTTTCATATTCAGTGTTTTTCTTATTACTTATTCATGTGCATTGTTTTCTCTGCCTTGGAGATGGTATGTCCAATAGAATTACATTCATTCCAGTCCTTTGCACATCAAGCATTTAGACATCAAAGAACTTTTCTCAATGCATTTCAAATGATCAGATTTTATCATATCTTTCCTGCAGAACATGCTTTCCTTCAGCTCCTTTTTATTGCATTTTGCTAGAATGTAGCATTTATTCTTTTGTTAAGCTGGGGCATGAATAGAACATCTGATGCTCTTTATTTATCATTAGATTTGCAGCATAAAACCAGATAATTATTCAGAGTCTAGAAACTATGTTGCATGTTTCTGCTGATTGTGAAAACATCATGTAACTGCTGCTGTCATTGTTTTTGCGTGATTGAATCAAAACTCCAAATGCAGAGAAATGAGTTCTCATATATGATCTTGCATCAGAAAGCAGAAGTAAGGCCCAGATGTTGAAAGCCAGCAAGCTTAAGCTGAGGCTGCTGCATGGACTCCTTCTCTAACAATCTGTTGAGTGCCAAGCGGACAGCATTACAGTGTGTGACCTGTTACTGCCATTATCACTGACATCTATCCACTCTTGTAGTTCTCCTTACCACTGCACTTTTCATGTCTGCTGAAAATATCAGGAGGTGAAGAGGGATCTCCGCCCATTGGGTTCCCATTAGGGCTGGGCAACTGGCTTCATGGAGGGCACCAGAGAGGCCTTGCTGAAGGCTTCCTTGAATCTGGAGCTGGCTCTGAGGAGCAAGATGGATTCGTGAGTGTGCTGAGGGGGCTATGTATTTAGTAAATGGTTAATAATGTACGTGATCTTATAAATAATAAGGAAAAGGTCTCTAATAGCATGCAAATTATATTAACAGTGATGAGACTGAACCACTATTTTGTAAAATAGTATTTAATCTGCAGTCCCTTTCATGAAATTTCTGAGATCATATCTGGACAATATGAGCAACATCCTGGGCCTTCCTGCGATTGTTACCTCTGAGAAAGTCTTGCTTAGAAGCAACAAGAAGGAGGGCTTTCTCAGTGTTGGCTCCCCAAATGTGGAATAAGTTCCCCACTGAGACCCACCAGCTACTGATTCTGCTACCCTTTCAGCACCATGTTAAGATGATCCTCTATGATGAAGCATTTAACAGGTATAAATAGTATGTGTGGGCTATATCAGCTGCTTTACCTTACATTAGCTATTTAAACTCTTTAAATTTGTTTTTAAATCATTCTTTTATTATCTTAATTTTATATTGTGTTTTAGTGTATTTATAGTGCTGTTCTTAACTGCTTCAGATATCAAGTAGCACAAGAATGAAGGAATGATACATAATATCACCTGAAAGAATGATTTTACTTAGATAGAGGGAACAAGAAGCAGCATTATTGGGAGATGTCATGATCTCACTAGGCTTCCCTTCATGGGGACTGCTGGACTGGCATTTTCCATGTTAACTTCAACCATCAAGTGGGAGAAGAGCAGCAGAAGTGGCAGCTGAGTCTTTCTTGTGCCTGACAGGTTGCTGATCACTGTTCGGCGGAGCATGAAACCACTTCTTTCAGAAGAAGCTGACCAAGGAGTTCATCATGGATTACATTGCATGGGTTGTTTAGAGCATATGTCCAATTAGTATGATCAGGGAAGACGTGCCTGAACTTGTTTTATCATTCCCGGACAACGAGTAATTGCCAAACTGAAAAAGATGCAATTTCTAAACAAGACTTCAAGCAATACATTTTATTTTAATCACGAAAGAAAGAAAGAAAGAAAGAAAGAAAGAAAGAAAGAAAGAAAGAAAGAAAGGAGCCTTTTTTCCCAATTTCAGGAAACCATTTTATTCTTATTTTTCTCCAGCTGGGTAGTCCTGCTGCTTCCTGTAATTACATGTAAATTGTCCCAGATTTTTGAAGAGGTGTACCTACTGAGGTCTTTCTTTTGTCAGTTGATGAAGTATCTGTAATTAGAGAATCCATCTAAATCAGCTAATATATGAGATAGTTCACCCCAACCTGTGTAGATTTGGAACTCGATGAAGAAGTTGAGATTTTAAAAGGTCTTGCCTATCCCTAGTGACATTATTCTTCCTAATTAAGCTTTTAGTGTTGTGAACTTTTCTGCAACACCATCAAATGGTAATGTTCTATCTAATAGAAGGACTTTAGAAAGAAGAGTCTTGTCAAGTGTGGTGGAATGAGGTCAATACCTCTTGTTCTTCAAAGCAAGTATTAGATAAATTGACCCTGGGGATACATGATAGAATTGAATGCATTGCTTACAGCTAAAGTATTAACTGTCAGACACTCTAAGTACATAATTACATATGTTATAGAAAATGTCTACAATTTAGGCCTTGTTCTCACTGAGGAGGTAAACCTATGTCTGGGCTTTACCACTTAAGGCAGAAGATGGACAGAAAGGTATAGGAAGGAAGAAAGGAAGAAGGAAAGGAGAAAAGAAGAGAGGAATTGTGAGAAGGAAAGGAAAAGAAATCCCTTGCATATTGAAATCTGACATTCGAGAAGAAAATACTACACTACATTACTCTTCTCCTGAACATTCAGTTTTCTATGTTCATGGACTTACTGTGGTGAGAACTCAGCTGTTGGATCCCAACCTGCAGCAATTTGAAGTGGAATAAACTGCATGCAATGTTGAATAAAGTTCCCTGTATCCTCCCACTGTCAGGATATACAGAGCAATGCAGCTTTATCCTGGTAGCTCAATAGAGTATGAAACCTGGTTCAACTTGCAAATACTTACAGGATTAGTATCTAACCTGCTAGTGCTTGAAAGGATTAGAACTGGTATACTGTAACCAGGAAGACTCTGGAAGTCACAGGAGGAGGTTTAAAAGGCTGCTTGGGACTGCCTAATATTGCTGCAGCAGCATAAGACTTGTAGTAGTTAAGAACAATTTGCAATTTGGTAGCTGTGTCCAGTCCTGTAATGTCTTCACTTGTGTCTTTACTAAGCCTTTGACACTAATCATGCAAATTGTGTTGGTACCTGACCTTGGCCTTTTCTTGACTTTGCCTTCACCTCTGGTTCTATTATCCCCCACCAGCACACCTCTTCCTGGTTTTCCAGTTGAGGATACCTGCTGCCTGCATCCTGGAACTGCCATCCTCTACTGCCTTTGTGAAGGAGGTAGTAGATAGCAGAGGACTGCACCGAAGAAGGGAGAGACCTGTTGACTGGAAATGACAGTTTGTGCTTCTTTCCCTACTAGATATCATGAGTCCTCATTTGCAATTTGACACTGAGAAAAAAAATTTTTCTTAGAAGGAGATAAACAGAGATAAGGAGCTAAGCAGTTCTTGTCCACTTTCTTTGAAAAGTAAAATACGGTTGTTCTTCTTCCAGTACCAGAATTCCATATCAAATCAGGAACATGGTAGCAACCATTTGGGAACAAAAGAGAAAACAAAATGGTCTGCTTCGCTTTTTATTTATTTATTAAAACATTTTTATGCCGCCCCATTCGCCAAAGCCTCGGGGCGGCTTACAACAATAAAGGTGGCTTTTCCTTTGTAGAATGTAGATTTGCATTGTTGGGGAAGGAACAGGTGGATGCCATATGGCTGATGTTATTGTGTCCTGCAATGGTGTATAGTGGTAAGATATGGAACAAGATTGGCATATGGGGTTGTTTCAGAATTTGGATGCTGTATCTCTGTATCAGTTGCTCTCCTGTTGCTGCTAAGCATTTGTTTTAAGTTAGGGGGCTCACCAAAGGGGTCCCATCAAGGACCCACCAAATATCCACCATTGCAAATATAACAAATAGCTATTATATTCTTTGCTACATCTGTCAAGTAGATTCTTCCTAGGTAACAGACTGGCTTGTTCATCTGCTTTTTTATTTTATGGATGGGTTTTATAATCTTAACACTGTCTGAATTTAATCTTCAAATGGTACAGTTCTGTCTGGGGCATTTGAATTCATGCATTTGCATTGTAGGGTTTGACTGCAGAGCAGAGACCATTCAATATATGCTGGGGGGAAAACATCCATATGCATAGCATCCATATGCATAGCACTCATCAGGTTGGCAATACACAGTCATTGCACAGTATTTCCAGAAAGAGCTTCATCTGTGTGGACTGAACTAGGCTCAAGCTGATGGTGAAGTGAGACCTATTAAGTCATGGTGGAATTTCTAAGAAGTTCAAGTCTATGCATCCAAATGGCTCACTCAGCTACATAGTTGACTAAATGTATTATTGGCAATGGCAATTATTCCCATAAAAAACTGCCATCATTGACATCTATAAGAAATACCAGGATAGTCAAAATATAGCCCATGAATGAGGTCTGAGAAATTATTTTGATAATACTTTCATCTATCCTCTGATTTTATAAATGCTAAACTTTTAAAACCTAAATCAGCTTGTGGACTAAATTACCTATACACATACTGGCCAAATGTAAATATGTTGAGTAAAATACATGGTTGGAACAGAATTCTCAGGTAGACACTGCTAGGGAGGTGAACTGACACCACTGACTTCTCACCTAGGCCTGTTGCTTTCCCAGCAGGGGCTCGGGCCCTGCATCCCCCCAAACCATCTGAATCAGCTGCCCAGTGAACAAGAGATGAAAAGACAGTGATTTATTCCCTTTTCTCCCTTACTTTCATCAGTATTTAAAAAAAAAAAACACTAATTATGTGCATGCACACACAACTTCTCTATTCCTCGTTCCTTGTATGTCAAGCCTTAAATTTATATTGTACGCTTGAAAGTGGGCAGTAATCAATTGTGAAATTGTGCAGAGACGACCTTCTCTGTGTGTGAGGGGGATTTTGCCCCCACTCCCTCATCTCTCAACCCACCCATGTTGACCAGGGAAGTATGCTAAACAATTGTACATTCTTCAAATAAATGAAATGACCAAGGTACATGGTACTGGAACCTTACCTCATTAGCCAATCATTCCCTGGCACCACCTTTTGGAGTTGGCCATCTGAGTAAGGAGAGAACCAAAGAAATGCAGTACCTACAGTGGCCAGTCTGAACAGCTGGTGCATCTGTCTGTTCCCCAGATATAAGCACCATCTACACTATGGAGACAAAAATATTGAACTTTCAGACAGGTTTGTTGTATGGGTTACAGAGATAACATATTCGGGGCACCTTGGCCAATACATTACATCAATTACTTTGATGCAGAGTCATTCAGAAATGCATAATAAGCATCCCTGATTGTAAAAGAGAAACAGCATTAAATAGAGGGAAAAGGTTTTTTAAAAAGTCCCATGACTTGGTTTAACATAGATTAATGAAACCTTGTAATAGCTTTCCAGCAGTGGCACTTGTAAACATTACAATAAATGCATTTCCTATTTTTAAAAAAATGGTTTAGAGCAAGATGAAGGAAACTATTAGAAACTTGTTTTGACTCATAATAACCTTTTATAATTTTGTATTTGTGTTCAACAGTCATAAAAAGCAAAGATGCATCATAATGATTTAATAGTTTTCTTTCCATCCTCCTACCTCTTTTCCCTGTTGAATGAAAACAGATGCTTGAATCTCTTCCTGATGAAAAGATGACCTAATTGGATCCTACTGCTCAATTACAGGATAACTTGATTTATAAAGTATGCTGTACCTTTTGGATTAATATGCAGCAATGTAAAAAGAGAAAGAGATCGAGACAGCAACCTTCACCTAAATTGAAATAAATGGCTCAGGGACACAGGTGCACAGCTGCATCAAGAGAAATATCCAGAAAGTTCAGTGAGATCTCCTCATGCAGCTATGTTGCTGGAGTATGCAGATCCTTGTTCTACAATCAATCTGCAGGATGAAGAATTGATCCTGCACAGGGAGGGCAGCTAGAGGGCTGAACATGGCTGTCCAGGGAAACTAGAGTGGGAGGAGCAAGGAGAGAAAGATGACTTACCATTCCTCCTGTTCTGCCTTAGATGATCTTCAGCCTCTCTTGATAGATGGACTGATGGTCATCCTGATAGGATCATACCCTAACCCTGAACACGCTTACAAGACAGAGTAAGGCATACGGAACCCATTACTTTGTACTTTTCAGTAAGCATCTGTAGGAAGCAATATGTTGTTAGGAGACTGGACAAGAAGGGAAATGAGGTGATAAAAAAATGGATAAACAATGGACAATCTTGGCCCAGAGAATGGAATGATCCATTAGATTTATTTATTTATTTATTTTTACTGTGAAACTGACAAGTCTATTTCAACCTTAATTTGAAGGGGTATGACATCTTCTGAAGTCTTATGCACAACTGCTGTGGAATTAAGTCCCATTGAACTCCACAGAACTGACTTTCCAGTAGGTAAGCAGAGGATTGCATTGGCAGTATATATATATTTTTCAAAATAAGCATTTCAATGTTTTCTAGGAATCTATGGACAATGTCAAATCTGTTCCACTTCTTTCATGGTTTATCTGGTGCCTTCCGTTCTGCCATGCCCTCATTAATAGAACTGGACTGTATGCAAACACAGTTATATACAGACTCAAATACATCCTTGGGAGTACACATTTGTACAGGACCCTCAAATCCACAAATCCTTGGAACATATGGAAGAAATTTGCAGTTTTGGTTGCTACTTTTTAAAAAGTTCATATGTTCTATCAATTTGCATTGATTGATTGATTGATTGATTGGCTTTACATCCCACCTTATCCCCAGTATTTTATCTAAAAGCAGGCATTTTTAAGGACATGCTGATGTTTTGCTTTGTTTTAAGCCAGGAGCTGCATCAAAACATTTTGGGAGCATACAGCCAGTAGGTAAATAAATTCTGATCTGCACATTAGTGTCACAAGTGATGTGACTGAGCGGATATTATAGGATTTTATTCATCACTGTTAAGCTGAATAATGTGGCAACATTAAATAAACCCTTTGCCCATGTACAGCAATTTCTCCCTTAAAGCAGGCATGCCTACATGAAATGAGGAAGCTGCTAAGTTTGATCAGTGCATCAGGTAAAGTTTAGGTCAGTTCACATCAGAATACAGAAAGATCCAATTCCTCAGACATTATGAGACAGACCTAAAGAAAGACACTCTGTGAAGCAAAGCCAAGACTGAAATCCCGTCAGGCATAGTGAATTTTCTGGGCAAGCATGCTTAGGAATAGACTGTGTATTCCATTTACTATAACTATATGAAGTGGATCCATTAAATATTTCTTGCATTGCTATGGCAAAATCAACTTGTATCTGTCACTTCCATTAAGGAACATTTTTTTTCTCAATGGGGTGAAAACTGAGGAAGTGAGACATTGTTAAGAGTATCCCCTCAGCAGCAATCTCCCTCCCCCCCTCTCCCTCCCTCCCCCTCTCTCCCTCCTCCTCCTCCTTTTGCTCTCTTTATGGCTCCTCTTTCTCCCTTCTTATTTTCTTCTCTTCTTTTCTTTCCCTGCTTCCTTCAAGATGCCTGCCTGCCCACCTGCCCTTTCCCCTTCTTTTTTGTTGCTCTCCAGCTTGTCTCTTCACCTCCTCTCTGTTTCCTTCTTTTCTCCTCTTCCTCCTCTGGCCTCTCTCACACCTCTTCTCTCCTCACCTTCTTCATTGGCCCTGGTTGTCTGTCTGTCCTGGTCTCTTTTGGCCCTTCTTTCTCACACTATTCCAATGCAACTGAATGAAACTATTGCTCAATTCAGCTGGAATAGGAGAATGAGGTAAAACTCACCCCAAGACAGAGATCCTGTCACCTGAAAGATCCTTGGTGCGGATGGACCTCACCCTTCACTGGCCATTTTTGAAGGAAGGAGAGCTTTTTCACTCGCAAGTGAAGCTTATGAGAAATCATTCCATAGGGTTGTCTGGGGAGCAAGAAAGCCACCTAGTCAAACTTAGATGGGGGTGCATGTAGGCAAGCTTACCTCTCACACCAAGGATACTGCTGCTTCTGTGGTGTACTTCATCCTCCTAGAAGGGATGACTTTTTTCTATTTGTACAAAAGAATGGAGTTATTCCATTCACCTGCAGAGGAGAAAATTCAGTTGGCAGGCACTTCAGCTTGGCCTTGCAGGTGCTATGGGGACTTCTGCTCTGTACTTCACCATAGTAAGGAATATACACATTTTGTAGAATTCATTCTGTCTATTTTATGGATAGTCAGGGACTTTTTAATTTTGTTTGTTTGTTTATTTTTAGTGAGTGGCAGAATCAGATTTTGTTCAAATCCATTCAAGGTTGTGCATATCCACACTTGCAAACCCGTGAATCCTTCTCCCCCTCCCCAACCTGCCCAATTCATATCTGTATGATTTAGCTTTGAGGGAAATGCACTCTTCGGGTTGAAGTCATTTGAGAGCCTTGCAGCTTTCTCTGGCATTCACAACCATAGCTGTACTTGTTCAGAGCAGGACTGGTAGCACTAGGAAAGCTCTTGTAAAGGGAAGGTTATTCATCTCCTCAATGGAAAGTGCCAGATAAGCTCCCAAGGCAGCCATGTGTTCCCCAAAATAATCTAAGAACCATTGGTGTAGACTGTGCTGCCTCCAGATTTCTTGTGCACTTTCCAAAACCACTTCCTTCAGTAAGTCTACCTCCTCATCATCATGCTTGCCACCTACCATTGCTCCTTTTCCTCTTCCTGATCATCAGATCCTCTCCTGATATGTAAAGAGCCAGGGAGCAAGAAGGTTTGGGCATCTTCTGCTGCTCCTTGTCTCACCACCATCACCTGGAGCAAAGTGAAAAGCAGACAAGAGGATGTCATAGTCAAGCAGGTTGCCTCATCTGCTCAGCTGTGCTCACACTCTGGTTCTGGGCAGGGGTGGACAGCCTCTTTGGCCTGAGGGCTACATTGGGTGTCTGCTGGAGTTGCATGGGTAGCATATGTCCACTCACAGACTTGCATAGAGACTAGACAAGTGTTGAGCCTCTGCAGAACTTGGTTCTTCCAGTGCTTGTTCAGAAGCCTGCAAGAAGTCCACAAGGGCTAAACAACCAGGAATCTTCCTGAGCCACCATTCCCAGTGACCAAACTCCTTCCCTATCTGTTGCTGCCCCTGGCAGCACCGCACGGGGGAAAGGGCTGCAGTGATTGGGTGTGCCGGCCATCATTCCAGCAGCCACCCTCTCTCCTTGCTTGCTGCTGCTGGAATGGGTATAGGGGAAAGGGGTGTGATGAGCGGGTGCCCCAGGTGCCATTCCCAGCCGCTAATGGTAGCACTGTTCATGCAGTGTGTGGGGATTGATTTCCGGTAAGCACCCTGCAAACCCTGGCCTTGCTCACCAAGCAGGCAGATTCTGGGCTGCTGCAAAGGTAATGGAGGCTGTGCAGCTGAAAGCAGGAATCTGGTGGCTTTTCTGCCCAAAGCCAATTCCTTGCACATTCCTGACCCAGCCACATCCCTGCCACATGCATCTCTGTGTGCACGCACATGCAGACAGACACTATTCACCTCCCTTGCCTGGGGCACCCCATCCTCCCCAGACAGCCCTTTCCATTGTTACTGCTAATGGTTGCAATACCTTACAAATATTAGGTAAAGGATGGGATTCCCCTGTTAGTGCTCCTGCTAATTCTGGCAAGGGATATCCTAGACTTTTCCTCTGCTCCTATACTAATGAGGGAAACTGAATGGGGACCACATGGCTGCACTGAAAGCTACTGAAGGCCTAATGCATCTCATATACTGTGCTCTGTGCTCTAGGTCCAGGAAATTTTTAGAACTTACAATTAAGTTAGACCCATTTTTTGGCTGGGAGGGGGAATACCTAAATTAAAATCTGCCACACTGAAATTGCAGGGGCTGAGAAGTTAAGCTGTCTCGAATATGAGGTCATTTCTTGTGCAGCTTTGCTTCCAGTCTTAATAGAGTAATAGACTATCCATACCAAATTACTGTCTCTGCACTTTGCTTTCACCTTGGATGCCAGACTGTGTTATATTAATAATAATGGACTGAAGAATTAGAATGTGCAAGAAGTGTTCAGAAAGCACATGCAGGAATATTATGAAAGACTTCATTACAGTGCAATGCTGGTAGGGATGCTTGTTAGCTTTGGTCTAGGTTCCTTCAACTTTCATTTGAACTAATTCCTTAAAAAAATAATTACTATTAATGACTGTGGGTCTTGCGCTTATATTTCACCTAGAACAAAACAAAATAAGTCATATTCCAAATTGTTTTATCAAAAGCAAGATAAAACCCCTGTATGCAACAAATTGCCACAGCATTCGGAGAGAAGAGAATGCATTGGAGGACACCGTAAGAGTGTTAGGGCTCTGAAAAGTGTCCAGTCCTGATTTTCTGTTGCATCTCAGGTGGAGGGAAGCAAGGTAAATAAACAACAAAACAAACACTTGGATGGTAAACAAAAAACAAAAGAACAGTAGAAAAAGGGGGTGGGAGATATATGGACTCTGTACCCCGTTTCTAAACTATGTGTCACAATTGTAAGGGTAGTAGAGGGGACACGGGGAATTACAGACTGGTTAGTCTTATGTCCATTGTAGGAAAGATGGCCTCACACCACAGCTTCCGCAAGAACAGGTCCTGCCAGACAAACCTTGTGGAATTCTATGACAAGGTTTCGAGATGGCTAGATGGACGGGATGCAGTGGATGTGGTTTACCTGTATTTCAGCAAGGTCTTTGACAAAGTGCCGCATGATATCCTGGTTGAGAAATTGAGGAATTTTGGGATAGACCAATGCACTGTCTGATGGATTAGGACATGGCTGACAGGCTGAAAGCAGAAGGTAACTTTTAGTGGGGAATCATCGGGATGGCAGCCAGTGACAAGCGGGCTCCTCCAGGGCTCTGTCCTGAGTCTGATCCTGTTCAATCTTTTCATCAATGACCTGGAAGAAGGGGTAACCAGTCTGCTGATCAAATTTGCAGAATCAAATTTTGGGGGCAGTGGCTACAACTGTGGAGCAGGTACTCCAAATCCAGAAGGATTTGAATAGACTGTGAAAGTGAGCAGGGGACAACAGGATGGCATTCAATGTGGATAAGTGCAAGGTCTTGCACTTGGAGAATAGGAATGGGTGCCATAAGCACTGGTTGGGGACAAGTGGCTGGAGAGCAGCACTTGTGAAAGGGATCTTAGGGTACTGGTCAACTGCAGGCTAAACATGAGTCAGCAGTGTGACACAGCGGTCAAGAGGGTGAACATCACTCTTGGTTGCATAGCCAGAAGTGTGACTTCTAGACTGAGAGAGGTATTACTACCATTATGTACAACTCTAGTGTGCCTGCAGCTGGAGTACTGTGCTCAGTTCTGGGCTCCATATTACAGGAAAGATATAGCCAGGTTGGAATTGGTGCAGCATAGGGCCACAAGGATGGTGGCAGGGTTGCAAGGAAAGCCGTGTGAGGTGAGACTGAGGGAACTGGGTCTTTTCAGCCTGGACAAGAGGAGATTCTGAGGGGATCTGTTGGTGACATACTGGTACATGAGGGGGTGTCAGACAGAGGTGGGTAGAGACCTGTTTTCCCCTGAGGAGGAGGGCAGGATGTGTTCCAATGGAGCAAAACTCAGGGAGCCAAGGTTCAGTTGGCTGTCAGGAGTACCCTGACAGTTAGGACCCCAAGAGTATGGAATGGGCTTCCATGGAAGGTGGTTGAACCCTCATTGGTGAGAGTGTTCAAGGATAGACTGGACATGCATATGGTAGGCATGTCATGAGTGGAGCCGGCTGGAGCCAAGAGTCAGACTTGATGGCCTGTGATGCCCCTTCTGACTCACTCTGTTTCTATGTTTCTAATTCATTCTAAATACCAAGAATGAATGCTGTATCTTAAAAAAGTAAAATAAAAATGCTTTGAGGCTGTAGTAGTTGGAAGGTAGGCTTTCTTGTTTGGATGTTAGTTTTTCTCCCATGTTTACCATCAGGGAAAGCTGCATTCTTTGGGGAAAGGATTTAAAAAAAGATAAAAAAGGGATTAAAAAAGAACTCAAGTTTTAAAAAATTATTTCTTTTCTTTCCTCATCCTTACTTGGTTATTCAAGAGCAGAGATTGTCAATCTGGTACCTTCCAGATGTTTAGGACTGCAATTCCTATCAGTCCTATGCTTGTGGCCAATGTTAGCCATACTGGAACTTGTGGTGGAAAACATCTAGAGGGTATCAGGTTGTCCTATCCCTGACTAATCATTGAATCCTAGACCAGAGACAAGCAAACAGATGTTTTCCTGGTTTGGACTGACAACTCGCTGACCATTGGCCATGCTTGCAATGGGGGCCAATGGAAGTTGCCATCCTAGGCAACTGGATTGCTTGCCTTCCCCAGTACTAGGGTTTGTTGGTGAGCATCCAACATCCTCTATCCTCCCTAGCGCCCACACAGAAGTCCCTCTGAAAGGGATCCACGAGACTGAAAGCTCCTCCTTAGGAGGACCCCACTGGGGGCATAGGTCCATGGGGATCCACCATGCCACCTGGCATCACCTGGGTACGATGATGTGGGAGAAGGAGACCTCTTCAGCATCTTGGTCCCAAGTTGCTTAGGGCTTTATAAGCTAGTGCCAAAACTCTGAGACAGGCCTATTTGTGAATATACTGTCAGTGTGGTTCCGTAGGCAAGGTGTTGTTAGGAGCTGCCCATTTTCAGTGTGCAACAGCTCACCTGCTGCATTTTGAGGCAGCTCCAGCTTCTAGGCTCACTTTAAGGGCAGCTCCATCAAGAGTGCATTGAGGAGGTCAGTCTGGAGGCTACTGGTACCAGGACCACCATGGTCAAGCTATCCATGGCCAGAAGAGGCCATAGCTCTCAATAATCCAGTATCTTGCCATTTTCTATGTCACTGTGGGTGGAATTCTGCTTGAAAGCAATATCTATAAAATGTGATAAGGTGCTAAATATCATTTCATAGCTATGAATACAATATAAAAGTGGTCAAGTTGTCCTTGGAGATACATAGGACTTTGGGTGGTTAGTAGCATTCCTCCGTGAGAAGATCAACAATGGCGATAGGAGGTTTCCGCATCATGGTATCCTTTCCTGCATTGTGAAGCCACAGGAAATAAGCCATTTCCAACACAATTTCTGCTGAGCATCGCTGAGTCCTGACACTGGCTCTGATAAGCTGCGAGTGCAATCTAGAATAACCCCAGAATTGTTTACAAATGTAGAGTGTTAATGACAGATGGGGGACACTGAGTGAGTATTTCAAAAGCCTGTCAACACTGAGAGAACATCTGGGGGGGGAAATCTAAGAATCCTGGCATTCACAAAACCGAATCTTCAGCAGAAAATTCATTTTCGCTCTCTTTACATGCAGTGTCAATGGAAGACATTTCCACAAGAAACAGGCTTTATTTTTCTTCAAGATCCTTCCTGTTCCTCAGCAACACTCTCTACCCCTGCTGGTTATTGTCCATTTCTCCTGGAAGCCTATTGTTTTTGATACCAGCTGGATAAGCTGATCTTTAGGAAACCTTATTTGCTGACTTATGGTGAAATCCTATTCAAGTTTATACAGAAAAAAAGGCCTACAATTCCCAGCATGCTCCAGTCAGCATCTTTTTTTTCCTGTTTATACTTGCATAGGATTGAGTCTTAGTTCTCCGATGCTTCTCAGAACTTTTAACCAAAAGGGCTACCTTAATGGGAAAAAAAATCAGCAACAATCTGTATCTGCTGTGCAAGCAATGTAGCAAGCACAGGTGCTAAGCAGAAAGTCAGCCTGGAGGGACTGTGAAGAAGTTAATGTCTGTCATTAAAGAATGGGGCTGCCTGCTAAATTTGTAACTGCTTTTCTGTGTTACATAATAGTTGCTGAACATTGTGCTGTTCAATGAGGATTTCATGACTGCTGAATTAAACAGACACTCAGCCAAAGGTGAAAAGCAGTAGTTAATGAATTATTCCAAAGGAAATAAAAGGTTAGGAAACGAGTTTACTTAACACTATAGAATTAAGGTTTCTTGTCTTGGGTTTTGTTTGGTTTTTTCTTCCCCTGCACAACAAAAATACCAAGGCACATTCAATTAGTACTTTGGAAGATTGCATTGAGATTTTATAAAATGGAGAATAAGAAGCAAAAAGAAAAAGTGACGCCTACTTGAGTCATAGCCACAAAACATGCTAAATGTGCAAAATATCTAAAATGTGCTTCTTTAAGACAAATGTTATGCTGTTTCTTCTACACAGGTTGACCTTATTAGCAAAGATCAACACATACAAGACAACTATTTCTAGATCATTGAAACTCTTAATGTCTCTCTTCCAAATTTCTTAAATATTCTAGCCAGGCCAATCAGTTCCAAATATGCCACAAAAGTGTGACCTAGAGGACATCTGAGAACATATGTGATGCAGTGATAAGAATACTAGACTGGGCCTTGGGAGAACCTACGTGGTTGTCCCCACTGGCTGTGTTTGCACATAACCCTACATGGTTATGGATTCTTACCTGTTACATGGTTTATTTTCTAGTTCTTGAGCATGTGGTTCCTATGTTTGAGTGCTTTGCAAGCTCCTCATCATTTCTTCGAAGGGTGGCTGGTATCCATCAGCCCCTGGGGCTGAAAATAAATCTGGAGTGCGTTGTTCCTGCCTTCATTGCCTGACTCCTCCTCATTTGTCCACACAGTCTCCTGTGTGTCTTATCAGCCAACTGCTCCTTTCTCCCCAGTGCTTAGCCAATTGCTTACTCACTAGAGTAGCACTGTTGCTCTAGATTAGTGCAGTGGTACCTTGGCTCACGAACTTAATCCACTCCAGGATCATGCTCCACACCAGTGCAGAAACATACACACTCAAGCCCACCATCAGAAGCCCCTGCTCCTCATCCCCATTGCTGTATGCAGAGGCTCCATGCACGGGTACCCTTCCCATGCCAGGCTGTGACCATCCCCATTTGGCACTGAGCAGCAGCCAAATCTGGACAATAGAGAATGCAGGAAGGAGTGTTTCCTTTAGCGGTGGTTGCTCTTTCCATATGACTCTATGGCAGCACTGTGGAAACCATGCTAAAATGTTGTTTCTGGTTTCGCACCATAGAGCAGACCTTTGTTTGTCTCTTTGATTACACAGTGGCCATCTTTACCAGACTGTAACCTCTATACATGTGGGTTATTAGTTGGTATCCAACCATGCCTCTCCACGATGCTGGTCCCATTAAGGTATTATTTTCACGGTCATTTGCATGGGTACTTAGGAATGAGAAACACTCATTAGATGAAAGTGCTACTGATATGGTCTTTAGCCCAGTAAAGTTGTTACCAAAATTAAAGTGAAAATATCAATGCACTGACCATGCTTTATGTAGGTGGATTTTGCAGAATGCACTACCATATTTGTGCACTTAAACATTTGAAATCCAAAAGAGGTGCTGCATAGTTTAATACATCAAAAAGAAATAGTCTGACAGAGCACTGATGCCAGCCTGGAATCATGAGAAATGGATGCCCCTTACATATGAGCCTGAGAGATCAGAGACCTTCCATGTGATCTGTCGTTATTAGAATCGCCACTGTACGTGCAGGGTGGATTGTGTTTTGCTTACTAGTATGAGGCTTTCTTAAATATTTTGTCATTCAAGAGATGATGCCTGGGGGCATCTTTTCTCTCCCCCACCCACACAATTCTTCCTTTGCCTTAAACACATGATAAGAAAGACACATGCATACACACACACACAGAACGAGAGAGAGAGAGAGAGAGAGAGGGAGAGAGGGAGAGCCCATGCAAAGAGTACAATTCAGCTAATGTCAAGGAATCTAAATTGCCTTGATTTCCATGGGGAAGAATTAAGCAGCTGTAACTTAAAAATCTTTGACTGTGGCTGAATCATATCCCAAGTGATTAAAACAGGTTCATTTTCTAAACTTTAAGGATTAACATTTAGAGACTTGGATGTGTTGGCTGAAGGCAGTCTTTGTTCCATTTGGTATGCTTGAAATGTCAAAAGCAGTGGCATTCATTTTTTTTTCGTTAGCTGTCCTCGGTATAACCAAAATAACATCTGTAATAGCTGCTAACAACAGTAGGCCTTTTAAGAACAATAAGAGAAAAGTAATGGATAAAAGGGAGCGTATTCCCAGTATGCTTCCCTGGAGTCTTGGAAATAAACAGAAGGCATAGCACAAAAGACAGCGGCACATTATTTCCCCAAATGAAAAATGAGGCAGCAAGCAAGGTCTTTACTATAGCAAAAGCACTTTACTAGATGCCCTCTGGGTGGGAGGGATGGGGAGAGACATTTTCAGTTAGGTCAAAAATAAATGCAAAAAGGAACAGGAATAGATTTAAAAGCATCCCTTTCAAAGTAGGAACAGAATTAAAATTGGTGTGGGTGGGGCATTATTTCATGCTGACTGATTTCTCCAGGGTTGAAAAAACAAACCTTTTGGGTGGAAATAGTGAGGAATCAGAGTTTGGCTAAATGTTAGGAGAAACTTCTTGCTCCTGAGAATTGTTTACCAATGCAGTAGGTAGTGGTGGAATCTCTACTTCTGGAAGTATTCAGGGAGAGACTGGATAACTGTTTCTCAGGGGTTCTATAGTTGCAGGATTCATACTGAGAAGGAGGTAGGCCTTGATAAAGGTCCCTTCCACTTCTAAAAGTTCCACCATTTGAAAGTTTTCCGGCATTCATCTTGTTTATCAAGCTGATAGAAAAACAAAATATAAAAGGAATGAGTGGGAAGTGTGCATTCATAAAATCTGGGAGTTTTTCAGCAGAATCCTATTTTCCCAGAACTAAATATTCCAGGAAGCTTGCTTCCAAGCAAGTGTCCACAGAATAGCATTCCTAGGCAGTGTGTGCATCTCAGAGCAATTTTCCCTGAAGCCAGTGGGGCCTCCTTCTGTGTAGACATGCCTTGGATTCCACTGTTAGACATTAAATGTGTTGTCTGAGTTTTCACACTTCAAATATGAATTTATCAAGCTAATTACAATTACAATTACTAGAAAGTAGGACAAAGTGATTGGTTGCATACAGGGCTGGTCTAGACATTTGGTAGCATTGTTTCGCTTTTTCCAGGCCCTTTACATGTTACCCACCTTAATGGCATGCTTGCTTCCTTCTTCCTAACATGTTTATCATAGTCTGGTATTGTGCCAGGGCAAGAGGCTGCATTGATGGATGAGATGCATGTGTGAATGGGGTCCATTAATCAGCTCCTCAGGTGCACAGACAGATCATGGCAAATGATCACTTTGAATACAACTGTCTAAGGTCTTTACTTGATTATGCTTAAAATATGGAACAAAAATGGGAGATGCCCACAATTAAAATATTTTTAAAAAGAATACATGTTTACATGTAAAATATTAAAAAAGGAAAACTGAAACACACTCAGAATTTTTAAAATGGTTGGCTGGATAATCAACAAACTTCCAAGTGGTAATATACCATAGGTTGGTGTATCTGTAAGCTGGTTAGTTTGCCATATTCACACATGCACCTCACTTTCCAATGCTGGGGCAATCATACATGCTCCTTTTCCCCTGGGACAATCCCATACCATTGCAATATGTGTGTGAATATAAGAATGGCATGGAAGTACGCCATTACGTAACAAAGGAAGAGTTGTATAAACTCTCGGATATGAGGTTATCTGATCTCAGCCAGAGTGGTAGAGGA
The DNA here is from genome assembly GCF_004798865.1 of Varanus komodoensis. NCBI lineage: Eukaryota > Metazoa > Chordata > Lepidosauria > Squamata > Varanidae > Varanus > Varanus komodoensis. The sequence goes on from NW_025336598.1 coordinate 17,606,335, forward strand.
GGGAACAGTAAAACCAATCAGTTTAATGCTTACTTGTAAAATGTAAAAAAGGGCCCAGCAGTTATGAGGTGCCACAGTTCATTGTCAAGATGAGACAAGAGTGAAAGTCAAATAGAGAAGTTAAGCAAACCTGAATACTCACAGCTTCCCTCTGCAGACTATCTCCTCTAGAGAATCATTGATTTCAGTAAGGTATCTGGGAACTTCAACTTTCATAGGAGCCATAAACTATAGTTTTATATAATCAAATCCATCTAGAGTTCATTCAGTGGCTATACTGAATCCTCCCTTCTTAGATTATAAAGGAGGCTCAATATAGCCAGAGAACTCATAAGAGTGATTTCCTATCCATGATGAGACAGAAAAAAGTCCCACACTCTCTAGCATTTCTCTGGCAGCATGGCTTTTCTATCTAGACATGCCTAGGATTGCACCCTAAAATGATAGAAACTGGTGTGGCAGAATCATCATTTATCAACCATTGTTTTGCCCATATTTTATTTTTTGAGAATGCCAACATGAAGGGTTGACTATAGCCAGGCCAGGGAGAGAGAGGTGGCAAATGCTTCACACAAATGTTTTTTCTCCATGAGGAAAAGCACCACTTCCCCTTCAGCAAGTCTTCAGGAACTGTACTATGAGACAATAAAATTGTTCACCACTGGGAGTACATGGAATGCTTGAGGACCGTGTTGTTTTGCCACTATCTTTCTTCTTTCTTTAATCAAATTGTAGATCACTTCACTGTATCTAAATAGACATCTGGAAAAAAAAACTTATGACTAAAATTTTAAATAGATGTCCACAAACAAATTTTATTTTAAAAAGAATACAAAATGTGTCCATGTAAAATATTTTTTAAAACCAAATCAGAAACAGTCTCAGAACTTTTCAAATGGTTGGACAAATTGAAAAACTAGGCAACACTGCTAATCAGAGAATGCCTCAGTGGAAAGATAGGTCTTAACTGGCACCCAAAACAAGTCATCATTGGCATCTCCCACATACCACGGGGAAAATTTTTTTATAAAGTTGGTACTACCATAAGGAACACTAGCTTTTGGAGTGGTATTTCAAAGGCAATTTGCAGGTTACAGAGCCCCTCTGATGGTCTTAGAAATTGGATGTCTGTATGTGTGGTCTATATTAAAGCCAGGTTTGCTTGAGGCTGCCATACACGGTGATGGTTTTCTGGGTCAGAGTGATGTCCATGTACTCATGGACAAGTTGGATGTCAGTTCCAGGTTTGGCAGCTGTGAAAAGATAGAGTGGGTGACTTGAGGTGAGATGGGCTGCATTGCTATGTGTTGTGACAAATTGCTTGGATGACCAGATTAATCCAGAAGGAGATGTTGTATAGGACTTGATGAAACTCTATTCATTTGCAAGGTCAGCTGGCCATGTTCAAGGCGTGGAGCCATCTGGCAGTACCCTAATGTAACCTACAGTGTTTCTTGTGGCCTATAGACCTTAATCTGGGTGGGTCATCAAGGGCAGTGTAGAACATATTCACACTGAGGATCACCAGTGGAGGTCCTCTTTTGAGAATTCCCTTGGTACCTTCCATTTACCAGTGACCTAGCCAACTCTACATATAACCCCTGATTGTCTGGAATTGCATTGTGACTATTCCAGTGAGGAACAATATTGATATCAAAGCAAGGATATACTGGGAAAAGGCTTTAAAAACCCTACACACATTTTCATCATGGGAGAGAAGTTCAGGACCTATTTTTCTCTTCCAGAAGTGATATTTTGTCCGTTCCATGGAAGAACTGAAAATGCTCAGCACAGTTCTAAAGTCTACCATTCAAATAAGTATCATGTGGAAAAGCTAGCAAGATGACATGACAACAACAACTACTACTAATAGCAGTATCGTGGTATTACTGAAGTAATAACAACATCATTTTCAATCTGCAAACATTTACGTAGCCATCCATGAAGAAGAGGACTGGGAGAATCCTAAACCAGGGAGAAATTGGACAGAATATTGTAGAAGAAAGCATAGCTGAATAGAACAATGTATGGGAGCACCACAACATTTTGTTGTAGATCACTTGTTCTAAACTAATAATTGTACTTTTCCTTCCCATTTTTTTCTTGTGGCTGATATAGGTCAAATTTCGTCTATAGTACACCAACCAGCTACATCCAACATTCAAGGTGAACAATGGCATAGCATATATGGTACATTTCTTGTAGACAGAAGAAATTCCTGGCTGGGAGGCAGTGCTATATTAAGCCGCATGTTTCAATCAAGATGTAACCTGTTTGCAATCGTGTTAGGATCTGTGGGTACACATTCCCTAGCTTTTTGAGCAGTTCTTGTATAGGTCAAAATAAATTAAAGAAAATGGTTGCTAGGCAAAGGCTTTCTAATCTTTCTCTGCACAAAACAAAATTACACCTTCAATCATGACTAAATATGAGAAACATCACTGTAAAACAAAGCAATGCAAATGCCACTGTGCCTTGACAAACAGAGCTATATAATGCAGATATATAAATGAGTGTCAGATGAATAGATATGGGTATTTTGGTCAAAATGCAGTGTTGACATTTAGAGGGTTTCCTAAAAATATGCACTAATTTCCTTCTTTTCCCTGCAGAGCATGCTTCTAAAACTGACAGCATAGCGGTGGCCCTAAAACTGTAAAATTTGAGAAGTATAGAATTTGGTTCTGGGAGGTACAAACAGCAAAAAACCATGAAATGACTTTCTCAGCATCCCTCTGATCACTCTCTGGTGCCCAAGTGATGCAGAATACAGTAAGCTGCCCAAATGTCTTTTGTGACTTATGAAGGAACTGCTGCCTCTGATGTTTATCGGAGTAAAAGAGATTAGAACACTAGGTAGCAGGGATGTGTATGTGGCATCTTCCTAAACAATGTAATTAGTCTTAGAGCATTGGGTTTGCCTTGAAATTCATCAGGTATTTCACCTGAAATAGAACTCTAAGGGCACAATCCTATGCAAGTGTAGGCAGGAGAAAAATCCTACAATTCCCAGTATGCCCTAAGACCCTATAACATTGAGATTAGGCAACATCCATTGACATCCTAAGGATGATTAATGGCAATGCATGCAACAAAATTAAGAGGTGGGACACAGAAATATGGGTTGATTAGGCCACAGTTTATTAATTAGTCACAGATGAAGTCTGACTGAAACATGAGTTGTACTTTACTAATTCTGGTGCCAACACTGAACATAAAATACTTACAGCTAAAGATGTGCTGTGCTAGCATTAGCAGTAGTGTTCACTACTCCTTCTGAATCTCATTTTTTAGGTGTTTGATGCGACAACTCCACACCTTTGAAAGAGGTCAAGCTATTTTAAATAAGGTCATGTTTGACCTCAGAATAGAGGGGTTGGTCTTCTCAGGAGTCCCTCATTACCTTAAAGCAACCCTGGGTGCTTACCGTATCCCTACATGACATGTTTACCCTTTGCGCAAGTCTGCCCAAACTCTAACCAACTCATTGCCCTTTAATGCAATGCCATCAAGTATCAATTGTCATGTACTTTCTTCATATCAGAGTGTAGAGCAGGTGAAAAATCCCACAAACTGAGCAAATCTGTCTACTGGGAAAACATAAAATTCTGTTTGGCCTATGTGCAATCAGCTAGATCATGTTGGGAGGCTGAGTGAGCACCAACAAAGGTGGAAGAGTCCATTCAGGGCAGAGTGAACTTAACAGTTAGCTAGCCCCATCTTTCAGTTTGCAGAAGCATAGTATGCATCTACAGATTACATGAAGTATTTGCTCTTCTCAGTCCAAGAAATTCACAATGGCTGCACCCATTCCACACCCACTTATGGAGAGTCATGGATGATCTGGCTTGTGAGCAAACCATGGAAAGAAACTAACATTGTGCAATGGGACTTTTCCCCCATCTCACTCCTGTTTTAGGGACCGAAGCTGTTCCAACACTGGAAAAACTGAACTGAGTTTCACCCCAAGCTGAAAACTCTGAGTGCATGTATCATCTCTGGTCTTTGCTTTCCTTTGAGAGCTCCATAGGATCTATTCCTAAACGCTCAAAAGGATATCTTCCAACAAGACAAAAATGATGTGTGGCATATGGTGATAACCCGTAGCTTATGTACTACATGATTTAAGATGGCACAAGAACTACAGATGTCAAGTGCTATCTGCTCCTGATAAATTATTCCCTTGCATCTATGGGGGTATGGGAGGATGCTCTGAACTTGTTAAAGAATCCTAGATATGTTTCACTGCCTTTGGTTATGCATCAATCCAGCCAGACTTAACACTGTAACCTTCGGCATCTTCCATCCACCTGATACAAAAAACTTCCTACTCACATGTAGGTACAAAGAGAAGAAACATCACAAAAAAGCCAACAAGAAATAAACAAAGTACTCACACACACACACCCCTGCAGTGATACTGGACACTAGAACAAAGTATACTTTAGAGAAACTAGAGATGCACTGATTTTGTATGTGGAAAAAGCATGCTTGCAAAGCTTGTGAAAACCTCTACCAAGTTCCACATGTTGTGGCTTTTCCCATTTTTCCTAGCACCAGAATCTGTTTTAATGCTGTCTTACAGCTGTAAAAGATGGTACTAAAGCAATGGCACTAAAGCATATATTCATGCTTAAAAATATCAGTAAATAGTTCCAACTAATTAGGAACTGTGGGGTCAACCTGATGACAATATCACACTGTGTGGTCAATCAGGTTTCCTATGAGCTGAGGTCACTCAAAAAAAAAAACAACTTCAATAGTTAGTTCTTATGCAGAATGAATGTTGTGGGATATATATCCTACTTGCTGATGCAGCTAATAAGTTTCTCCTTGTTTTGCAAAACTGAGCATAACAACTTATTTGCATCCATTGTGGGACAATTTTTCTTCCAATAACACTTGGTCCAAGTAAAGGGTGCAGTTGAACATCTTATGTAGGGTTAATCAATGGTTTACCAAAGTGCTGGGTACCTTTTGTGGTGGGTGAAAGCTTTGTCAATGAACATTCTGTTCATCCTTAAACAAGACAAACTCCATGTAATAGAATATTGCAAGTGATGCGTCTAGTAGAGGTCACCGGTGTGAGTATGGTGGAGAAAATAACACAATGAGCTCATTGAGAAGAAAAAGCTAAGGCTAGGGCATGGAAGCATGCCACCACCTTTTGTCCTGAAGCTGAATCCAAGTGGCAGTCTAATGCTGCAGGTACCAGTGCTAACTGGCAGTCATAACAGAGAGGTCCAGTGGGCATTGTGCCTGCTACAATTCATCTTCTCATGTGAATGTAGCTTCCATGGTGTCATGTTACAACGGATCGTTATGAGACATGGCACAGCATGTCATGGAAGACGCTTTGATGTTTCTGAGAGCCCCTATTCCTTGCTTAGATATTCTCAGGCATCTCCTCTGATTTAACCTTACTCACCCTCCTCTCTTCTCTTCTCTTCTCTTCTCTTCTCTTCTCTTCTCTTCTCTTCTCTTCTCTTCTCAAGGGTGGCAGCTTCATGCTTTTGTGGGAGAATGGAAGTTTATACCAATGATTCACAGCAAGCTCTGCATCAGTCGAGTCCTATGTAAACCATTTCCTTTACAGTCTCTCTTTCTCTATGTGTGTGTGTTCTTTCGTTTTAGACATTCATTCATTCATTCATTCATTCATTCATTCATTCATTCATAACATTTTTACCCCATCTTTACATGAAACAGATCTCAAAATGGCTCACAAAACAATAACAACACATTAAAAATGCAATATAAAAATAAAATTCCAATTTAAAACCCATCAACCTGTTTGTGTGTACTAGTATATATTTTCATTTTGGGCATGTGTGTGTGTGTGTGTGTGTGTGTGTGTGTGAGAGAGAGAGAGAGAGAGAGAGAGAGAGAGAGAGAGAGAGAGAGAGAGAGAGAATGAGAATGAGAATGAGAATGAGAATGAGAATGAGAATGAGAATGAGAAAGAGAGAGATGGCACTAGAAATGGAATCAGAAATCCATGCTGAGGACAAAGTACTGATGCAAAGTCCTATTTGTATCTGAATTTCCCCTTGTCTATGCAAACCCATAAAGGCAGTCTTCTCTGCAGCTTTCTATGGAAATTGGTGATCTTAACTGTATCAATGAGCATCATTCCTTTGAACTGCCATTTTGTCAAAGAATGGTGGGTATGAGCTTTGCCCTTGCCAATTGTTTCCTCTTGTAATTACAAATGCACCATTGATATTTTTGCAGAGTACTTTGCAAAATATAATGAGGTTTCCCCAGTAAATGAACCAACTGCCAACACTGTTGGATTGCCCATGCGCAGATATTTCATAATGGGACACTTGGGATTGACTTCTTTAATTAAAGCACAAATGCACTCTGTCTGATGAGTTGCAGAGTCTTTAAAGGCTCCTTTTATATGAACTGATGCTCATTGATTCTAGAGGTTTGCTTTGTACTAATGCATGTTGAATGAAGATTAGCAGTGACATGCTTCTAATGAAAGATCAGATGAATTACCAGAGTTCCCATGACTGTAAGAGAATTTTTGTCACTAAAATGTCATTGTAGTCAACCACTTAATCTTAATTAAATAAGTGACAATGAACCATCTTGTCAGCTATTAAAATTCAACCTGAATCCATCGATTGAAATATAGGTGTGCTTATTTGCACTGATGAGGTTCTTCTTTGTTAGGAGGACTAGTATGATAAATCATATGTGCAATGCAGGATGCCTCAAATATGAAACCAAATGTCTCTGGTAAGAAAGGAGTTATCAATGTCTATTCACATGGATATTATCTTAGCAAATGTTCAGACCTAGCTAAATGCAAGTCAAGATACCATCTAAGCAACCAACTAAAAGGGAGGCTGGCAGAATCCATACATTATGTAAGAGCAGTCCTAAAAGAATCCTTTGAGATATAGTCAGCTGTAATCTCACTAAAAAGGAATGAGATTTTCATTTTTGCCTCCTGTGCAGAGTTCAGAAGTAGGCATAGACACTTTTCTACCAATAATATTGACAAATTGTTGAATACTCATTGGTCACATTTCAAATTTCCAGTTCAGCTTGTACACATTTCTTAATTTTGTCAGTTGAGTCAAACAGCCTTGCTTTAGTCTAGGGAGGAAATTTGTGTAAAGTAGGAAATTTGCACAGACTTGGGGAGATTTTCTGATATCTCCCATTCAATTGCTGTTCAGTCTGTACAACTGTCCTGTCCTGGTGAAGTGAGCAGCAATTGCAAACACAAATGGGAATCAGGCACAAAACAAGTGGCAAGATGATGACTGGAGAATCCAGCTGATCTCAAACACCTTTCATCAACCCATCTGGAAATTTTATTTCCTTCCATGTGTACAAGGAAAGAAGGGCAATTGGGAGAATCCCTTAACAAATTTGGATAGTTGAGTGCCTATTTATCCGGAAGTAAAACAGAGAGATATACACACAAGTATAGGCATTATACATTTTTTTTAAAGGCTGCTTGGCAAGAGCATTCAGGAGACTGTTCAGGGGTCCTAAGGAATTTGTAAACCAGGTAGACTGCTTGGGTTTATCACCTGAGTGTATATTTGAAGATATTAAGAAGGCTGTCAAGAACACCTCATCCCTGGACAATGAAGTCTGGTGGAATCAGCTGTGACAGCCTTTATTTATTATCCTAGGTAGGTGGATAGCCTTAGGACCGAAGAGGAATAGTCCAGAATGTTACACCTACATGAGCACACACACACATAGAGGAAGCTAATATACAGTTGTAAGATGTTCAGGTGAGCTACTAACAATCCTCTAATACTGGATAGTACTGAAGAAAAGGCCTTCAAGGACAAGGGTAGGTTGGACCAAAAAATGAAGCTATGTTCCTTCCCCATTTCTGAAGCTCCCCAGACCCTGGCAAATCAAGGTTCATTGGCCACAGCGATGTACAGGAGCAATATAAGAGAGCATCTGAGATTATACCGTTGTTTGCAAATTGTCCAAAATGTCATATTCACTATCCCAGATGCAACAGCAAGCACATGACTTTTTTTGTGAGATGTATTGACAAATCCACAAGAAAGTACTATTATATTTGGAAAATGTATGTTGCCGTGCTTCAGTCAATGGGTGGAAAGTGTGTACTTTTGAAACATGTATTTTTCCTATTCAAAATGTGCTCTGTTCCCATTTGAACAAGTTGAGAAGCAGACTGAAACCAAAATAGGAGCAAGATGAAATGAGATTGAAACTTCATATTGTATATTTTGGAAAGTTCAAAAGTGGCTCATTCTTCCATCCCTAGATGGTAGGACATACTAGTTATTTGCATAAAATGGAAATCTGCATACATAAATAAATAACATATTATTCTGAGGAAATGACACTTAAATGTATTTTTAAATTATAGAAATAAACTCTCAACTGGCTTTTCTTCCTTTGAGCAACAGAAAGAAAGATGCCCTTTTCTAAAATGATGTGGTACATACCTATTCCCCATAGATTCTGGAAATACCTGTATTTAAAATAATAAGGTCATGGCACCAAATTGATGTACTTTATTAAACTGCCTCACTACTCATCCATGCTGAAATAACTACCAATTCTATATATGGCAAAATATCTTACACAATTATATGGGGCAACTATAAACCAAGGTGGGTGATAGTATATTCAACTACCAGGATTTTTCTGGAGGCAACACATTTATACTCTTGTGCTCAAATTTATCACTTGTATACTATTTTAAATATCTCTAGAACCCCCAGCTCAACAGCAGAATATAAGCTATCCCTTTCAGATCTTTCTCTGAGATCTTTGTTCATATGCTTCCTTTAGTAGAGGTACATTATGCTATAGCAAAAATGGTTTCTCAGAATTGGTTACAGAATGCCTTTCTGAGAGAAGTTTTGGATACATCCATGAGTAGTATTCAGCATTACCTATCACACTAACAGAATTACATTAACTGTACTGTAAACTGTAATACTGTAATATTTTATACATCAATAATTAATACAGTATTAATTAATTATTTTTACACTAGAGTATTACACTAGTATTACACTAACATGAGTCCCATTCATTTCAATGGATCTAGTCTAAATAGCAGTAACACTGAATACACCTCTGTTATTGTTTGTTTATTACAAGAGGCAGATATATGAGTGTATCTATATGTGAAATTATAATAATCAGAGAATAGTTTTCTATTTCCTTCAGGCTTATTTTTGGTTTGGCTTGATTGTCTCAGGACTCCTTTATCAAAACTGTATTCAGACTGTTTCCTTTGTTGGTTGATTTTGCTTTTGTTTTGATACATGCATTGATTTTCAGGGCCTTGCCTCTACTTTTTTATCTGTTGCACACAGAAACAGTAATACCCCTCCCCATCCTAAATCGAACAAATGGCTCTAAAGGGAAGTCCTAAATGGGACTTTTGTTTGTGCCCAATCGTACCAGTGAGAGTTCATTCCATACAGAATGCAAATTCTACCTACCTGATGCATTCAGTGCAGTTTTGTCCCAAAATCAATGACCACCCCATTGTTCTCCATTGTTGTCCATTCAGTTGTGGACAATTGAGAAGAAGACAGTTTCTCTCCTCAAGACCATTAGCCTTCACTTCAGCTCTGAGCGATTCAATGGCCCAGCAAGGGCCAAGTTCAAAGGAGCCCTGTACACACCAAAAGTATGTATCACCCACATGTATCTCAGTTCTGATGGGAAGTCCTTGGGTGGGTGGAATGGAGGTTTGAATCCTGTATCCTTGGCTATAGTAGCTGGATCAGGCTGAAGAAGTATCCAGTGAGGATGTGGGGGATTCAAAGGTGAGCTCTCTCTGTTTGCATAGATTCTCATGCATTTATTCTACGTTGCTTTGCTCTTTCTTTGCTTGTGGGCAGGGCGGGGGGAGAAGAGGGTTGGCTGGCTGGCTGGCTGGCTGGCTGGCTGGCTTGCTTTGGGGTTTGATGCTGAATTATTATGTTCCCATGTTTGCCTAAACCAGGATTGAACAATGAGGATCAGAAGTGTCAGTAATGGTTACTCACTGCTGATGCTGGGAAGTCCTGCTCATTTGAGCTTGACAGATCTCTTGCCTATTTTCAATATCATGACTGGGAATGGGACAAGTTGGAGGATTCCTTCCCCCCACAGACTCTTAGATGACCTCTGAAGTCCCAATTCAATGATTCTATGAAAGAACTCTAGTAAGTCAGTAGGCCTTTGTATTTGTTTTCCAAATATATTTCAGCAGCACTTGTAATAAGTGACTTAACAGCTGAAAAGACTTTAGCTATCTCAAGTACTGATGAAACAAGCCAGTTTCTAAAACATGCATGGCCTTGGGGCTGCATTCAGCTACTGGTACAGAAACTGGTTCATAGTTTAGTCTTCAGGCAAAACCTTGTTTTATAGACTAATTTTTCCACTGTATTTTACCCGAAGCTAAATGTGAACTGAATTTGCAGGTTCTTGCTGCAACAAAACATCTGAGGAATTCTGGAGAATACAAAAAGAATTTTGAAAACATTAGCAGAATTTCTCAGTGGGGAGTCTCACAACCCTAGTTTCATCTGCAAGTCTGGGTTTGTAAATTACTTTAATGCTGTTGGCACTTAAGTAATGTGTAGAAAGAGCAGTTCAAATTATACTAAAGATGCTGGAGAAGCTCATTATAGCCCACTGAGAATGTTATTTCTTGTGGCATCATTCCATTTCAGCCTGTTATTTCATTCTTTAACCCTATTGGAAACTAGCTGCTGTTTAATTATTCTTGTATGAACTCTGTTCTGTTTTGAAAATGTAGCCATTAGTGGTACCATTGTTGTAAAATTCTCACTCCCAGCACATGAGAGATAATTATTCACTGCTCTTGGATGTGAATAACTTGGATTCCACTGTCATGGAATTCACCAGACAGTCAATGTGTAGAGATATTCTTTCATTTTATAGGAGAAAGGAACCCCAGGCATTTCTCCCACAAGCAACAGGGTGACATTTAGTGCTATTCAGGATTCCAGCACTGTACCGTGTGTTAATAAAAAATGAAATAGGTTTGCCCCTGGACATAATGTAGATCAAAGCAGGCATTCCTCAGATTCAATACTTCTGTATAGCTCAATCCACAAGTCAGTGCCTCTATGCATATAGCTCAAGGGTGGGCAAACCATGCCTTCCAAATGTTGCTGGGCTACAACCCCCACCATGACTCACCATCGATTATGCTGGCTAGCTCTAAAGGGAGATGCAGTCCACAAGCTGCCTAGCCCGATGTAGCTCTTCTGCCAACCATCTGCCTCAAAAGGGAAGACGATGTTTATAAAGCCCCTTTGGTCGACTATTACCCATCCATACAGAGGAGATATCAATGTTTTAATGAAATCACATAATTCCATGACAGTGGTTTCTATGCAAAGTAAACTTTAGCAGAATAACATCTGAATTATAAACAAATCTACACATATAAACCAGTGTAGGGCAAGAGCTGGGCAATATGTTACAATATACTGGCCTAACACACCCATCAGTCCTAACCAACCAAGCCAATGGTAAGAGAGCCTGGGACAAGGAGAGCTATAGGACAAACTATCAAAAGTCTCCTACACCCCTGGGAAAGAGATCTGGATCTAGGGAAGCTGGGGTACGTACCCTTGCTCTTCTATGAATGTATTGTGAAAATATTTTCCAGCCTATTTCTGATATCTGCTATCTCCATTTACCATTTCCTGATTGATGGCTGCTCAGATTCCCCCACCCCACCTCATCCACTACTCCAATAATTTCTCAGTGGAATTCAGTCACTCCATGGTACAGACACCAGTTCCACATTGGGCCTATCCAGCCTCCATTCCCCCTGAAAGAAACTTTGAGCCAGTAACTATGGAAGACCTCCATCTCTTTTCCTGAAAGTTAGGCTTCTTGATAGTGATCAGCTTTGCTTGGAGGGCTTGTGAATCCTCTGCACTCTATATAGATTCGCCATACCTGTCTTTCCATAAATAAAAGTTGTTCTTTGTCCTGAAAGGACTTTCCTGCCTATGCTAGTTTCAGCTGTTCACTTAAACCAGAACATTATGCTGCTTGCCTTTTCCCAATGGAGGTTGAGAAAACTCTCCACATCTAAGATGGCTAAAGGGCAGCGGCTTTCTACCACTCTAGAACTGAGTCTTTATGTTAGTCTCTGCAGCTCCTTCCTTGCTGTTGGGATTGCAAACAGGGCATCCCTGTTTCATCCAAAAACTAGCTTTCTGTATCACTGAGATAATTCAGCTGGCCTATGAATTTGCAGATCTTCTACCTGTAAGTCCCTTGAAAGGACACTCAGTGGGGAGGTGTTGTGGCCATACTTGCCTTTTTAAAAGGATAGTCCCATTAGATATTTATTATGCCAAGACATGGTCTGAATCATTGACCTCAACTCAACTAGAGATGTGTTGAAGCTCTGAGGAATCCATCACTCCAGCATTCTTAGACTTCCTCTCATGGTTTGCCCTTAGAAAGTGAGCTGAGCCAAGAAGAAGTCCAGGGATGCTCATGGAATGAAGGTTGCGCAACTAGCAACCTTCTGCATCATGTGCTGCAGCACAGACAAGGCTGCTGCAGGTGACAGGGAAGAGGGGTGTTGCTTGTGTTGTGTTCATATAAAGCTTGATTCCTGGACCAATGCTGTCTGTACCTACCATGAACTCAAATGCACAGCCTCGTCAAAGCATGCCAGAATCTGGGAACCCAAGCAGAAGGAATCCTTACCCCACACCCCATTCACAACTACTACTCAAGCATATGGACAATAATAGGTCGGTCTTTCAGGTGAGCTGTCCTCTTGCTAATTCTAATATGATGAAACTGACCCACCTCTGGTAAGTGAGCCAGCTTTCTACACACTCATATGTGCGATGCACAGACACTGCAAAGAAGAAATACAGGTTGCTTAGCATTTGTATATTTAGACAACTCACCCACCATCCCCCATTCTAGTGTCAATATTGACTTCAAAGTTCATAACGTGGGGTATCATATTATCCTTGTGAGGTACTATAAATGACCATGCATGCATCCAACTTGGTCCTTAAATACTCCCACTTTATCTGTCTCTCATTTTGTAAGGCCACAATGTCAGTCTCATGGGAACTGCGGGAGAGGTTGGAAACCCTACAGATGCATGTACTGGAGGAGAAGAAGGATTTGCTTCCAAAAACCTCTAGCTGAGAACCCAATTTCCAGATTCAGTTTGCCTTGAACGTGTCAAGGGCTGCTGACATGCTGCCCCTGCCACTGAATTCACTACTGCCAAAATTTCAAAAATTCTGCAGTGAAATAAGGCATGTGGGGATCACAGAGCTTGTTCTGAAGCAGTTTTGCACTTCTGGAAAACAATTTTGGGGAGTGAATTCACTCAAACTCTAAATAACACTAATAGGCCTCTGTTCTTACATCTTAGATCCACCCTCATCCAATTTAAAACCACCAAAATTTAGTTATGCCTTAACTTAAGTCCCAATAATTTCAAAAGGAACTAAATATTCTAGATCCACAGCAAGTGCTTGTGGTGTACTTTGAGGACAATTGATATGTGCTGTTAAATATTATTAAGGTGTCAAGGCAGTTTGGAATTTAAGCCAATGCTTTTTATATGCTACAACATTGCTTAGAAGTAGAATGGCTCTTCCTGTATTATTCTCTGATGGAGTAATTTAAGTCTGCCATTACTGGAGCACATTTCATTTCAAAAGACTGTGGATTTCAAAGGAAGTACAGTTCTTTTCATTCATAGCAATCGAGAGACCTATTATGTTGTTTATTTCTTGGTTTATTTGCAGCCCTTCGATGGGGTGAGAGGGCAACCACCAATGATTTGGAACACTGGCTTCTTTGCTTTAGCAAAAATGGAGGATGAAATACAATAATGTCACCTTGACACAGATCATTACCCAACACTTCCAGGAGAGAGAGAGAGTACAGCTGACCTATTGCCTTTTGGATGATTGCAATTGATATGAATATTTTATTTGCCGAAGCATTATTGTCACTTGGTTATCACATCTCAGCTGCTACATGAGTATCAATTTACCCCTTACATCAGTTACAGGAAATTATACTGAATTTGCTGAGTATTACAGAATACATTCAGTTCTATATTATCATGTCAGCAGCATTTAGGTACTTCTAGGGTAGATTTCCCCAACCTGAGTGCTTTCCATATGCTTTGGACTACACCTTCCCTTTTCCTGTTTATTTGCCATGCTGGCTGGGATGATAGGAGTTATAGACCAATACATATTGGAGTACCAAGTTAGGGAAGTGGGAAGAAGGTAGATCTTTGCATGTTTCGGATTTCAGTAACCAGAAGACGCTGCCAGTATGGCCAATGGTCAGAAAAGCTTTGGCTGATTTATCAACTGCGCCCCCATCTGGATGAGCAGTGCCTGGCAGCAGTGATCCATGCACTGGTAACTTCCCAACTGGACTACTGTAATGCACTCAACATGGGGCTGCCCTTGAAGATGGTCCAGATACTTCAACTAGCTCAAAATAGAGCTGCCAGGTTGTTGATAGGAACCGGCAGGTATGCACACATAACACTGGTCCTTTTAAACCTACACTGTCTACCAGTTGAAGTCTGGGCCCAATTTAAGGTGCTGGTGATGATCTATAAAGCCCTAAGCAGCTTAGAGCCTGGTTACCTGAAAGAGCATCATATGTGTTTGCTCACCCCTTTAAATCTGTGGCAGAGGTCCTTCTCTGGGACCGCACCCTGAAGGAGATTAGGAGGTGACTACCTGGAGAAGGGCCTTCTCTGCGGTGGTGCCGCAATTGCAGAATTCACTCCCCAGAGAGGTTTGCCTGGTGCCATCACTTTATTCTTTTTGGTGCCAGGCTAAAACCTTTTCATTTCCCCAGTGTTTTAAGAGTTGATTGTTTTAACAGAGGAAATTTTATTAGGACAACTGTGTTTTATTGTATATTGTCTCATTGTTAAACCAGCCTGAGACCATGGTAAGGGATGGCCTAGAAAGGTTTTAAGCAAACAAACAAACAAGCAAACGAACGCTGACATTTGATTCCTACAAAGTCTGGAGATCTACTTTATTCCCAACTCTGTTCTAAAGTTTTTATCATTCTGGTATGATATACAACATAAATATGAGTTACACCTGTCTTCTGCATAGTTCTTTTTTTGATATTGGTCACATGTAGTTTGTTCCAGGCTATATAAACAGGAACTGGTCCAGTTTAGGATTCACTCTCCAGTATAATCTAGTGGTCAGATTGCCAAGGGTTGGTCCAAAGGGAATCTGGTCTAGCATTGCTGTTTCTCAGAATCTCTACGGCATTTCAAGTTGCATAGTCAGCTCTCTCATATAGGATGAAATGCTTTGCTGAATGAGGGGGATTACATACTTACTGGCCCACGGGGCTGATGTATTTATGCTTGGAAGCATGAAATGTATTTATCCCCATATTAGCATTCATATTGAGAGATACTGTTTGGCATAGAAATTTCCAAGCAATATAAAATCCCAGCTATCATGCTTGTCTTTGACCTCCTGTTGCAGTGGATTCCATATGCTGACTGCAGCTTAGATAATTTTTGTACATTTGAAAATGCCTGACAGTTTGATTCCAATTTATATGCAAAACGTCAATCCAAACGTGATTTGAAACAATAGGATGTTCTATTGTTAGGAGAGTGAGGTGCAGGGGAGAAGGATTATAAACAGAAACACTTCCAGATCTTTCAAAAAGAACATTTTGGTTTCAACCTGTTATTCCAGCAAGGTGACTTTGCACTTGGATTAGTTAATACAAAGACAGAATAAGAATTTCAAGAGTAAAAAAAAGAAAAGACCAATAACCTTTCCTTCTTCTTGCTCTCTTTCAGAACTGAACTTTTGGATATGCTCCACCATGCATGCATGTTTTAAAAATCCCAGTTTTTTTATGCCAGTCTGTTGTGGAAAAGCCAATCTATTAATAGCTTGCAAAACAACTCTAGCTAATTAAAGAATTTTGTTTTTGGCCAAACCATTGACCTGTTTAATTATGTGGATCATTACAACCATAGCCAGTCAAATTCTTCATTGGGCTACTAAAGCACACACAGGAATTGATGATAACTATCAACAAAACATAAGAATTTCCCTTTGGATTACGCTTTCATTTCCATAGGGTTTTTTTTTTCAGACACAACACTATTATAGCACTTTGAAAGTGAATGTTCCTAGCTTTTCCAGTATTGTTTTCTTAATTGCCATCAGCTTTAGTGAAAACCCCTCTGAAAAAAAGTGTCTACTGTAATACTTTTTCTTCCCCCAAATTTACACCCAGCTCTGTGTAAATCCTAAAATGGCCAAGATCGGACATAGTGACAAGCCACAGTGGAAACCATGGTGGCATGGCTTGTTGTTACACCTGAACATAGTAACCATGATGAAGTGCGGTAAGGCTGATCTTCATGGAACCAGACTGAGAAACAATGGTCTGTTCTGTGGTTTCCGAAGACCGTTGTGGCTTTTGCATCTGAATGCAGAAAGCACACTTCTGCACAGTTTTTCCCCCCAATTTATATCCTACCTTTTTCCTATAAAGGGCTCAAGGCAGCTTACATCATTCTCCTCCTCCATCTTATCCCCACAGCAACAACCCTGTGAGGTAGATTGGGCTGAGAGTCTGTGACTGGCCCAAAGTCACCCAGTTGGCTCCTTGGCGGAGCAGGGACTCGAACCCAGATCGCCTGAGTCCCAGTCCCACGCTCTTAACCACTACGCCACACTGGCTCTCCAGTTTCCATGTTTCTTCCATACAATTCTGCACAAAGAGCAGCCGTGACTGTAGCAGACTCTCCTGTCTGTGTTTGTTGCTGTCCCGGTCTGCCTAGCAACTGCTGACTCACAGCCAACTTGAATTTTTCCACAGTCTGCCTTTGGATGCCCACCTGTCGCTTTGGAATTTCAGTGGTGCTGTGTTCTGGTTCTGGAGTTAACACACCACAGTTTTACATATACAGATTTCCTTCCACTGTGCATATTTATTTATTTATTTATTTATTTATTTAGAAGACTTCTATGCTGCCCCATTCACCGAGTATTCACTCTGTGTGATGGCCTGAATCAGGCTGAGGTCTGATTCAAAAAAGGGATAAGATTTTTCCATGAAACACCAAGCTTACAAGTACACCTATGGACATTGCGTGGGGAAGAGACCAGCTGGGGCTGAGCAATGTACGAAGGAGGCACACAACCAGCTCAGCATTCAGTCATGTTAGTAGTGCTTCCACAAATATGGAACAACTCACAAGCGCAATTGATCATGATGATGATAATACTGGGAGTTTTCATTGAAAGGTGAGGTGCAAATGTCTAAAAGAAATAAGACTGCAATCCCACGGATCATGCCCTCAGTGACCTTAAGTTTCTGAATTCAGAAGCTTTTGAGTATCCCATGCAAGGTGGGAGAAGAGGCAATTTTTTTGCTCCCTATCCTTCCTGCTTTTTTCACTAAAGGAATTTTTGCCTATCCAGCTGGGAAGAGACAGCATGGTAAAGTTTTGTGTGCCATAGGCCTGTTCTGTAGTCTTCACTTCCAACCCTCACATTCTGCTTAGTATTTCAAAGTTCTATATTATTAATGCTAATGAGAAGTTTTATTCTTATTAATGCTAATGAGAAGTTTAACTGTTAAGGGACACAACAGACCTGTTTAAAGCAATTCCTCTGCATCCTGAAGACCACAACGCTTCACCGATCAGCAGAGTGGCAAAATGTTTCGGATCAGTTCTTCTGCTGATTAATCTGTGCCAGGTACTTTATGAAACTCATTTAGCACTGATATATGTCTTGTCTATTTAGGCTAGGAACAAATACCTGAATTAATTGCACGAGTATATGATTCTACCAGAATATGGTCATTAACAAACAAGGTAATTTATCATTTGGTTGTACTAAAAATACACAAAGTGATTTTCATTTAAATCCAATTAAATGCTACATATAGATATGCATATATAACCAATAGCAAGATATGCCATTGCATCATAATATTAATTCCACAGAATAGCAACATTTGAATGACACGGTGCATTGAGTGTAGTGTAATTTCAGTGCAGTTAATGTTGCCATTGGATTTCTATGGTGGATTTCAATGCCATTTTAGATGGTTCTGTTCAGGCTAAAAATCCTTAGGAATTGTGGACTGAAATTGAGAAAATCTCCAAAGGTTCAGGGAGGGTAAGAGGGACATGCTGGAGGTGTCGGGGAGGTGCAGAAACTGGGTCTGTCACTGCACAGTGATTCATATTGCAATCCCAACCTCCTTCCTTTCCCAGCTCTGGCACTGAACTAGATGGTCAGTTCTAGCTATCTAGAGGAAATACAAGGCAAGGCATGATGGAAATGGAAATGGAAATTACCACCATTGTGCTTCTCCCAGTGCACTGGATGCATGCAAGGCATCAAATTCAGAGGCTTGCATGCATGGAGAGCAGGGTGCATTGGCTTGCACCCTTAGGACAACATCCAAGGAGGCTGCCTATAGTGCTCCAAATTTAGGATTACAGGTATGCAACAGAAGGTTGAAGAGGAGCAGAGACTAGGACTGCTGCCATTCTCCCCTTACCCTCCCAAACATTTTGACATCTTATTTCAACAGTCAAAGTGTTTTTGCCCTCATCACAAGAAAAAGAGACTGAAGCTCTACCAAGATTCTTCAGAGGATGGTTGGGCCTTACTTCTTCTTCTCACCTTCTGAATGCCCCTTTCCCCACGCTGACTGTGAAGACAAGTGCACAGGAAGGACCAACCCAGTTTAGACCAGTTCTCTCTAACTTCATTGGAGTCCCAGCTCTGACATCAGGAAGTATTGCTGAGGTTGGAGCTAGAATTTCAGCCTATTCCATGGCCCCTCAGGCAATACTGGAGGCTATAAGATGGTATCCTTAAAGAAGCTTGATTCTTGTGAAAGGGAGTTGCTAAGGAAACCATTCTTTTGGTCCAGTGAAGCATTGTGGTGATGCCACAGAATCCTCCTGTTTGTCGGACTTCTTTCTTGTTCTCAGCTCTAGCTTCAGGAGTGTGTGGAGTTGAGACTATTGTGAACACTAGTGAAATTCTTCTTGAACACCTTGGCAACCCTTCTCTGCAACAGAAACACAGCCTATAAGCCATGTATGTGAAAGAGGGATGCTGCTTGTGCAGTTTTCCCATGGGCTCCAGTCTTGATGGGCACCTCCATAAACACGGGGTATGTTCAGTGCCGAGTGAGACTCAGGGCCCTAAGAATCCAGGGAACCAAGCTGAGGGAATGTATTTATTTTATTTATTCATTTATTTAGGAAGCTTCTATGCTGCCCCATTCGCCAAAGCCTTGGGGCAGCTCACAACAATAAATAAATAATCACAATATAAAAACAATATAATTTGAAAGAAATTAGGAAGGTAGGTACTCAGAGGAGGACTTTCTCTGCGGTGGCGCCCAATCTATGGAATGCGCTCCCCAGAGAGGTCCGCCTGGCGCCGTCGTTATTTGTTTTTCGGCGCCAGGTGAAGACCTTTTTATTTAAGCGTCATATTAATTGTTAATATTATTTGCTTATTTTATCTGGCCAGGGTGACTTATTTTATATTGTTATTTCTTGTATTTTAATTTTATGTTGTGAGCCGCCGCGAGGCTTCGGCGAATGGGGCAGCATAGAAATGTTTTAATAAATAAATTAATAATAAATAATTTGAGTCGACCTGGCCAAAGAATAAAATAAATAAATAATATTAACAATTAAAATAACGCTTAAATAAAAAGGTCTTCTCCTGGCGCCGAAAAACAAATAACAACGGTGCCAGGCAGACCTTTCTGGGAAGCGCATTCCATAGATTGGGCGCCACCACAGAGAAAGCCCTCCTCCGAGTACTTACCCTCCTAATATCCTTCACGGAGGGTTCCCGGAGAGGGGCCTCTCCCGCTGATCTCAAGGGGCAGGCGGGCATATATGGATGTAAGTGCTCCTTCAGGTAACCAGGACCCAAGCCATTTAGGGCTTTATAGGTCATCACCAACACCTTGAATTGGGCCCGGACTTCAATGGGAAGCCAGTGAATCTGACAGAGAACTGGAGTCATGTGAACATAACTCCCAGTCCCCATCAGCAGCCTGGCAGCTCTATTTTGAACCAATTGACATATCCAGACCGTCTTCAAGGGCAGCCCCACATAGAGCGCGTTACAGAAGTCAAGTCGGAAAGTCACCAACACATGTGTCACTGTCTCCAGGCAGTCGTTCTCCAGGTAGGGACGCAGCTGATGGATCAGCCAAAGCTGAAAGAAAGTGCTCCTCGCCACCACTGTCACCTGAGCTTCCAGTGAAAGCTCTGGGTCAAGGAGCACTCCCAAGCTGCGAACCTTGTCCCTAAGAGGGAGTGCAACCCCATTCAGGACTAAGTTCAGGTTCCCTTCCCCGAAGCCCGATCCGCCAACCACCAGGACCTCCGTCTTGTCTGGATTGAGCTTCAGTTTATTGGCCCTCATCCAGCCCAATGGATTTCCAGCCCCAAAGCAAATTCTTCACGCAACCCTATTCCAATGTACTTATAGTATTAAGTTCACTTGTATTTATTTTAAGATGTATCTTCTTAAATATTTGGGTATTAATAAACAAATCCAAAATACAGCATATGTTCTACATGTGCATCCCTTTTGTGCACATATAAAACTAAACACACTCTGAAATGCTGCTGGTGCAGGATGCTACTGCACAACTGCTGGATGTGAGGTGGCATGTATAACTCTCTGTATTTCTTTGTATCTTAGATGTAGATATAGATAGATGATAGAGATATAGATAGAGATGCAGATGCAGATGGTATACGTATAGGTAGATATCTCCAAGTTTAGCCTGAATAGATCATACCAAGTTTGGGATTCCAAATGAAGTAAAGATACAAACAAGAGATGAATGCACTGGGGCATCTTTCACCTACATTAGCATATCTCAATTTTCATACAATTATTTTTGGTATACATAAAGATTGAACATGGGAAATTGTCAAGAAATGACAAAGCTTAATATATCATTTCAAACTTCTTCATGCTCTTAAATGACAATTTTGCTAATCTTGTTTATTTCTAAGGTGCATGAAAAAGGTCTGATATAACTTAATTGCAATAATTTTAAAGAAGGAGACTCCTGAAGGACATTAAAAGGTTACCACAGATTTTCTGCCTGGAATTCCAGGTTTTGTTTGATTGCTTGTCTTACACTGTACCATGAAAATTGTAATCCTTTGTGGAAACAGATTCAAAACTATTTATCAAGTGCATTGTTTACTGGTTTTCTTATTATGAAGAATTGTATCACCCCATGGATCACCAGCTGTCAAAGAGTCAGTATGATTAATGGCACATTTTGGGAACCTTGATTAAGATAATCATCTAGTCAAGCTATAATATATGATAACATCAGAGCTACTAGAATCTATATCCTAGGAAGTCACCTTCATTCCCTGGGCCAATATTCAAGTCTCCCATAAACTTGTTGCAACTCTTATGATGGATGAAATAGAGTTGCAGTTCCATTTTCATAACATTAACCATTGTCTTTGTTAAGAAGTTCTTGGGTCTCTTACGGTAATAGCATTTCATGAGGGAAATGAGCGCACATGACTGATTCATCTTTTTGGAGTCCATCCCCAAACATGTTCACACATGGCTTAGCACTTTTCACGTGCACAGAGTGCTGTGCATTTGCTGGACTTCATAGGAGAAGGACTGTATAATGGCAGTCATAACTGATGAACTTTAACTTCCGTATACAGCAGCAGTCTGGCCATGTTTGAAAATATTGCATCCAATGTAATTGTACATTTATTCATGTATTTATTTATTTCATTTATATACCACCCGACAGCTAAGGGCTCTCTGGGTGCTTAGAAAATTCTTGCAGATACAATATTTATTTGCTTGTTTGTTTTTGAATTTGTGTGCCACCCACAAATTCAGATAGATTCCCTAGGCATCAAGAAGAATTATTCTTCACTACTGATGACATACTACAGGGTAGTTATACTTTTCCAGTACACCTTTAAAAATAAAAAGTGTTCTCTCTTTGTTCTTAATCCAATGCAAACAGTGTAGGACTAACCAGAAGAATATATGGCAATCTCCAGCAAAGGATAATGGGACAGGTGGGGCATTATGGGAAAATGCAGATGTTACAAAATACGTCATCTTCATCTGTCAAATGTCAAAATATATGTTATCTGGATATGTCCAATGGAGCATGTCCATGGTTAGAAATGTCAGCCTTCTATTCTTTCAAAATCTTAGGATTTATATTGCTATGATCATTTTCCTTACCATAGCAATATATATGCACAAGATCCATCTCCATGAGCACTGAACTCAAAACTTTATTTCCTTTCCTTCCTCTTTTATCGCTTCTTTTAAAAAAAGTACAGCTAATCACTCAATGCTTCTGCAGTTAAGACTTAATTTATAACCTTTTCTAGTAGCCATCTCCTAATCATGATTTAGCAATTAATCTCCAGATTATTAATTGCTCTCATTGCATCTAACCTTAATTAAAGTGTGTTCTATGGGGGTGTATGGAGGAAAGAACTTTCAGAGGAATATGCCGGAGAAGAATTTCAATGAAGCTGAATCTGCCTGAATTGGTGGCATGACTTGCATTGTGATTTTCAACCAGGATCTTCCTTTAAGTAGGTGGAATGATGGGAGTTAAATCCTGGAGCTGATTTAACCAGCTTTGAGTGATGGGTCGGCCATACCCTTTGCTAGACACACAGAACAATCTGATACATGTCTACTCAGATATGAATCCTGTTGACATATTCTTAGCGGTGGGAATGTAGTCCTAATTACTGTGATCCATGGTTTGGTAACCTCAGCCATAAGCTCACACTACTGTGCTCCATTTGGGGCGTCCTATGAAAGTGGTTTAGAAACATGAGCAGATACAGAATGTTGCCATGTAATGGATGTAAGTTAGGAAAATGTGAAGCTGCCTTGTATTGACAGGGTTCAGACAATGTGTGGACCTGCACTCAAGGGTTAAGTATAAACTTAGTGTGGGCTATCATTCAACAGTGCTACGGTGAAGAAATGTGGTCTGAACTCAGCCAGGATGACAAAACAAACTGAAAACCTCATCATTCCCATCCCAACAACAAGAAAGCATGTGTTCTTTTCCTGGGTTATTTGTTTTTATTGATTTATGTATTTAAAACATTTCTATACTGTCCCCTCACAGATGTCTCAGGACGGTTTACAACAGAAATTAACAAGCCCTGTTTGATTAACATAGCTGGGTTCAGACAACCCAATGTGCCATTTTTCAACAACAATTTGAGGGTTAACAACAATACACAGTGAACTCATCTGCAATGCTTGAGTGTGAGTTATGTTATCTGAACCAAATCATTAAGACCAATGGTCATTCTAGCTTATTATTCACATTGGGTGGCAATGGTTCTCCAGGGTATTAGATAAGAATCTTTCCAAGTTCTACCTGAAAATGTCTGGGATTCAACCCTTTGAATACGGATCATGTCTTTTGTCATTAAACTATAGCCCTTCCTTTAAGAGAATATGACTGGCCCAGGGTCAAGAAATAAGCTTCATTTGGGTAGGGATTTTTACACAGCACCTTAAATGCATGACTTTATGACTAAACAAACAAACAAAAACCCTGTAGCAAATGAGAAATGGTTTACAGACAATCCTGTAACAGTGTTAGAAGTATTCAGTTGGACCTACTTTCAGAGGTAGGTGTATGTGCATGGAGCTGCTGCCTCAGAAGTCATCTGAATAATAAGGGAAGAGTAAATATGTAATTGAATTTCTCTTGAAGAAAAAAATCAAGCAGTTGTATTCAATAATGGTCCTATTTAGAAAGGAACCACTGAAAGGGAGTAAGTACTGGAGTAAAATTCTCCAAATAAGACAAACTTGGGATTTAGTCCCAGTTTTTTCCCTATTTGAGGAATTTCCAGGAAAGCAAAGAAGAGCTTTATTAAAACCAATGTGCCTTCTCTAGTTCATGCATAGACATACAACTGAGCAATGGTGTATAAATGGAAAAGGCACTGGCATATTTTCTAGGCTTTTAAATTGCAACTCTCTCCCACTCATATTTTATCAGTAGCTACTTGGCAGAATGTCTACTCAATAGAATGAATATAATTCATAACAATTATTAAAGGTACAGTTGGCATTGTTGTTAAAATGTATTCTGAACTCAGATTATATACTTGCATATAAAATCTGGCAGAATAGAATAGTTATGTTATTAAATCTGAATAATGTGTGGAATGTGGAAGACAGATGATACTGGTTGAACTGGGGCATATCACCTTCCCTCAAGTGGTATTAGAGCTTCCTTCCACTCATGGAGGGTGGAAGGGCATCTTTAGATCCAAGCATCTGCCTTTTTGCTGAACAAGAGTAGTAATTCTTCATTAAATACAGATATGAATAGCTTTTCCCCTGTGTCTTTCTTCACCAGAATGAAAGAATTATTACAGACTGAATGAAGTTCATTAGAAGAGCTATGCATGTTTTCAAAGTGTTAGAAATGGCATTTGCACTGCAGAAATCCAATCATTAGATGCTTCTGATGTGGTTAAGAGGTCTAAGTTATATTTCCCCAAGTTCAATGAACTGCCTTTGATGGTGTGTGTGTTTTTTAATCAACTACTCTGTCTTCTCTACATTGTCCCAAAGGCAAGCATTGCTACACTTGTTCACTTTTCAAACTAGAAACATTACCTGGAGGTCTGTGCGTTGTCAGTCTTATGAACATTTATTAAATAACTGCACAGTAGCACTGTATTACTAGTAGCAGAATATATAATGATCATATTTTGGTGACTCAAAAAAGTGAGATCATTATTTTTCTCTACTACTATACTTCTAACCAAATTATGTATGGCTGCATGTTTAGAATGGATTTTCCTATTTCCCATTAAAAAATCTATGGAATGGCTTATAAGCACAGGAACTGCACTCTAAGGCAGAGATAATGTGACCATCCAAGTTGTTCTTCTCCCTCAGCCTTCGTCAACTTGCCACCCTCTATATATGTTTAATTACACTAGATGTTGTAGCCTGACTCAACTGGAGGGCACCAGTTTGGGGGAGGCTGCAATACCTCATTCTCAATTAGTCCTTTTCTCACATTCCCCAACCAGTTGCTATCCAGAATTCTCAATACTTGTAGTCTAAAATATCTCAAGGGTACCAGGTTTTGGAGAAGCTAAATGCAAGTTCGTATTAGTTTTCAATGAATCCAGGTGAGGCAGTGGCTGCCCTGAACCGGTGCCTGGCTGTGGTAATGGGCTGGATGGGGCCAATAAACTGAAGCTCAATCCAGATAAGATGGAGGTCCTGTTGGTAGGTGATTCGAGTTTCCAGGTAAGTGACCTGGGCCCTGCTCTGGACAGAGTTGCACTCCCTCTGAAGGACAGGGTCTGCAGCTTGGGAGTACTCCTCGACCCAGAGCTGTCCCTGGAAGCCCAGGTGACCGTGGTGGTGAGGAGTGCTTTCCTTCAGCTCCGGCTGATCCATCAGCTGTGTCCTTACCTGCAGGAGAACTACCTGCAACAGTGATAAATAAACTGGCTACCTCCCGTTTGGACTACTGTAACATGCTCTATGTGGGGCTGCCCTTGAAGATGGTCCGAATACTTCAGATGGTGCAAAATTGTCATTATTCTCAAGTAACTCTAGTCCTCTATCAGCTCCATTGGCTTCCCATTGAAGTCCAGGCTCAATTCAAGGTGCTGGTTATTACCTATAAAGCCCTAAAGGGCTTGGGACCAGGATACCTAAAGGAATGCCTTTTTCCTTATATGCCCTCCCACCCCCTAAGATCAGCAGCAGAGACCCTCCTCTGGAAACCCTCTTTGAAAGAGGTCAGGAGACAGAATACTCGGAGGAGAGCTTTCTCTTCAGTGGTGCCCCGACTATGGAATGCGCTCCCTAGAGAGGTCCACCTGGAACCGTCATTATATGCTTTTCGGCACCAGGTCAAGACCTTTATATTTAACCAATATTATACAGTTAATCAATTTTAATTGCATATTTATTCATGTAATTCATTTTAACCATGTTATTTTATACTCAGTCGTGGTGTAGCCAATCTATTTGTTTAGGACTGGATATTGTATTTGGGGGTTTTAATGTTTATAAACCACCCAGAGAGCCCTCTGGGCTATTGGGGTGGTATATAAATGCAATAAATAAATAAACAAACAAAATTTTAGTGGAAGATCCAGAAGCTGCACTCACTACATGGCTAACTCTGGAAACAGCAGCAAACTCAAGTCACAAACATGTAATAGTTTAATAAGCAACTTCAATAAACAAAGGCATAAAACATCCCATTTCCCCATAATATTTTAGTGCACTAAACGCTATCCATTGCTCAACTTTCTTGATTAGCACCAGTAACTATCAATGGTATACACTGAGAAGTCTTTTTGAATGCTGGGTGGATAAAGTTGACCAAACCAAGCAGTAACCATTTGCCAAGCATAACAGGTAAATCGTTACCCAAATGTGAGAAATAAAGAAGCACGAATTACTTGCTCTTCCCCCCTCCTATCCTTAAGTGTGAAATGGGACTCATTCTTCCATTAATAAAGCTCTTTGAACACCAAAAGTCTATCTGAGCTGACTTTGCCATCATGCTTCTCCCAGCTGCTTGGGAAATCTTACTCAGAGGATGGTTTAGAGTTTCCTCAGCAAGACATGTCTGGGAAATGAGCTATTTCAGGGAAACCTGGGCTTGGCAAGCAGCTCTTGGGCCTTTGGGAGAAAAGGCTTCATATCTTTCTCCTCAGATGGTGAAAAAGTCTGCTTCTGAGACAGAGGAGGCCCCCAAGAAAGTCAGCACCTGAACTTTGTAGAGGCTGAGACACCTGAAGAGGTGCCTGCTTTCAGAAGAAGACTCCTCAAGAGAGCAAGACTCATTAGGAGCAAGGCCTTCATGAGTAGAACTTTCCCCAGACAGTTGTGTGATGAACTGCAGTCTGGGTAGGGCTCTTAGGACTTAAATGATAAAGCTTTTAGTTGAGACTAAGTTACTGCTGGAAACATCCTCCCACAAATCCCAGTGCCTTGTTGCTCTGAGTTTGCTTTGTGACTGATTGTCTATGCTTTTGATCTTTGAATCCCTTTTCAGATCCTTGACTCTTCTGCTTGGACTGTGTTTGTGTTGGACTGCTAAGCTTGATTTGACCCTTGCCTCTTTACTGAGTTGCTGGTGGACTTTGCCCTGGTGCTTCACTTCATCCCTTCCACACAGGGCATTCAGCATGGGGGTTGTTGGAGCACTGAAAAGCAGTCATCCCAGGCAATGTTCTACAAAAGGGGAACCATTTCCTCGCTTCCAGTCTGCACCTGTGGGTGTTGATAGAAAATAAGCTTCAGCCCGCAGCAAGGACAAGTTAATTTGACTTTTTGTTGAAAGGTCAAAAAGGTCTAAAACGTGCCTGAGCTGAAAGCCAAGAAGCCGACTCTGCACTACACAAACAGAGCCTCTTAAACTGGAAATTCCTAGATGTTTTACCCAAAGAAGGAACTCTAATCTCACCTCAAAATGTAACTTCAGGTGAAATTTAGTAGCAACTTATCAAAATGGCCTTGGGGAAAACTCAGCACTTTGCCTGTATCATAAATTTCATTTTTATGTGGTAATGCCACTTAATTCCACTATGCTGCTATATTCCAGAGCACTGGATGTTTTTATTTTTTTATTTTGGTGGGGGGTGTAAAAGAAACACACACACACGTGCAGCATATGTCTAGGTGTATAAGCAAAGTCCCATTAAAAGGCATTGCAATTTCCAGTGGATAATGGAAACAAACAGGAATAAATTGAACTCTAGGGGGTTCATTATGCACCACATGGACTTTATCTTGACACAGGAGTTAACACTTTCATTGTGTAGTTTGCGACATTGATTTCTCATTCTGGAGCAGGGAGAAACCACTGACTATTGGTATTGTATGTGTGCAGTTTCTTCATATGAACTCTAGGTCTGTCTTTTTCTTGGGTTTTGCATTCTCTTCTGTTAGATTACCCTTTTTAGAATAGGATATCTGTAAATATTATTTTCTTGTAATTGAAAACAAATTACATCTTTATTTCCTAGTACAACTTAACAGGAGACTGCAGCCCACAAAAGATAGACCCTGTCAGGAATAATAAAGGAAGATTTATTTCTCATTCCATGATGTTGTCTATATCTATGGAAATATATTAGAACAGGCCTGTGATTTTATATATGGTGTGATGGATATGTCCTGGGACTTGTAGCTAACCATTTGAAGTGCAACCCAAGTAGACCAGATCTAACCAAACCTTTGGGACTTGTAGGTACATTTGAAAATTTGGAAAACTGTGAGACACCAACACTACATAACTGCCATGTGAGGCGAGGGCAATCACAAAGGTCCATTACACTGCACCAAAGAATGAATACAAGGTTGTAATGGGATCTGAGCCCAAATACTCTTAGCAACACCTTTCAGCTCCCAGGATTCTGCACCAAGAAAAAAAAAACCTATTTTACAGAAGGCAAACTCATGTTTCTCCCTCTCTCATCTGAGCCAACTCATTGTCCCCATATGAGCATATATAAGCATCTCATTTATTTATTATGCTTACATACATGTACAAACAGACATCCTTCCATTGTCCGTCTAATGGCAAGCACAGAAAGAACTGTACTCAGTGTTTTTTGGAGTGGTCTTCCCTCCCCCCCCTCACACACACACACACACACACACGCGCGCGGACACACACGAAGGCCATGTCTGTTCAGGCACACCAGTACACAGTATTCTCTAACTCTCCAGGTTGCTCAGCGCTGGCTTTCCCACCTCCAAAGTCTTCTTTCAACTCTCATGCAGGCTGATTTCCTCATGCCTTTTTCTGAGTTTTCCTGTTATCTTATTGCTGCCCTTCCTACCACCATAGCATTGATATTCTTAGGGCTCTGCTCTCTTAAACATCCACCACCCTGCTTACCAGACAGAAATCACTGGAGTTCCATTTTTGTTTTCTCTGATTCTTTTTTTCTTCTTTTTTGTGACTGACTGGACTGCTGAGAAAAGTGTTGGGCAGCTATCTTCATTCCCTATAAAATGTTTCTAAGCCCAGATGTGATCCAGAGGCATTCATGGGAAATGAATATGACAGCAGCTGGAGCCTTTAACTTTTCTAGCTGCCAGTAAGAACATTTGTTCCTGGTGGGGTCAGTGGAAAAGGTAGGACACCTCAGCAGGGTCAAGGGTAGTGTCCAGGAACACATTGAAGCCCAGGATTTTAGTCCAAATGTAGAAATCTGGAGATTGGAGAATTTCCTATAATAACTTTGTTTACCTTCCAGCCAAAGCAGGCACCATGTCAAAAGTGCAACAGCACACACTCTCTCATTCTCTCTCTCTTTCTCAGCGCGCGCGCGCGCACACACACACACACACACACACACTTTTTTGCTCTTGAGTAGGCAAAGGAAGCTTGATCTAGATTGGGACCCAAGCAGGAGAAGCAGGGGCGTTTATCCTATATCAGAGCCTGATGCTTACACTTTTGGTTGCAAGATATTGAATCACAGAGCAGATGGATTTAAAGTAATTTCTGCATTGTCTCCACAAAAATCCAAGAACTTTTGCTTTTTGCAAGTCTTGTGTCTTCACAGTTTGGAGTAGTAAATCTGTTTGTTGTAACTGAAGAAGACAGTAAGCTTGAAACATGGCTTTCTATCTAAATATGTGGCCATTAGGACTTTTAGCAGACTTAAACGATGCATTTAGGCCCACATTTAGTTAAAGGGAAACTAAATGTACTAAAAGAAGCACAGCTTCTCCACTTAGTTGGTGAAATAGAGTACCAGGCTATGTCTAAGTCTCTTTTTAAAAGAACCATCACTAATAGATATAACCTACATGTTTGAGTGTATGACTGATGCAAAAAATTATGTTATAGACCTGGCAACCAGTATGTCAGTGTGTGCACTGAAAATGATATGACATGGCAACCCAAAATGATCAGCTGCTTTGCCTGGCTGCTGAAAACTGACAATCACTTTTGTGAAATATCTAAATATATGATGTTCATTCATTTGTATCCATGCAGTGAAAGGTGCTGGAGACTGGAATGTTTAGACTCCGATTTTCAGAAAGGAACGAGTTAGCTATGGTGGACAGATGAGTTGGGAAACTGGTATCTCAACTCAGCAGTTATGCTTTGCATGTAGAAGTTCTTGCTCCATCCCATATCCTTGGCAAAGAAACTTAAAGAGCAGGTAGAGAAACAATCCCAATTGACTTCTTGGAGAGGATCCCTTGATCAACAGGTTGGCCCACCAGAAAGGAACTTAATAGGCATTCTCCTTTCCACACTTTTTGAAGGTGTTTTGAAATCCCTAAAGACACATCTCAGATTGCAATATGGTGCCAATTTATATTGAATTAAATATGTTGATTGAATGAATGCATATATTTGCCAATGTCATAGTCCTATAAAGATACTCCTGCCTAATTTCCTTATCACATTTGACAACCCTGAGCAGACTATTTAAAACAATTTTAAAAATGATTAAATATTTTGTAACTTACTATGCCTTATCACCCTTGCTTCTTAGGTGAGGAGGTCTCGGTCTCTCTCTCTCTCTCTCTCTCTCTCTCTCTCTCTCTCTCTCTCTCTGTGTGTGTGTGTGTGTGTGTGTGTGTGTTGGTTCTACTTCAGCAGATTCATTCGTGACCTTTAAAAGTAACTTTCTAGGTAGTAGACAATTAAACTTCAGGAGCTCTGCTAACTTTCTGGCATGTTTAATTTTAATGTAAAAGTCTATCCTCTTCCATGTCCTTGTAAAAATTTCTTTTAAATTGCTGGACTTAAAATGCATTTATCCAATCATATAGGTATTCAAATCAAGGAAGAGATGAAGGGCAGAATGGCAAAGTCCTTAACGGAAGCAGGACTGTAGAAGAAGATGTAAGGAATTAAGACAGCTTGATAGGCAGAGAAGCAATTAGAACTCTGCAAGTCAGAGATAGGGAGACGATGTTACAGAGGACACACGATACTAAAATACCACAGATGAAGAATGAGCAGGCCTGCTATTATATGGAGAAGAATGACATAGCATGAGGACATGGTGGAATGGAAAGAGATTAACATCTGCTGATTCAGATGAATATGTCAGCGTCCCGATGGCAGTATTGAAACCTCAAAAATGCAAGTATTAAAGAGATCAGAGTAGGCATCAGTGAGGAAGATTAGCTATAGCTATACTTTTTCTGAACCATAATTTCAAATCACAGTTTATATTTTCAGCATTGGATTTATTTTATCCTATTTTTCAGAGCAGAAGGAGCCCCTATCTAAACAGCTGATAACCCCTAATAGATTGTAAAAACTCGTGAAACATTTGAAGCACAACAAAAACATTCATAATGTAATACTAAGCATCTTAAATAATGAACCAGTTATGCTTCCCTAAAGGCCTATTCGCAATTTAGTATAAAGAGTTGTTGGGGCAAAGGGAAGACAAATCTGTCAGTTGCAGTTTCCTACCTTTTTGCATTTTTTCATCCTGAAATCCAATGTATCCCAAAATTTGAAAATCATTTTTTAATTTTCTTGAAATTTTGTTATACATATTTATATGCATTTCTCTTAGAATATGCATTCCAATACACCATTTTGTCCAATATGTACATGGTTTTCTAATGCACACCTTTTCTAATGTAAGAATTTGTATTTTATGCAAAGTGTTTATCCATTTTTGCTAACATATGCATTTCTGGATACATATTTTGCTTGGATAATTCTTATGCAAGGTCAAGAGGCATCTATTATGAACAATAACTTTTGGTATATCAGTGATTATCCGAGTTGTAGCCCAAAATATTGGAAAGACATCAAGTTGTTCAGCCCTGCCTTAGAAATATGTGAAATCCCATTAGGAGAAATAAATTGTTATATTGATATTCCTTTGATTTTCCTTAACATTTCTTTAATGTTTCACCTAATGTTCAAGCACATTTTTTCATCTGACATTGATGAAATATTGTTGGTACAAGAGATACCCGGAAAAAATTTGAGGAAGCCGAATTTGGATGGCTTTTGTAAGATAGTTCAGGATATTGGTAACATCTGTAAACTTCTTCAGATTATTTTCCCATAAATTTACAGATATGTACAAACAAATCCTGAGATATATTTCCACATTCCCATAAATCTTCTCTTACAAAATCCCCAACTGTATTCGCATGGTCTATGTTCTTTATCCTTTAACTTCCCTTGTTACCAATTATAATCTGAGGACACCAAAATGCTACATTCAATTTGGATCCAATTTCATAACTGCTTAGACTAGAGAAAGCCTACCTCACATTTAAAAAAATACATTTTGTATGGTAACCTTTTATGATTTTAGTGCTGCCTGTATTTTATATTGTATTTTATGTGTCATTGTAAATAACAGAGGGAGCTTTGGCTATTGGGCAGTATTGAAATAAAAAAAAAAATGGCCTGCATGAGACTAGGGAAACAATCCTGTGCATATTTAGACAAAAAAGTCCTATAATTCTGTAGTGAAAAAAGCCAATAAACCAT
This sequence comes from Varanus komodoensis, assembly GCF_004798865.1. Classification (NCBI taxonomy): domain Eukaryota; kingdom Metazoa; phylum Chordata; class Lepidosauria; order Squamata; family Varanidae; genus Varanus; species Varanus komodoensis. Next base: position 17,638,948 of record NW_025336598.1, read on the forward strand.
TGTGATAAATGCTGAGACCATTTTCTATAACCATTTTGTCCTTGTTTCTGGGCCTTTTTTGTATAGCCATTCATGTCCTTTATATTTTCCCCATTGGAGTCTGAACGTTGTTGCCCGAATTTCCTACGGTCTTGTTTCTAGTACCAATAATCTCAATAAATCTCAATGATGAGAAAAATAAATAAATAACAATGGATAAAATAAAATAAAATAAAAGTGACTGTTAAGTTTAAAAATCTAAACACTCTAATTCTTAAAATGGCATTTAAATAAAAAGGTTTTAAACTGGCACCAAAAAGAACATAGGCTCGGCACCAGGCAAACCTCCCTGGAGAGTACATTCTGCAGTCTGGGTGCCACCACAGAAAAGGTCCTTCTCTGAGTAGATGCCCTTGTTACCTCCTTCAAGGAGGGTTCCCAGAGCAGGGCCTCTTCCACAGACCTTAAGGGGTGTGAGGGCATATAGGGAAGGAGATGTTCCTTCAGGTATCCTGGTTCCAAGCCATTTAGGGCTTTACAGGTCGAAACCAGAACCTTGAATTGGGCCCGGACTTCAACTGGAAGCCAGTGGAGCCGGTAGGGGACCAGCATTGTATGAGAACAATGGTCAGTTCCAGTCAGCAGCCTAGCAGCTCTATTTTGTACCAGTTTAAGTATCTGGACCGTTTTCAAGAGCAGCCCCACGTAGAGCGAATTACAGTAATCCAACCTGGAAATTACCAGAGCATGAATCACTGTTGCTAGGCAGTGCTTGTAATAGTCTAGAAAATCTATGGTTTTGAGACTTCCTACAGTCATACTAAACTTTTGTTAATACTTGTCTGCTGAAGAAACCTTCAGGTAAAACAGAATTCTGGGACAGATTTTGCAGGGAGTCTCCTACAATGAAATCTATTGGAAGTCCTGTGAGAGACAAACAACATGTTACATTTGATAGGCAGAATGCAGCTAGGTATGTTCTGTTTTCTTGCAAAAAAGTCAGCACGGGAAAGCCAATATGGGATAGGGCATAATGCAGAAATGCAGGGCTTTAACATTTCCCCTCATCTCCACTGTGTTGCTAACCAAATCAGTGCAAATGAGTCTTTTGTTTAGATAAACTGCAAGTATGGGTGGCTAATCTTTATCACCACCATAACAGGGGACAAAGTTGAAATCTCTCCCACCTGCACTCTAGGGTCCTGAATTACAGTGAGGCCCCATATCTACATCTGAGTCAAAATGAGAGTTGACATAGCTGCATGCTACATAATTGAATAAACATTTCATTTGACCCTCAGCTGAAAATGTGTTCTGTCTGTGCACTGCAGAGAAGACAAATGCGAGTGGTAACATAAATTAGCTTCAGCAAGTTCCAGTGTGTGAAAAGATGTGCCCCAAATAATTATTGTGATCAACTATCTTGTAGTGTGACTTCCTTGGTCATCTGCATCCTTTCTGCAATATTTCAACTGACTGTGAAAGTTGATAGCACCTGTTGGAATACAGGCAATGATTCAAAACTGCTTACCTGGCATATTTGGCATGGAAAATTAGCAAGGCTTGCCGAAACCAATGGATCTGAGCCAACTTGCAAGCAAGAACATGACATAGACAGTCTGTGGACACCAGTGCATTTTATGCAGCCCTGTCTTTTATTCCTACATCTTTTTTCTATTTAACAACTGTATCTGATTCTATCAGGCTTTGAACTAAAAAGGGCAACCTGCCCAGAATAAATCATATACATGTAGCCTTGTTTTTAATGACAGTTTCTAGATCGAGAGAGGTATTACTACCACTCTATATGACTCTGGTGCACCTGCAACTGGAGTATTGTGCTCAGTTTTAGCCCACTCCTTACAGAAAGGATATAGCCAGGTTAGAGTCAGTGCAGCGTAGGGCCACAAGGTTGGTGGCCGGTTTGCAGGGGATGCCGTATGAGGTGAGACTGAGGGGACTGAGTCTCTTCAGCCTGGAGAAGAGGAGACTCAGAGGGGATATGTTGGCGACATACAGGTATGTGAGGGGATGTCACATGGAGATGGGTAGAGACCTGTTCTCCCCTGCAGAGGAAGGCAGGATGCGCTCCAATGGAGCAAAGCTCAGGGAACCAATGTTCCATTTGAATGCCAGGAAGCACTTTCTGACAGTCAGGACCCCGAGGGTGTGGAATGGGCTTCCACGAGAGGTTGTTGAGGCCTCATCGATGAGGGTGTTCAAAGATAGACTGGACATGCACATGGTGGGCATGTCGTGAGAGGAGCCAGCTGGAGCCGGGGGTCAGACTAGATGGCCTGGAAGACCCCTTCTGACTCGCTCTGTTTCTATGTTTAATTAAGTTTTTCTTTTGATATTGGCCTGATTCTTGTTAGCCACCTGGAACAATATTTCCTGGTAGAATGGTGAGATACAAATCTAATAAGGGAATGATGCTATGGAGAAAAGCTAGAAAAAAGTCATGGTGGGATTATTGGGATTTTTTTCTGTCAAAACATGCCTAAGATTGTATTCTGAATCAATTAATATTGCTATCGTGACTTGGATAAAGTGCATTCAATAAAACCTTTCATTTTTACCAGGAGTTTGGAAACCAGTCCCTCAACCTAGTGACAGGAGGCAGGCTCAGTTGTGTATGATTGTTCTCATTTTATTTTTAAATAAGGCCTAAATGCCTGGGAGTCATTTATCACATCATCTCTATTATTTATTAAGATGGCAACAGCATTTTCATATCCTCTTTTACATACCAGGATGTTTCTGGCAGTGTCATGAGCTTCATAATAGTGCTTAACTTTTGGACATTAAATATTTAGTTTATCTGGGGAAAGTAGAGTGTTTATCAGTTAATCTTTGCAAAGTAGAGGGGGGTTGTTTTTTCCCCAAGACTCACATCATGGACAGTGGTCTAAAATGATCTGGTGTTCATGAAGTGGCATAGCAACAGAAAAGATATGGTACACCTATAAAGAAAGCGGAGTTGAAACTTTTCTCTGACCAGTTCTATAGGGAGGATTCCATGGTGGGTTTCATTGCTAATAGGTTCAAACAATAGCAACAACTTAAATACATTTTAATGCAGTAAATTGGATATAATTCTATGAAATAAATAAAAGCAACATTTTATAAGTGTACAAAACTCTTCTGAAAAATTATTTGATCCATTATGTCTTTAACCTTTTCAGATTCCTAAAAGCAGATGGTCATCAATATCCAAACTGCAGCAAGTACACCAGTTTTACTCTGCCCTTTATTTTTCAGGAAGTTTTTTTCTCTTAATTGCCCCAGAAATACTACCTGAAGGTACTTGGAACTCCACCAGGAGAGAACTTGGAAGGGAGAATTCAAAGAACTACCTCACAACCACATTTTCCACTACAATGTCCTAGAATTTGAGTCCTCTCCCTGGGCAATGTCAAAAACAAAGTCTGTGGCCTCCTAGAGACTTCCCCCTTTAAAGGGGTTGGGCTCTAAATACATCAGCTATAGGATATGCCCACATGTTGGAACTCTGACAACTGTCCAAGTAAGTTGACTGCTGGCATCAGGCCTGTGGCTGTCTGCTGTGCCATTTCCCTCCATTCATCCCTTTCAGCTTCTTTGGGGAAAATAAATGTTGTAGGGTCCCTTCATGTAGTTTGCTTGGAACATCCAGCCACTCTTCACTCATCATGAAGAGAGTCAGCTGAAGTACCCACCCAGAGAAGCTACAGCTTATTGCTGCTTCTTCCTAAGCCACTGCTCTCAGCTTGTCTCTTTGTGTCATGGCTCAGTTGTGGGCAGTGAGCAGAACTCAGTCACCAGCAGGACAAGCCAGTAAGACCAAAAGCCAGGACTAAAGGACAAGCCAAAAGGAATATTCAGCCTTGCTGGGTGAGTCCTTCCATGATCTGAAGGTACTTCAGAAGCTGCCACCTGCAATATCATGGATTACAACACAGTTCTAACAGTATCTGGTCAGGAAACCCATTCATCAGACTTGGTCCAGAAAGCACCAATGACAGCCAGGTCCTGGAGAAGGGGTTAATTCTTATTTGTACTCATTTGGAAGGCACACCTCTGTGAGTGTGAAAATTTAGTGTGCCTTCAATTCTAGTTCAGAACAGAAATGAGCTTCCCCTATTAGGAAGTTTTTGAAATGACGTAGATAGGGATTTATAGGTTCTATACACCAGCATAAGGCCCCATGTCCTAGAGAAAAAAAGAGATTAACACACAAACTCTCCCTTGCAAATGCTGCCTGATTCACAAACAGCTCTGAATATTTGTAAGATGAATAAGCTGGAAATTGATTCCTTGTTCTTCAACAAAGTTTGGTAAGCTGCAATTTGGCTCAAGCTGTGAGCTGCGAATTTAGAAAAGAAATGAGTTAGTTTTCCTCAAATGATTTCACCATCTAGCTGAAAGAATAAAAAACCAAATCAGCTCGCATAATAAAATCATTTGGTGTTCTGCTGTTATGAAACTTCAGCATTTGAAGGCTTGTCATTTTAAAAAAGAAATATTTAGGTGGCATTGACAAAAGTTGGACTGTGCAAATATTGACATGCTTTCAGGACTGAAGACTTGGTTGATGGGAATGGAAACAAAACGAAAGTTTACAGACTTGAATGCCCAACTATTGGAATGTTGAAGCCTGCTTTGGACAAAGTCAAACTGTTTGTCCATCCAAAGAGTATGAGAAGAGCTATACTAGATCAAGACAAGAGTTTATCTCATCCTGTATTATCTTTGCCCAGCTGCCAATGGGAAATCCACAAACAGGAAGTGAGCTGGTTTACATAAGCATACTGTCTCTGATACTTGGAGAAGCATATTGCCATCAGGACTAGAATCCCTCTATTCCATAAATATGTCCAATTCCCTTTTAAAGACATGCAAACTGGCAGTGACCACTGCATCTTCTGTTAGTGAATAATGTGGTTTAATTGTTTATCCACTTAGCTATTTAGGCTCACATTGTCTACTTGGACTGGCACTGGTTCAGCATGATCTCAGGCAGAGGTATTTCCCATCACCTGCTACCTGATTCTTTTAACCGAACCTACCTGGAATTCAACTTGCAACCTTCTGCATGCAAAGTATGTGCCTGACATTGTACAATTTTCCCTCCTGACTACTGGTAAATCATTATGCTTGGAAGGTGCTTGGCTTCTTCGGCATCACTTGCGACAATCACTCAATGTGATCCAAGCATTATTTGCAGGGGTTTATTTTCGGTCCTTTCCCACAGACTTAATTATGCCATCATGATGATCATCCATTGTTTTCAAATTAGCCTTTGGGACACTGTGTTAAATGCAACCAGTTTGTTGAAGTTCTACCTTGCATGCATTCTCCATAATTGACATGTTAATTATTCTTAGTGTAATTATTATTGATGGAATTGCTCTTATCTATTATTGAAATGAACACAGGGGTCAAACAGTGATGAATTAGAATTTAATAAGTCTATCTGACAATGGTTAATGATTTCTCCCTTCCTTTCCCTATTTATTACTTATGCATACAGTAGACAATTTAAATTGATGCACTTTTTGGAGAGGTTTAAATAATATAAATGAAAAAGCCTTTCTCTTTCTGAGGTATGACTGAGTCTGCAGTTTTTGTTGGCACTTAATCAAGAGCAGGTGTAAAACTGCCAAAAGCTCGAATAATATAATTAATGTTTGTCCCAGAAAGCTTAGAAGTTTTGTGAGGGATTTAGTTGTCGTTTTTGTTATTTTTAAGGCATGTTGCACTTGTTATACATTCTGCAGTTTAGTATAATTGAGAGCAGATGCAATATGATTTTTAGGAGAGCATTATATGAAATGTTAATCTGCGGAGGTGGACAATTGCAAGCATTCCTAAGTTGGAGAGCTGGTAACCCTAGCATTGGGATGGAGATGTAGAGCATTGAAGCCTCTTTCTCATTTTTTACCAGCAGTATTAAACTACCATCTTCTTACACCCATTATGAACCATTCTGGTGCCGACCAGAGTTGAAAAGAAACGTTGTGTTACTTCTGGGATCACTATGTGGAAATGAAAGTTCAGCTCAAAGGATCTTGGACCATTATATCAACCTGCATGGGAATACAAAATCAATAAGTGATGACTGTCATTTTTTCTTTCATTTATGACTATGAAGAATCCTGCATTAAGTTTGTGACTATTATATTGGTAAAATAAATGTATATCCCAACACTATACTGTAGTCAAAGGGTGCTAGGAAAGGCTGGTAATAAAGTACAACTACAAAGTAAATCATAAATGTTAACACAGTCAAGTTACTTGGCACAATGTCACTGTGTGTGTGTGTGCACACACTTGCATGAGAGAGGGAGAGAGAGAGACTCAGTCTATGTTCAGTCCCCTCACCCCACCTTGGCCTGTTATGTGGATGCCAAGCTGATTCAGGGAAGGCATAGCAACTCCATTGCTCAGTGAAGCAGAGGCCGGAGGTGAGTGAAAGAGTGAGGAGCTTCCTTTGCCTGATCCATCTGGTCTTATCTTGGTCATTTACTCCTGCCTCCTTAATGTGGCAACCTCACTGGGCTCATGCTACAAAGATGGGAACAGAGTCCAGTCTGTTTTTCCTGGTATTTGCCCCCACAATTCAACAAAAAAGAAGATGGAAGGTAGGTATGCCATGTCTTGTCAACCTCATCTCCTTCTAAGAGGGGTTCACTCTCTTTGGGAGCTCCCAGGGCTACAAGTCTTAATGGTGCACTGCCCATAACACCTGACAAAGCCCTTAGTCTACTGAACTTTGAAATGGATAGTGAAATAGGGGAAGGTAAAGAAATCTTATAAGCATTCCTTGGCTTCCTTCTCAAATTCTCAGTGGTGCTGCTGAAGAAGCAATTGCCAGTTGTTGCTTTAGGTGTTGTTTAGATGTATTTATAAACATGCATGAAGTCTCCCACCATATTATTACTTTTAATATGAGATCTTGGTGCTCTCATAAACCCTCAAATGCTTTGTTCAAAAGGGTGCCTCCAATCTGCAGTTTTGCTATGGACCAATCTGGTATGCATGAGAGTCATTGCACTGGGGCTTACTTTGGAGTAGTCATGGATAGCAATAAGCTATATTTTATATGAACATTGGGGAAACGGCCAAACTGCAAAGAATTAATCTAATTTTGGCTCTGCCCCATGCCCTAGTCCCACTGACTGCTGAAATGCAACCTTTATGAACTTCTCAATCTGAATGCAGCCCTTGCACTGAAATGCTTTTGCCACCTCAGCCTGATAACTTTTCTCTCCCAACAATGTGAGCAGAAAATCCAGACTGCATCCTATGCCTGGCTATGGTTTAGGAAAATGACACTGCCTAAAACATCATGTACTTGTAAATCATGCCCTCTGCATACACAAGTCCCTATTTAATCCTTCTCGTGTACCTTATTGCCAGAATGGATGAGCAGAACAAAAGCTGAGGATAAGGGAAAAAGTACAGTGGTACCTCAGCTCACGAATGCATCAGTTCATGACCAAATTGGGTTGTGAACAAAAATTTAGGAAAAGTTTTTCCTCAGGTCATGATCTCTGCATCAGGTGACAATTGTGATCGCGATCCCCGCTCCCCCCCCACACACACACACCTGTGTGATTGTGCCCTTCTGCCCCGCACGAGTGTGCCCACGGTTAGGCCTGTCTCCCCCAAGCATGCCTGTGATCACGCCCATCTCCCCCCTCCCCAGTGCACCCCGATTGTGCCCATCTTCCCTGTGAGTAAAAAAAAAATAGTTACAGAACAGATTAACCTTATTTACATTGAACCTTTTCGGGAAATTTTACTTGGCTAATGACCAATTTGGGTCATGACCAGAGTTGTGGAACAGATTAGGTTTGTGAGCTAAGGTACCACTGTAAATCAGATAACTTTCACTTAGAAGATAATGTCCAAATACCCCTATCTCTTAGAAATTACAGCTTTGGGATTCCATCAGTGTCTACCCAAGAGCAATCATCACACCAAGCTTTACTGACTTCTCAGACCTATTTGCATGCCTAGCAATCAAGAAGCTATATTGTCAAAGATAACAAGAAGCATTGGGTCAAGAATTCAAGTGATGTACAGAAATGAGTAAGCAACTTTCATTACAGTCCATACCTGTGGGCACATTTCTATTATATTCCCAACATCTGGTGGATTTTTGCTAGCTTGCTGTAAAGGTTTAACTTTTTTATTGGGAACTGATGGTGTTTTGAGTGACTGTGCAATAGTTTCCAAATGCATATTCGTGGTAATTTTTGCAATACCTGGAGCTTTTCTTCATGAAGTCATTTATCCATTACCATTGAAGTGGATGATGAACTTTATCTAGAATTCAGATCTGATCACTATGCAAACAACATTTTCTTTCCTGCTTATCTACTATATAATTTCTAGATGGCACTCTGGTGTAGCAGAATAGTGCAGAAAGGATCCCCTTTGACTTTCACAAATAATAGCACTTTTTCCCTGCTCTAAAAATATCAGCTGAATAGGCTGTCTAAATGCACAAGCAAAACTTGAGGATCACAATGCCATGAAGAGTCCATAAATAACCAGAGGTATGATGAGCATGTTGTAAGTGCATTTGGCAGAAAATCACTGCAGTAGTTCTACAACATTTCTCTGTTGAAAAAGACATTTTGATCCTTCTGAAAACCTATGAACATCAGGCATTATTTACCCCTTAACATGTAGGAGACTGATGCACAATAATTTCCCCAAAGAAATGAGGCTGTGGTACAGATGAAATCTGGACCCAGGTATCTTAACCTCCAACTCCTGATTCTCTGGATTAGGATGCTTAAGTAATTTCAGTGATTGCACATTTGCAGGCTAAATGAATTCACATGCTCGCTATGGACTAATGTGCAGTTCCAAAAATATTTAATTATCCTTTGAATTGCGCTCTTCTGCAAATTTCTCAGTGCAGATCTCAGTTCAAAAAACTGATCAGAGTACGTTTTAAAATACAGATTGTTCAGATGAAATACTGCTTCGTACCCTGAGATAAAATAACGTAAAGCCAACTTCATGCTAACACAATGTAACTTCTCTTTCTCTTCTGCCCTGGATTCTTCTGCACCACCCAAAATTCTGCTCTGGAGAATGTCCCAGATTTTAAGCAGGCCCCAGTGGCTGCAAGCCCAGAGAGTTCTTCTCTCCACTCCACTGATGGATCTGCTCCAAACAGCAGAACAGTGCTGTTGGATACCCTCCAAAATATTTATCAGTACATATTTTGTAAGAAATATAAACAAATATGTATTCATGTGCAAATTGCCGTGTGTACATTTTATACCACCCAAAGCCTAAGGAAATGACACAAACAAATAAATACAATCTACATAAATAGATCGTAATGTGGAAATGGTCCAAACACATGGCTGGACAGAGGCTGTTGTACCTGTCCTTATTATGTACTCCATTAGAAGACATTTGGCCAATTCCATTCCTTAACCAAAAGTGTTATGGCAAAGAGTTGGGTTAGACACCAGTAGAATTATAATGCCTCTCCCACCCTTTAACTAAGACTTAGCATTCCTATTCAGTTGTGTGAGACATCCTGAGATTGAAATTTTTAATGGAATCTGACAGGGGGTCACCTTGCTTTGCTGGAGAGGTTTGCTGCAAAGTGAAGTTTTCAGCTTGATTATTCATCTTTGAATGCTGAAGCATGCAAAAAAAGGGGGGGAGCGGGAGGGAGTGGGGAGGGAAATGTAGCTGTGTACTTAAGGAATGGCAGAAAACTGAATTCCCTCTCCTGAAAGAGCAGGAGGAAGCAGAGGAGAGAAAAATGAGACCGTAGCTTGCCCGAGGACATGGGAACGAGATGGATGCTTGAAAATACATAATCTGATTAGGGATGCAATTACATTTAAAGAAATGAATTGATGAAATCTCAGAGCTCTACATTTCCAGGCAGGTAGGATTCTCCACCCTGCCTTTCTTCTTTTTCTGCCATCCCTAGCCCATTTGTGTTGGTATCTCAGAGCCACAGAGGAGTGGGGGAAATAGTCCAAAGCATCCACACAAAAGCAATCTTGTCATATTCCATTCATATCCGTAGAAGATTAATGTACTTGCACATGACAGCTTTGCACCAGCAGCCAAAAGACTGCTTGTATGTGATGTATTTAGCCACACCGGCTGTTGTTTGATATCCTGCAGCCACAAGACAAAGGTGCAAGGGCTCAGCACGACTTAGAGGGTCTGACCTTTCTATGAGGGCCCAATTTCATCAGGGCACTGATGACAGCACAGGGTACCCTCAGGCAGCTATAGGGGCCCCAGTATAATAACAAGCCCTAGGACTGAAACCTGCCAGGAAGCTGGTGACAAAACTGAAGGTAACTTCCCACAAAGCCTCTAATACAACATTGCTCTGTGCATTGTGGGAAATTGATGATACCCAGCTCTACCTCTTGTTTTCCACCAATCCAGGTGAGGCAGTGGCTGTGCTGAACTGGTGCCTGGCCGAGGTAATGGGCTGGATGAGGGCCAATAAACTGAAGCTCAATCCAGACAAGAGGGAGGTCCTGTTGGTTGGTGGATCGGGCTTTGGGGAAGGTGAATTAAACCTAGTCCTGAATGGGGTTGCACTCCCTCTTAGGGACAAGGTCCGCAGCTTGGGAGTGCTCCTCGACCCAGAGCTTTCACTGGAAGCTCAGGTGACAGCGGTGGCGAGGAGCGCTTTCTTTCAGCTTTGGCTGATCCATCAGCTGCGTCCCTACCTGGAGAACGACTGCCTGGCGACAGTGACACACGTGTTGGTGACTTCCCCACTTGACTTCTGTAACGCGCTCTATGTGGGGCTACCCTTGAAGATGGTCTGGATACTTCGATTGGTTCAAAATAGAGCTGCCAGGCTGCTGATGGGGACTGGGCGTTATGTTCACATGACTCCAGTCCTCCGTCAGCTTCACTGGCTTCCCATTGAAGTCCGGGCCCAATTCAAGGTGTTGGTTATGACCTATAAAACCTTAACGGCTTGGGTCCTGGTTACCTGAAGGAGCGCTTATGTCCATATATGCCCGCCCGCCCCTTGAGATCAGTGGGAGAGGCCCTTCTCCGGGAACCCTCCGTGAAGGAAATTAGGAGGGTAAGTACTCAGAGGAGGGCTTTCTCTGCGGTGGTGCCCAATCTATGGAATGCGCTCCCCAGAGAGGTCTGCCTGGCGCCGTCGTTATTTGTTTTTCGGCACCAGGCGAAGGCCTTTTTATTCAAATGTTATTTTAATTGTTAATATTATTTATTCATTTTATTCTTTGGCCAAGGCGACTTAATTTATATTGTTAATTTATATTGTTTTATTGAATTCTATTTATTTATGGTTTGGGAGCCGCCCCGACGCTTTGGCAAATGGGGCGGCATAGAAGTTCCCTCAATAAATAAATAAATAAAATTAAAATGGCCTGTGGGGAATATTAATTCCTGATATGGTGTGCAAGTTAGATGCCCAGTGCTGCTGTGGGGTGGTGGACTGGGTATGCCACTGGCATATTGGATGGCACTTTGTCAAATTCATCCAACCCTGATTCCTGGAATAGGCCCTGAATTTCAGTGGGGTGGAAAATATTTTGGAATCAACCTTCACTGAATCACACACACCTTGCTTTTTGGAATACAGGGTGTTCTCATGAAAAGCTAATCCATGCATTTATTACCATCAGTTGTTGTCAGAGATGATGAGGCTCAGTTATTTATCTAAACTACTCTTTGCCACCCTTCATCTTACAATAGCAGAGCATTGCACAGAATATAATGGAAACACTACTCAGTATAACCATATACTAAAAGCAAGCAAACAAAACCCAACAACAACTAAAGAAGAAAGGACAGGAAATATATTAATTAAGCAACTATTTTATTATTAGATGTGTATTTTATGTATTTTCTATTTAGGGCCACCACCAATGTCCATGGGAAAATTGGCAAGAGACCTGAACAATCTATGAGAATTCATCAGCCTCTGGGGTTGGTTCATCAGTCTTAGTTCATCAGCCTTGCAGAGGTTACAGGTAGCCTGATCAGATGAGGAGTCATGACTGGTTCCCACACCCACATACTATTTCTTGTATCCCAGAAAGCCAACTACAGAATGCCCTGGATATGGATATTAAGGTCCCTCAAGGCTTCAAGCCTTTGGTTCTTCAATGCTACAACTAGGGAGACTGTCAGGAGCAGAGTGGCACTAACGGCAACCCACTCCTGCCTCAGGGCTCAGCATCTCATACAGACACGGATGTACAAAATTTCTGACATGAATGGGGTTGATGATCAAGTCAGTGGAATCCCTACAGACTAAGGCTAGGTGAACTTGGTGCTGCACAGAAAACCTTCCTGGGCACTTTTAGGAGATAGTAATCCCTCCAACAAATCAGATGAACATGTTCTTTGTGATGTAAAGCCGGAGATGATACAACTTTTCCATGAACTGACCTGGCAATCATCAATAGAACCTGTAGACCAGAGGTGGCAAACCACCAGAATTACTGAGACTGGGAGGAAGACCAAACAGAGATAAAGCAACAGAGATCTCATCTGCCTTTTCTTCAACTGAACCTGCTGCCTCCCACTTCTATAATATCATTGCTCTGTACTACATCTATAGTGGTCTGACATCATCCACTGCTAACCACATTAGAAGCCTCACATGACCTCCAACACTCAAACCAACAGCTGCATCCAATTGAGCTAAGACCTGTACTGACTGCAGTTTTACAACACCAGCTAAACATGGTCAAGGGAGAGTGAAGGAAAGAAGAGCGATGGGACATTTATAGCATTCTACCATTTTACCTTTCCCCTTTCAAAGCAAGCCTAGCCCTTAGCCATGATCTTCCCTGAATGGATGCTCAGAACAACTACCATCTTTGATGATATTTCTTTGGTTGTGCTGTATTGGAGGCTACACACCACCAGAGGTGACTTACTGGATAAGCCCCATCTTCCAGAAAGTTGTGCCTCACACAAACAGAAGTCCTTACTGAAGGAGAATAGCCCACCAGGCTTCACTTGCTGTTTCCAGGTGTTGTTGGCTTCAATAACTCTGTTCAATAGAAGCATTTTGTCTTGGAGGAGGCTGGATAGGAAGGCCTCCAGCCAGAAGAGATCCCTGCTGAGGTCACTGCTGCTCTGCACAAGGCAAAAGAAGCATCTGAAAGCCAAAACCCAACATCTCTTCCGACATAGTGCTGAAGAGAAACACTTTCTTTGATGGCATGCCTGGCTCCTAGTTAACATTTAAATAATTCCCTCCTCTCTAATTTGAAAGATCTTAATACATTAGGAGGGGTTCCAAAAGAGGTGTTCTTCTCGTGGAAAGCCCAGAGCTACCTGGATGGGAATGCAAAACTAGAATCATATTTTATATACCATATGGAATGTTCATTAAAATGTTAAATTATGTCAGGTTTTCTCTTCAGGAAAGGCTAATCTGCTTTCTATTTTAATTTAAGTGCAATTAGGGTGTCAAGTCTAGGGCTGCAGATGCTTTCAGGAGTGACTTTCTACAGTAATAACTCAGTCTGAGGAACAAGAAGTTCCTCAGAAAAGTATCCTTTCCTCATTTGGGCCAGCAGTCTCAGTGACTGACTTTGCACAGGCAGAAGAGCCTTACATATTCTAGGCAAAGAATCAAGAGAACATAAAAATCCATTTAAGTGCACATTTATTTATGAAAAGATCACTCCTGATGATAAAGTAGCCTAGCTTACACTGAAGTGGCTTAGGAATCATTTTCTGTGTTTTATGTACTAGGAAACAATGATGTTTTTCATCAATATCAAAACAGTAACAGGTCGTTTTTGAAAGAAAAGAACAAGAATAGCCTTTGTTGTGCTGTCAGCAGAAAGTGTATCTATTCATACAGAAAGTTTAATTAGTGTGTGTGTGTGTGTGTGTGTGTGTGAGAGAGAGAGAGAGAGAGAGAGAGAGAGAGAGAGAGAGAGAGAGAGAGAGAGACTGTATTAGGAATGTACAAATCTGCAAAACATGAGCTCTCCAACAATTTCCAAATTCCACCTTGAAGATCATCCTCACTTAAATACATTTCAGATTGTAACCTTTGCTTTCTTTTCTTTTCACATTAAAAACATACATATTCGCACATGAATCTCCCCAAATTTATACATCAGTTGCATGCATCTTTGAAATGCTTCCATTTTCCTTCCATTAATGAAAGCATATTTCTGTGCATTTTTCAAAAGTATGAATTTCCCTATGTATATTTTCCAAATGAATGCAGCACAACTGTTGAACACAACTGTTTGGTTCTCTGATCCCATTGCAAGCTTGCATATGACCACACTGAATCTATTTTTGGGCGCAGAATGTATAAACTGGATAAATCCTGGTTAGGAAAAAAGTGCTGAAACTAATTTATTAAACTGTATCTTTAGTGTATATGTGCAAATGTGTATATGTAAAGAATAGTTTGAAGAAAATAACAAGGACACAATTGTTGACACTTAAGCTCCAACTACAAACTTGTCAATTGCCAACTATGCCAATTAATTGTCATCATATCTTCCAAACAAGGAGTGCAGTGGTAATAGCCCTCTTCTCATACCAAAGTTTGTTTCCTAAATATCCACCACTGAATATTCCTTTGTATGCCATCTTACCGGATATTCTAACATTTAAACTAAAATAATCTATCTCCTCCATTTTATTCTCACATTATCGGTGACTTATTCCAAGGTCACCAGCTAAGTTTTATGGATGCAGAAGGATTGAACAAAGATTGCCCCAGTCTAAATCCAATATTCTACTGCTAGACCAAAATTCTCAAAGTTCTCTAGAGTTTCTTTTTGAACTGAAATTTAGATAAGGTTTGCCATGGATTCAGCTGAAAGAATTGTGACTGTCTTAAAAGCTGTGTCTGGATAAGCTGCTTATTTTAGATATTTTGTATATATAAACATAGAGATGTAAGGCAACACCTGAAATGTCAATGTGTGAAAACATGCTTTTGTTTTTTTACTGCCAAAGAAAACAAAAGAGGAAAATGTAAGCACACATACATATGTGGGTGGGAAACAGATAAGAGAAGATATGGCTTAAATGGTATTTAAATACCATAGCAATAGGTAAACAACCACCAACTAATTTTCAGTCTTAATGGTTTTGAATATGAATGGAGATTCCCAGAAGGCAACCACACATAGGAGAAGCCACAATTAATAACTTGGCCATTCTCTATAATATGCCTAATGAGACCATTAACAACTTGAAAATGTGTATCAGGTGACATAGAACAGGTTTTTCAAATGATGTTTTCTAAATCCCTGGGGTGCCAGTCATGTGTGCCAGGTACTGGAATGGATGGACCTTTTGCTCCTTCAACACCTGTGCAAGATAATCGCATGAGATGCCATGTGAGGAATAGCCTTTCAGCTGCCAAAGACAATCTATGCAGAGATATTAATTATTCCATAGGGAGCTGGGTACAGTAAACTGCAAATTCTAAAAGCTTACATGAACATGTCAGCATGGGTGTCCACAGTGAAAGCAAACAGAAGCAACTAAGCTTGAATAAGCAATCAGTAAATGAATGTGCAAAAACACTTCATTTCAGGAGAGATTTATGAGCTTTTGTTACTTCTGAAATTAATAAAACTGCCCAGTAATTGATGGACCTAGCTAGTTCACTCTCTTTCTTTGTACTTTAGATTTGTAGTACACTTGATAGCTGACAGCTGACTAGGGGAAGGCTTCTTGCTGGGAAGCGAAACTCCTGTGATACACAACCTCTCTAGTACTCACGGTGCTGGCCCAAGACATGTTTCCGCCTGAGGTGAAGGGCAAGATGGTGCAGGCCACGGTCATTCCATGTACAGAAGCTGAATAGGCTTGCAGCTGAGTCTGTCTTCAACGGGCAGTGGATACCATGGCTGCACCTAGCTTAGGGATCAAAGGGCAGGTAATGTGGCACACACAGCTCTGCCCTTCAACATCTCACTGCTGCTCCCAGGCCTCCAGCACCAGGCTGTTGCTTCACTCTGCCCAACGGTATGGCTGGCCTGAGAGATCTGATTTCTCATGGTCAAAACGCACTTGCAAATCACTCCTCCCTTGATACTGAAGTCCCAGAATGCATAATCCCAGAAGGTAGCGAAGACAGGAGCTTTGTGGATCCTTAGGTGGTCCAGAGCACATCATTGGTGGTCTGTGTTTGACCTAGTTGGACAAACGTCTCCTATCGATTCAGACAGTATTAATGTGTGTATACTTAGGAATGTGGCCCTATTTTAAACTTAAGTTTGTGATTCAATTTTAATTTGTATGTGAAAAGCGCTTTCTGTAAATAACTGCAGCGGTCTACCAATGGAATGGACAGGAAAGCTAGCTCTTATCTGAAGGTGGGTGGGATTTGCCATTCTCTGGGAATGCAAGAAGAGCCATGCCGGCTCAGACCAAAGGCCTCTCTACTGCAGCATTCCATTCCCACAATGGCCAAACTGTGGGGCACGGCCTGTGGGAAACTGACAAACAGGGCACGGACACAACTGCATACTTCCACTCATGTTCTCCAATGGAGCTGGTAGTGAAAAGCAGACTTCCTTTTTTTTAAATAATTTTTTTAATTAAAATTTTAAACTAACACTGAAAACATCAAACATCACATACATCGGATTTACTGGGTCAACCTCCTACTACATATCTTTTAACATTCTAAAGTCAAATTCAAATCAATTTATAATAATTTAAAACATCTCTAAGTTTACGCCAAGTCTCGTTTCTCCAGCCAATTATAGGAAGAACCCCAAGTTCGATAGAAGTCAGTATCCTCTTTCTCCTTCAATGATAAAGTCAATCTATCCATTTCTGCGCAGTCCAAGAAAAGCAGACTTCTTCTGGTACCGGATGCAAAATATAGGCATCGGGGCTTTATTTATTTATTTATTTAAACATTTCTATGCCGCCCCTTGCCGAAGCCTCGGGGCGGCTCACAGCTTGTAGCCTTACCTTCCATGAATGTGCATGATCCTCTTGTAAAGCCCTCCCTTCCCAAGCTAATGGCCATCTCATGACTACAAATTCCATGGTTAAACTTGCATTCTCCTTAGCAATTTTGGTGTGTCTTGCCTGCCCAGTGTTTAGCTTCATTGCATGACCCTGCTGGGCCAGAATGATAACAGTGGGTGTGGAGGAGAGGGGACTTGCGGCAAAGGAATGAATAGGTCATCTGTGGTGCTACCCTTCCTGGACAAGTGGGCTCATTCCCAGTATTTCAGATCTTCACCTACTATGAGAAAGTGATTGTGCATCTAAACCAGTCTGTGATTAGGCAGTACTATCATACAAATGTTTATTCAGAACACTGCCCAAACAATTTCAGTGGCACGCATTCCTAGATACATCTGTTTAGGATTGCTGCCCAAGATTCTGGTAGTGGTGTCAGTGATGATATGTACAAATGTGTCCCTGCAGTAAAGAGGAAAGGAAATGCCAGGTCTCTTGCTGAAGTAATTATAACCTCTAAGCCTTAGAGTGTAAGAGGAGATTACTTCCAGAATTGATGTTCATCGCTGGGACTTAAGGATAGTGCCTGCTCCCCTAGATATTTTATGCCTAGTTACCATTCTTTTTGTTCTCTGAAGATGTAATCATGAATTAAGAACCACTGCTGCTTAAATAATTAGGACTGTGTGCTTATGGCTTACTGCCATTAAAGAAGTATCTTAGCTTGAGTAGTGTCATTGCAAGCTGCGAATTATAGATACGTGACTTTCAAAGCCAACTGCTGTACAGCTGCTAAGATGGATCTTACTTCAGCAAAACAAAAAAATCAGGAGAAATTCCTTTCATAGTGAATACTTTGAATAGATTTCATTTTCCGCCTTTCAGAAGAGAATGTTCTTCATCTTATCCTCAAGGGGAAACTGAAACACTAGCTAGCAATAGTAAAGCATGTAGGCCAAGATCCAGAAAGGTATAAACCAACCTTGTTTTTCCACACTTTTCTTTTAATCAGCAGCCAATGTGGCTCTGAACAAGAGCACCAGATGGTATTCCGGACATCTCTTTGGGAAGTGCATCAATGATGGCAAGTACAACAGAACAATTATGAGCAGCTTTTTCCCCTCATCATGCCTAACACACTTACCCCAGCATGTTTTTCTATGGTCAGCCACAGCTGGGTCATTTGGTCCTGGAAGATGTGTTAGGAAGATCACATCCTCTGGGAGCAGGCTTTGCTGTATGCATTCCTTGTACCTGTGTGCAGAGAAGCTTATCTCCATGGTTAGGAAAAGGAAGTGAGGCAGGTGAAGCCCTAAAACTGAGCTGGTAGCTGAAGGAATGCTTGTCCTGCTACTGGCTCAGGTACAGTGGCTGTCCCAGAATTCCTCCAGTTGTTGGCTTAAGTCAGTCTTAGTGGTTTAGTAAAGCCACTGTGGGGACACAGTACCTGGGGCTCAGCTGTCAGTGGGAGACCAATTCCTAATCCTGGAATGATCCAAGAAGTATCAAGAGCAAGATCTGTAGATTAGATTGGCCATAGGTTTCCCTGATCGGGAGATCCCAAGGGAAGCAGCAATCAAACCTTCCCCTCAAGATATAGTTATTCCCTTCTTGAACTTGAAGGTAGACATTGAGTGGCTGTCTAGCCCCAGGGACATGTTCTTTGGAACACACCCTGTCTAATTTCTTCAGTCTCTGTCTTTGCACTACCACAAAGAGAACAGTGAATGGCCATAGTAACCTTGAGACATTCAGCATCTTTGTTCCAGCTGCCATTCTGCTTGTTTCGTCACACCTGGTTCTCTGGGGAGCTCTGCAATGTAGGAAAGGGCACTTTTGTGTCAACGGTCCTTTCCAAATCAGTTCTGTACTAAGACAATGCCTGATAAAATTCCCACAGCATTCAGTAATCCATCAGATTCCATAAGAGATTCTGTAAGAGAAAGAAACTATTGTTGCTCTGAACTTGAACAGGAAATGATGACTTTGTTTGTTTGTTTGTTTGTTTGGACTGCTTGTATGCCACCCCATTCGCATAAGCCTCGGGGCGGCTTCCAACAAATAAATAGTAATATACAACAATATAAAAATTGGATACATCCAGGCAAGAAATAAAAGCAATAAATAATTTAACAGTTAATTAAAATAACATTTAAATAAAAAGGTCTTGGCCTGGTGCCGAAAAGCAAATAACGACGGCGCCCGGCAGACCTCTCTGGGGAGCGCATTCCATAGGTGGGGCGCCACCGCAGAGAAGGCCCTCCTCTGGGTACTCACCCTCCTAATATCCTTCACGGAGGGTTCCCGGAGAAGGGCTTCTGCCGCCTATCTTAGAGGGCAGGAGGGCATATATGGACGTAGGTGCTCCTTCAGGTACCCAGGTCCCAAGCCGTTTAGGGCTTTATAGGTAAGCACCAGCACCTTGAATTGGGCCAGGACTTCAATAGAGAGCCAGTGAAGCTGACAAAGGACTGGGGTTATATGAGAACAATGCCTAGTCCCCATCAGCTACCTGGCAGCTCTATTTTGCACCATCTGAAGTATCCGGACCATCTTCAGGGGCAGTCCCACGTAGAGCGCGTAGAGATAAAGCTATGGTTTTCATGAAGTCCTGAGGAGGCCACTCAAAAATAATCCATTGTTGTTATTAAAATCACCCAGGGGGAGCATGGGATTTTCCAATACCACACCTGAGACCAGTTTTGGAAGAAGAAGAATGATGGGCAACATTGTGGCTGGTATCCCAGTTGACTTCTTAATCTTTATGTGAGACCCAATTTTAGATACAAGTATTCAAACCCAGCACAGAATGAACTGGTACCCTGGAAATTGATTCCTTGTCAATTATAGGAAGACCATTTTCCTGGCCCTTTAGGTTATACTGGTACTGTGCTACCTTTTCAGCTTGATAAAGTTGGGGTATTTACGATTTCAACAACTGAGGTCTTTCTGATACAGTACAGATTGGTCCCTTCATCCATGATAAAATTGTGGATAATAGATATTTTATTAGGGATAGACCAGGCAACAGTTTTCAAATGAAACACTAGGAGATCAGAGTACAAGTGGATATGGTCTTTTCTCAATCCCTTTGTAACCCGGGCAAAACCCCAACCCATGCCTGGAAAACCTGGGAGTATATGGAATTTTCCCTTGACCTATGTCAGTAGTGCTTTATGTAATCCTTGGAGATGCCAGAGATAAAGTGATGGATCCAGTGTCATCCTTCTATGAATGTCCTCATGCCCATTATGCCCTCTTTCTAGTTTTCAGTCATACTCCTCTCTAACACTTGACACAATTCCACAGGGCCCTCAACCTTCTATGTAGCATTTTGAAGGCAATGGAGGAGCTGCCACAGGGAGGAGAGGATACAGAAGTGAGTCCATCTCAAGATCTTTAGAACTGTCTTGATGGTTGCTATTTTAAGGGCTGTTGTTGTTGTTAGTCGCGAAGTCATGTCCGACCCATCGCGATCCCATGGACAACACTCCTCCAGGCCTCCCTGTCCTTCACCATCCCCCGGAGTCCACCTAAGCTCATGCCAACTGCTTCAGTGACTCCATCTAGCCACCTCATCCTCTGCCATCCCCTTCTTCTTTTGCCATCTATTGTTCCCAGCAGGAGTACAGCTAGACTATTATTTCCAAGAAAGACCGGCTGTCTAGCTCTGGAAGTTCATCATCACATAATAAAGGAAACATATATCCCTTGAAATTTCTCCTCAAGACTTGATACTTCAAAGTAGTTCGTCCAACTCAGTAAGTACTTCACTTACACAGGTTCATATCATGACATGCTGAACTGCAGCTTAACGCCATCTTTAGGTTGCAAACTGGAGAACTTCTTCCTAGGAAACCTTCTGTATGCTTTTCATTCATTGCTTTCTACACCCTTCCATTCAGTATGTTCTGTTTTCAGGGCCCCATCTATAAATGTGTACCACATTACCATTTGTTAAATCCTATTCTGGATAAATCTGCTGCTTTCAATTGATTTTATTCATAGCTCTTGCATGCAACAGCAACCCTGCATCAAAGAATATATAAAATTTTAATGGAAATTCAAAAACAACCCCACAGCTCCAATGTTTTAAATCTCTCTAGCTGTAGATCTTTGCTTATCTTTTCATATTTAAAGGTCAAGGAAAAGGTGGTATGGCCTGGATCTCTGGTGTGTGGGGTTTTCATTATGTAGACATTGGCAAAGGCTTAGAGGGAGAGAAAGAAATAGGAAAGTAATTAAATAAAAGTGAGAAGAGTCAATAGAAGTATTGATGAGTCCGAAGCGCTGCAACTTCAGAGTAGAATGAGTGACTCTGTGGAGAAGAAATGGTTAGTGAACAACTGCTGGGAATGTAAATACAAAGACCTACTGAAACTGGCAAGCCAAACCCAGCAATGCTTGGCAAAAGAGCTTTCCAAAGCCAGCTTGCCCATGAGTGTGTGAGCAGAGGGACTGCCAAACACTGGGCACTGGGCAGGCTTCACCATGCAGCTGGTGATCAAACTGTTTCGATCCACCTTACGTTGACCTGTCAAATTGGCACACTGTGATCCTTCAGCATGGAGGCACAGCAAAATAGGAAAGACACCAGTAGGCCAGTTGTGACGCCGGTAGACAGAATGAGGTCTTCTGATAGTAGACACAAATGCTAGCACCTGTCATGAGTATCCAGCACCATCCTTCGAGTTGTTATTACAGGAAAGTGCTCTTTAATGCATATTGATCATTGCGGCCATTCATTATCCTTCATGCATCTCTTTCAGCTTACAGTTTTGTAACAAAATAGCATTATGTGTAAGAATGTATGGGGAACTCATTTTCTTTTGATAAGGATTTGCCCAGTGCACACTGTCCAGTCTGAGTATGGATGGAGGTGGAATCTGCAGTTGAAATCAGTAAATGTCCAAGCTTGCAATGTGATGTGTTGACCACAACAATTGCATTCAGCAACACATGCACATCTGAGCATTGTACATTGCAATTGTGTGTGTGTGTGTTTGTCTAATGTACACACATATGCTTTCATGGGTGGAAGTAGAATGTATTAATGTACAGATGTGTACATTGTGAAAAATACACACAGATTTCCATGTAAGGAGCATGTGAAGCATGCAATCTGATATGGGTTTAAGTTGAAATGGACTTCGCAAACTTCAGCAAGTTCAACTTTTGCTGCTTCTCAGCCTTAAGTATTATCGTTAGCAATGTCCTAGAATTTTGTTTCTCTTCATTAAGCATCAGAATGGGTCCCTTTTGCAACTGGAGCACCACCTGTACTGCATTCCTTGGCCAAAGCTTACTTATTTCTGAGCTTCTGTTCATGTTTGAACAATGTATTTGCTAGAAAACTGGGCCACTTTAAAATGTGCATGGGGAAAATACACATTTCCACACTTTGGTCAACAGGAGGAAATTATGCATTTGAACTTGGGACATACCAGGGATGGAGAGAAGGCAAACAAAATGTGCTTACAAGAACAAGACAAAATGTACTTCAAGCTGGAAAATGGAGAACCTCAACAAGCTTCAGACTTCCTGATTCTCCCAACTTTTCTTATCGTTATTAAGTACAACATTTTGAAACAGTACCATCTGTAGTTCTGTATAGTATCTAGAATGCCACCTCCCACCCATAAAGGCCCAGCCCTTCATATTTGTGAAACTAAGACAGGGCTGATTTAAATTTTCTTTGAGCAGTTTTGCCTGCACAAAAATGTGCATATTAAGTGTTCTGTTTATTATATAGAAAATCTATTAAATGCACATGCTGAGCTGAAGCTGGCAGAGTGGAAAGAATGGCAGGGATGACTTTCCTTTGTTGATGATTTAACTTGGAGTCTGGTGTTGAGCAGGGATTGATCTCAATGGCTCCCTTGGCCCCTCCAACTCTACTGTTCTATGATTCCATGATTTCCACCATCCTCCAATCGTTGCTTTCTTTCTAAGCAGGGTTTCAGTCCATCTAATGGCTTTTCAACCTATCCTTTCTTCAAGGGGAAAGGAAAAGCGGGTGAAACAGGCAGATAATAAATTGTACCTTGTCTTGTTCAGGAATGGAATAGAAAATAGAAGTGCCACGAGCATACTTCCCTTATAAAATTCCTTGGTGTGACCACACTTAGAATATTGTGAACAGTTCCGGTTGCCTTACCTGAAAAAGGACGTTAATGAGTTAGAAAAGGTACAGAAGGTCAATGAAGATGTTTAGGGGGCTAACACAGCTCTCCTGTGTTGACTAGAGCAACTGGGGGTTTTTGGCTTAGAAAAAAGGAAAGCAAGGGGAGACATGAGAGACACAATGTGGAGAAAGCAAAAAAGGAGTCATTTTTCTCCCTTTCCCATAACCCTAGAAGCTGAAGTCATGGAATTCACTGCCAAATGGTGGAATTCACTGCCACAGGAAGTGGTGATGGCCACCAATCTGGATGACTTTCAAAAAGAATTGGACAGATTCATGGAGAAGGGGGACAGCAGTGACTACTAGCCTTGCTGGCTATGTGCGTCCTCCTTTACTAGTTGATGAGGAGCTTGGTCAGGTGGAGGTCTTATGCCCATCCTGCTTGAGGGACCCTGTGGACAGCTGGCCTGCTACCATGTGCATGGAGTGCTAGGCTAGGTGGACCATTGGTCTGATCCGACATGGCTTTTCTTGGGCTCTTATGTTCTTAGTCTGTACCTTTCCCTGCCCACCAAGTGCCCCCTTTTCCCTACCTCTGAGATTGATCTTCTGATCTGGGGAGAAGCAACCAGCGTAACTCTCTCCATACTGGCTTGGAGGACACAGAGCCAGGAGATCCAGCTCTCATTTCCTGAGCCACCAGATGGAATCCAAGTCATCCTACGGTCTGGGAACTATAGGACTGGTTTTTGAGACTGGAAGCCTGGCTTCACTGACTAGGGAATAAGCCCCATGACGCACAGTGGGGCTAACATTTCTGCAGACATGTCCATAATGCTTCTGCTTCTGTTTTTAAGCAGCTCGGTATGCCTTATAACACTTTAGATTCAAAACGAGGGATAGGCCCACACTCTCCAAAGCTGATGGCCTCTGGTTAAATGAGGAAAGGATCCTCACAATTAGTACCATCCCTGGGATAAACATACATTGTCTTCTGATTCCCTTTTGGGGTCACTCCCAAAGAGCAACCAAATTAAGCCATAGGGCCTCTGTTTCCTTTTGCAACTTCGCCTTTTCCACGTGGCAGCATCTTGAATATGGTGAAACTGAGCATAATGGCATTTTTGACAGCACCTCAGAACGCCATTTCATGCAAATCCCCCTGCACTTATTGATAAAGTACTAGCGTAAACTTTCTAAATTCCTAATGAGATGAGACAGCAGCGCTGGCATTTGAAGGATGAATACACTCCAATTTGTAGCGTGTGCTTTTTGAAACTGCGGTCTTAACTCTGGTGCTATCACTGCGGGGGTTCGCACAGCATGCAGCTAATAAGCAGATTTATCTTGAAGGCCCAGTCCTCACCGTGTGCATCTGTTCTTAAGCAGATGAATTCACATATGCATACACCAGCAAAGTGCGCCTTATCATCCCAATCGAATCCCAAGTACGTAAGAGACTGAATATTTTTTACAAAGAAGGAAAGAAAAGAAAATTCTGATAATACAGGTAAAGATAACCTTCTATTTGAGTCTTGGTACAATAAAGGTTTGAGACCTTATTTCAAAGATCCCGACCGTCGAAGCTATAAATGCTAGGCAATTACATTAATAAAAGCGAAGGCTGTGATGAAATGTGGCAGTGTGGCATATGCTGTCCGGGATACTTTATTTCCTTTCCCCTCCCACCTGCTTCCCATTCCTGCCCTCAGCAGGCAATCAGCGTTCTGTGTCCATCAAGAATGCAGCTGTTTTGGGGAATTCTGCTCTCTAAGGAGTTTTCCCGAATAGTTTTGGCACCTCTGCAAACCCTGAAGCTGCAAGATGACATGACTTCATACCTCCATCAGAGCTGGTAGCTGCATTGTTACCTTTTGGCTTGGACCTAGACTTAAGGAACAGAACCACCAAAATCAGGATGACTAATCTGACCCATTCATTTCAACCGCTGAATTCTTAACATGTCTAAGTTTGCAGTCATATACACATTTACCTGGAAGAAAGAACCAATGAGCTCAATGGGACTTCCTTCCCAGTATGAATTTTTATATTCATAAATAAAGGATAAAATTAATTTTATTATTCTTATTGAAAAATAAAACTGTGCACAGTTTATGAAAAATTTATTCCAAGCTGCTGTACCTATGTGGCAATTTGATCAGTGGCCTGGGGTTGTTTTATTACTGTTGCTTATCACCTAATTATGATTGTTTTATTGTGTTATTGTTATTTTTATTTTTTGCTTATGTTTTAATCTTGTAAACCACCCAGGGAGCCTTTGGGCTATTGGGTGATGTAAAAATGTAAATAATAATAATGATGATGATTAGATTTGGAAACAGAATGTATGGATTTTATTAAATCTCTTCTGCCTGTGTTGCATGGAGACTTTCACTGTATCATCCACTGACAGTCAGTTTCTTTGTAAAAGAATTTCATCGTTTGCCAGTGCAAACTTATGCTATATGACCCAAAAGGGGAAACATTGTCCACAAATCCACATGACTTAGATAGAACTAGATTCACAGAAATCCACACTCATTTGAATCTATTGTGGAGTTCGAAAATGTAGGAAGGGCTGATGTTGTCCCCATCTTCAAGAAAGGGAAAAAATGTGAACCTGGGAACTACACACGAGTCAGTCTGACATCAGACCTTGGAAAATGTATGGAGTAAATTATTAAAATAAGAAAAACCAATCTGTAAGCACCTCAAAGAAAATACAGTGATTATTAGAAGCCAACATGGATTTCTCAAGAATAAATCCTGCCGGACTAATCTCATTTTTTGACTGCGTAACCTCCCAAATGGTCAGTGGAAATACCAAATGGACAATGGAAAGAATCTATCTTGACTTTAGCAAAGCTTTTGATATAGTGGCCTACAACATCTTGATGAACAAACTAGCAAAAAGTGGACTAGATAGAACAACTCTTAGGTGGATCCACAACTGTCTACAAAATGGGATTCAAAGTGCTCACCAATTGCAGCTTCTCAAACTGGAGAGAGGTTACAAGCGGGGTGTGACAGGATTCAGTCCTGGGCCCAGTGCTCTTCAACATCTCTATGAATGATCTAGACAAGGAAATACAGGGCATTATGGTATAACTTGGTGTGCTACATCAGCAGGGGCTTGGACCCAATGGCCTTCTTGGCCCATTCCAGCTCTATTATTCTATGAAACCCATACAGTAGTAGATTTGTATAGGACTGCACTACCATGTTGCAATCCTTTGCACATTTACCTGACTCCAATCCATTTAATGTAGCATTCAGTGATGATTACCATGTTGGAGTCAGCCATCAGAGATATCTCACTGTGGCAAAAACTTTTCCATACAGTGAAATGCACTCAAATGCACTACTTTCTAATGGAACTTTCTTATACTTGGCTAATAAAAATACATGAAATGACCCTGAAATTCCATTCAGAATCAAGTACAGATAGCCATGGAGACCTAAAACCTTCTCAATATTAAGCCTGAATGAACTAATGACACAATCAGCAGATTCACATGATGAATCTGCTGCAGAATAGCAACACTTTAAACGCCAGGTAAGGGTTGAATATTTTAGTGTTCTATCTAAAAGGCTCTCTGCACAAACAGAACTAGCATGTTAAAAAAGGGCTCTAATCTAGCCTTCTCTCTGATGTAAATTACTATAAGCAAATAGATTTTTATATAGTATTACATTTATATTTAGAAATTGGTCTTGTATCTTTTTGCCCACCACTTAGAGAGCCCTGTCAGGTTATTCAGGGGTCTATAAATTTAAAAATAAATAAAGTTTTTTACTGCAGAGATGTAAGTCCTGGCATTGATCATATGTCTCAGCACTGAGCTGAACTGCAGTTTTGAACTGGACTGACCCATTTATGTATTCATTAGATTTATAACCCACCATTTTTTTTCTTTTAAAGAAAAAACTGCTTATATCATTCTCAAAACTGCTTATATCATTCTCTTCCTGCTGTCAAGCTTATTCCCACAACAATAACCCTGTAAGGAAGGTTGGGCTGAGAGTCTGTGACTGGTCCAGAGTTACCCATTGAGCTCCATGGCTGAGTGGGGACTAGAATCCAGATTGCCTGGACTGTAGCTTCAGGTTCTTAACTACTATACCTCACTGGCTCTTATACCAACTGATGAACGCAAAGGAAAATTAACGTTACTGTCATGGGAACTCTGCTGGCTTAGGAAAAACTATGCTTCCCAAAGGGCTCTGAGAGGTTTTTCTCATGCTGCCAAAGAGAAAGAGATATGCTTTCCTTTCTTTCTCTCTGCCAAAGCATCACTACTGATGCCATCTGGTAACTAGTGTTTAAAGTTAGCTTAGTTAGCAGGCATGGGGAAATAGATTGAGATCAAGTGTATTTTGTACTTAATTGCATTTCCTAAAACAAATAGGCTTAGAAATAAGCCACACTATTTCTCAAGTTTTGGGGAAGTAATCTCATTATGGCTTGATCTGTGACAAGATGTCCATTCCTACGCTTGATACTTTCAAACATCAATCTGCATTCCAGTACAGTGATCAACGTGTCTAAAGCATCATCTTGCTAACACCTTGAAGTTAGCCTAATTGAACTCAATGGAGTCGACGTCCCAGTAAACCTATATAGGTTTGTACTATAAATAATAATTTATCATGTTTTAGAATTACTTGTTTTGCATTTCAGAGGCAGAGTAAAATGAAAGAGATCATAAATGAGTGCTCTCTCCTTCAAAAAGGGGAGTGACTAACAGGTGGGTGAAAATAAAGGCATAATAAAGGTGTGATCACCTCTAAAAGAAATAATCTTATTGCTTTGGCCACTGGAAAGGGACAATTATGCAATTTTAGCATGTGCAGGGAGATGGCATTTGTTTTGTCTTTGTTACCTTGTAGGCATCATTATGCAGAGTTCCTGCTGAATGAGGGCACTCAAGGAGATAATAAGTGTAGATTCAAGGAGCTGGAACATTTTTGAGCCAGTTTCTGTTTGAGCAACTTGTTTCCCTGCTTCACTTAGCAGTAACAGCATTCAGAGTGCACTTACCCCTATAGTCTGAGCAGTTCATTTTTCACACACAGAGACACAGATGATCAATAATATAGAAAGACATCAGGTTTTTCTTTTTAAAAATAGTTCTATTTCTGCACTAATACACTATACATTTGCAGCAGTCAACTGCAAGCCAATTTGTAATATAGACATTAATGTTATTTCAATGCAATAGAAACTATAGACCAGGTAATAACATAAAAAAGAGCAAGGTTAAAAATAAACAAGACAAATTGGAAATTAACAGGCAAAGAAATGGAACGAATACTGTCCCTTGAGTTCAATATCTGTTGGCAAAGTAAGTAAATACAGGTCTCTAATTTAGTAAGGAAGTAAGATCAGGAACTGTGCATTACTTATACTTCCTGGTTCCTTGTATCAGATAACATCCAAATGCTAACACTTTGTCTCATCTTACAACATTGAATAATACTTTCTCATTTTCAGAATTAAATGTGCTGAGATACTACTTCCCCAATAGCAAGAAAGATGAGATTTGGTACACTTACCTGCCTAGACACTTTCAGTACTAGAAAAAATAATGCTAGGGATGGTAACACTTGAAAACATGGATATGTAGATGGTAGACCATCTGATGGTTTGGACTTCAAATTGCAGAAGCATTTGCCAGTTAAGAATGCTGGAGTTGAAGCAGAAGATAGACAGGGTCAGACCTGGTTGAAATCTCAAAGCGTGACTTAATGTTTTGAACCACCCAGTGAGCTACGGGCAGTATATAAATGTAATGTCATAGTAATGTAATGTCATAACAACTCAACAACAACCACACTGTGGGGAGATCTACTGTCTCCCCTGCTTTAGATTATGGGCAGATTCACACAACATGACAAGGCTCAGTGGTTTTCTGCCATTATCAGTCTGTTGTCTGAACTCCATTGCAGTATTTTAGCACTGCATCTTTGGTCTTTACAAATCACAGACAAAAACAATGGTCTGTTTTATGATTTCTCAATACCATAATGGCTTTCTGTGTCATCCAAACCCAGAAAACACAAATCATCATGGTACAAAGGCCAGAAATCAATCAATCTCTCTCTCTCTCTCTCTCTCTCTCTCTCTCTCTCTCTCTCTCTCTCTCTCTCTCTCTCTCAGAACTGAGACAGTGCACTGCCACTCCTGCCAAGTAGCTAGCCAAAGAGCACTGTAGCAGCTGCCAACGGCCTCCTGCTTTGCCCACCTCCTGCCCTAAAGTTCTGTTTTGGGACAGAAGGAGGCGATCAGCTGGGCTGCACTGCAGAAGGAGCAGCACAACTCAGCTGATTCCTGGATGATCCCACCCAGGCCCCCTTGTATCTGAGGGAATCCCCTCCTGCACACAAGCTGAGAGGTGGTGCCCAGTCAGGGGCTGTGCTGCTCAGCAAATACCCCTACTCTCCCCCATTCTGGCCCCTCTTGCCAGAGAGCCTCTGCAGGCACCAGGGTGGAAGTGGGAGCAAGAAAGGAGGGTCAGCAGAACCTCTGCTTTGTCACTGCACTTGCCAGAAAGGGGTCCCCAACCGGGCACCACCGCCCAGCTGCTCCTCCCCTCCCCTGCTCCTGTGTGTGGGAGGCATCCCTCAGATGCGTGCAGAAGGCACTGCCACTGCTGCTTTCCATAGTGCTGTCCAGCTGATTTCTCCCTCCTTTGGTGGGCATGGGTCAGGCGGACGGCCTCCATCCCAACTGCTCTAGCAACCCTCTCCAAAACAGGAGACAATGGTGCCTTATCAGCACCCTTGTCCTCTTTTGCTCTCTTTTGTTCTCAAAGCATGAGCCCTGGTGGTGCAGCAGAGACCTCTTGACAGATGTAGTGAGCCCAACTTGGCTTGCCATCATGACTGTCAAAGAAAGCAGCCTTGTTTTTCCCTTTGGGGACTCCTCAGACTCACCTAGAGGACTGACAGGGAAGGTGATTGTGGGAAGGAAGAGAATTACCTCCATGACCCTGAATGTCTATCAAGGGCGCCATAAACTGTGGCCACCTCACAAAGTTGCTCATCATGATATGTGAACCCCATATGTGTCGATTGCTCCAGCCATTCAGCTGGAAAGTAACGAGGTGTGCATGTGTTTCAATTCCATCCAGATATAGTACCTGACACACTTGTTTTGATTTTGTTCCAAAATAGTCGATATTAAGAGTTCCTATCACAATGTGGCCTGTGGTTTCAGGACTTGGAAATCTTTCGGCGGAATCTGATGGAAAACCTCCAGTTGAATAAACTCAGAAGGTTCTTGTTTTTAATGTACACTCTAAACGGCCTCACATGCTGAATATTGACATGTGTGTGCCTCTCCAGAAACTATATGCATGCCCAAATATTTTCCTTCCTTTTTCCCATTCATGACTGATATTCTCTCACTTTTGCTTGCCTAGAAAAAAATTCCAGTTGCTTCCATTTCATGGCACTCTGTAGAAGAAGGTTCACAAGGGTGGGAGATACTAAGCCTTGTTTGAGTTAAGCTCGCAGCAAAATTCAGCCACCTGGAAAGTGAGACAGCCAGTCCTGTTGTTGTGCTTGCCATTACTACAGCTTCTGCTCTTTAACAGAGAAAGGAAATGTGGTGATAAAAGCCAATCTTGTCCTGGTCCACATACCTTTGATCCAGGGTGGGAAAACCTTTATTTGTTGAGGGTTGCATTTTTTAATCTTTCAAGATCTACATGCAAGTAGTGGGCAGGCTCATGGCTAAAAGTGGGCAATGCCGGTGGCAACACTTCATCTTGGGGCACCACTTCTCTCTCTCTCTTGAGGACCCCCCCCCTCCAAACTCCTTTTCACTATGTCTCTCTGCTTGCCTCACAGATTGCCAGTAGAGAGAGAGAAAGCTATTGATGATCTGACTTGATTATCTACAAAATGTTCATCTGCTTCCATTCCTCCATCCAGTTCAGCTTTCTCCCATTTGTTCTCCTCCCCACGATCTCTATTCATGGTTTTCAGAATGATCCCTCTTCCAGCACTCCTTCCATGGATTCTTCCCACTGGAGCAAAAAAGGAACAGGACCACATGAAACTGGGGTAAGGACTACATGCAGCCTTCCAGCTATAGCTGGTCCAGCCATGGTGATCAAGGAGATGTCAGGAGACAATGAGGCAGAGTGATTCCTGGTACAGTGGAGCCAGAGTTCTTAGGGATCAGTACCTGCATCTTTTGGAGTAGGGATCCTGAGATTCTGCCACCCACCCCAGAATTTCTGGCTCCCTCTGTGCATAGCTACAAATTTCACAGTAGCTGAGGGTGACATTAATTTTTCCCAGCAACAATTTATTGCTTCCTGTTAAATGGATAATGAAGGTTCATTAGCTTTACAAAATACCTGTTCCTGGTAGAGATAAAAGCTGCTGGAAGTGGTTTATTCATATGGATTGTGAGCAAGTCTTGTGGTAACAGCACATTAAAACTTCTCTGATCCATTGATTCCAGCAGAGATACAATGGCTAAAAATATGCTTTAACTAAGCAGATTAGCAAGCAAAGTTGTCCTAGTTATAATGCTCAAACCTGGTTATAATGCTCAAAAATTAGGGAATTGCTCATTCATTGTGAATGTCCTCCAACTTCACTTATCTGACACAAAGCAGGTAAATAGCCCTCCCATGGTTTGTCTGAGCCAAATGCACAGGAAGAGCAATGCCCATGGCTGCCAAGTCCTTCTCCAGTATTTCTCCTTGATTTCTTTTCTCAGAAAGATACTAACTCCTTCTCCAGCCTTGGACAGTCACCTTTTCTGAAGCCTCTTCAAAGCTTACTCTTAAAGGGTCAATGCAGGAAGGGAAGCTCCATCGTTCCCCACTAAACTCAATAGTTTCTGACAAGAATATAGAAGAGCAGCCATATAGAAGAGCACAGTCTTCTTCCTTGTCTCTCCACCTCCTACTTATCTGTATCTTTAACTCTCCCCTTCCCTTTAAGCAGATCCTTCCTTGTTTTGCTCCTACCTCTTCTTCAATGCTTCCCTCTTTCAGGTTCACCCAGTTGAGGCCATCAACATGAGCATTGAGTGTGCGTCAGTCCATGCTGACATTTGCCCACTCACAGCTGCTCTGGTACAGCAAGCCCAGTGGTTGGAAGGCTGCCCTGCTGACCAGACATGCTAAGGAATGGTGAACCTTCTGATCCTGCACATGGATCAAAAGAACTGCCTGCCACTTTGGACTCTCCTTGGCGGTTTGGCTATGAAGGCTGACAGGATGAGTACCTGCACTTCAAAACTGGGAGTAAGCCCAGTATCTAGTGCTTGGGCTGACTGGCCAATTGGATTTGTGACCAGAGCTAGAGAATAACCTCAAAATCAGATTCTGCTCCCTGAAACAAAGAGAGCAGGTATTCCAAACAAACAAGCAAGCGAGAATAAAGGAGCAAGGTAATATTTGTATGTTCCACTAGACCCTAGTGTTTAAACAAGTCCGGGTCAGAGGCAAAAGTGTGCTGAGCTAATTATTCAGGTCAGAGCTACCAAACTTTCTCAAGACTTGTGCTGAGTGTGCCCTGACAAGCCGTTTCCACAGCAATTAACCTCCTTTATTTAATTAAAACACCAAAGGGGAATCACTTAATGGATACAAAGTGTCTTGAATGGATGAAGCTTTTCCCACAGTAGTCGTAGAGATAGAAGGGGGAAGTGTTTGTGGCTGTTTCACGTGCACGGTTGTTCCAAGGAGCAGTTTGGAACAGCTCTGCTCATTTTAGTGAGGCTGCAGTTCAAAGAATATATGGAGCCAAAGTCATCTTTGAAAAGTTTTAATTTTCTTTATACAATTTTTACATTTTTTACTCTTTATACTTTCTTGTATAAGCCAATATATGTATCAGACAACAAGGTTAAAACTCTACTCTTCTCCCAGGCATAAAATAGCATCTGATGGTCTTTTTAATGCATCGGTTGATTTGTTTATGGTAGGCATGTTGTAGTTATTTTATGGGGTACTTGCGTTTTACTGGATCATTATTTTAAATGTTTTGTTTCAGTTTTGCTGCAAGTTGCTTTTAGTCTATTTTGGAAAAGCCAGATATGAAAGAACAGCAGATATGTATCTACTCCTTATTAAAATGTCCCACCCCAATTACCAACTAAAACGAGACCTTCGGCTTAAAGGATATCTCTGTTTGTTTGTTGTGTGTGAATATACCATACCTCAGGACAGAATTCCACTGCTGCTTCCCATATACTTGCTCAGCCCCATGAATGAATCAAGAACACACACACACAAAGCAATATCCAGTTGAACAGTTACGTCCCAGAAATACCAAGATAATATTTTGATTCTTGCCCTGTATGCTTGCAACTGAATTATCTATTTGTAAGTGGTGGGTGTGAACGGGGAAACATGCTTTCATGGTTTCCAGAGCTTCACTGCCTCAGCAGGACCCAGTTCTGCTGGTCTTCCTTGGCAGATGGATCTGGGAGCTGCCTGCCATTTTTATTACCACAGTGTGTCTGGTTCACATGTAATGACAACCTAGAGTATGGGTTGTGTATCAGCTATCATGAATCATAGGTAGTTGTTGAATCATGGGTCATTGCTATGTACAAACTGTGCTCCATGACTTGAGTATAGGTTGCTAACTATGAACTGTCCAGAAAGGGAACTCATGGTTTGTTACTGAGTTGTGAAAACTCCAGATGGTTTCTGGTTACTAACCCATTCTTAAACCATAGCTCAGTGCTTGCATTAGATGGCAAGCAACAGTTTACCAACAACCCATGCCCAGTTTGGGTTGTAGTTGTGAATGAATTGGTCATATTATTTTGTGTTGTTGAATTGTTGTGAGTCATCCTGAGTTGCACGAAGGCAATGGAAGCATAGCATTCAAATCTCTACAGAAAGATAAAAGAGACAAGAAAGATAAAAGGTTGGTTACTTGCTTCTGAACCACATCACAGCTACTGCATAGTGCTATCCATACCCTCTCCAAGAACAGATGAGCATCCCAATGTAAAGCAACAGCACATAAGTGCTGAAGAAGGTTTACCAGGTTTACCTACCTCAAACTCAGAAATGTTCTTGGGAAAAAGGAGCAAGTATTGTAATGTGATATTTGAAGCAGGGTGATCTGAAAATGTCTTCTGCAACCAAGGAGTGTCCAGGTGTCTTGGACAGCAAGCCCCATCAGCCTGACACAAACTTGCTGGCCCTGGTTGATAGAAACCACAGAAACATCTGGCAAACGCAGAAGTGAGGAAGACCACTTCAAATTTTTCTGCTATTTCAATTAAATCTATGTTTATCTTCATTGTGCAGCTTGGGATATGAAAAGCAAGTAAACATAAAAAAGAAAAGAGCTAAGTTACTGAAGTGTTTTAAGTCTTTTCAAAATGCACAGTACCCTATTTATGGTTTCTTTTCTATTTTCTTTTTCCCCAGATTCCAAGCTCTGCAACCTTGCCAGTAGGAATGAAAATATACTCACTTTTCTGCATGGGTGTCACTCATTAACACATGTGGATTTCTCGGGACCTTTGGGGGTCATGCTTGCCTTTTCAATTACCATCATCTGCAATCTCCCCCTTACATGTGGGGGCAGGGAAATGAGTCAGGCAAAATCACCTACTGAATGTAGATAGTACATTCTCCTTCAAAGCTCTCTCTCTTTCCAGACCTGCCTGAACTGTCCTCTATGAATGCACGGTTGGTATCACAAAGAAAGCTTGAGGGATTGATTAGAATCCAGAAGACATCAGTTCCACTCCATGATTGCCCCAAAACACAGTGGGTTCCGCTGCACATTAATTTGACTGGAATTTCAGATTTCAGTAGGTTAGTGATGCTTTACATCAATGCATTGTCATTAATTATATATATATCTATATCTATATCTGTACACACACACACACACACACAGAGGTGTGTGTGGGGGGGGGCAAACCCACCACCAAAACAAAATTACACTTCCATAGGAAGATTTAAAAAAAGCAGGGAAGGAGACAAAATTCTAACAAATCTTACAACAGCAAAACTCGGTAAACTCACAGCTAAGTGGCTTCTGCATCCAACTGTGATATCTCAATGGGACCTCTATCCCCACAGATTTCCTCTTCTTGGCTCTGCACCCTAATGTGGTGAAGGAGTTTGAGAGTGTCAGAGAAGCTGAGAGCAATGCCACCAGGAGCCAAATTGTTTCACTAGGTGGGTCTCCTAGCAGAGTCACCCAAGGCAGAATGGTTAAGCTGGAGACACCAGGCTAAGATGCATCCACCCTGTTCAGAAGTAATGGTCACATCCGCAGAAGATAATGGATCTATCTAATGGTGACAGGGGTAGAGAAACTCCTGAAGGGCAGCGATAGTAGTTGAAGGTGATTCTGGTGGAAGATCTGTCACAGACAATGGCAATAATGCTGAAGCTCAGTTTGTGGTCCTTCAAATATGGCAAGAGATCATGGGAGTTGTAATACAAAACAAATTGACTAGACATGACATATGTGAAAACATTTCATCAAGCCTTTGGTTATCTTTGGTGATGCTATTGCTTTGATCTTACTGATCCCATCTATTTGTTATGTTTTTAATTCATTTATTTTAAGACTTTTGGAGAAGTGGTACTGGGAATAATCCATGTGTTAGGATAAAGCATTTGGTATTATCTAGAAAATGTATATAGGCATATTTAGAGGATTCTGACTGAAGAGAAGAGTTTAAACTAAGTTTGTTTTCTGTTTGCTTTTTTAAAACTATGGTGAAATGCAAAAGTGACAGTCATCCTTAAGACACCTAAGGATTTATGTTTCATCTAATTCAAGGTTAGTTTTTCAGTTGTTTGTAAGAGGTTCAAGATTCCACCCATAAAATTTGCATGGAGATTGTGATGGCTCTGTATCCTTCAACAATGTGTTTGAAAATTGGAAATAACACTAATTCAATAGTACCTATTAGACATGTGTGAATGCACATGGTTCCTCAATTTTGGAACAAAATAAATAATTCATATGACTGTCAACTACAATAGGAAATTCACAATGGGAAAAGATAGCTCGGATTTTATGCCCCATTTGGTTAGCAAGTCGAAAATCAGTTGTTGTAGGGAATGGACAGGATTTGTTTTAAAATATTTGATCCGCTTCCAAACCTTTTCAAGGCAGGATTGGTTTGGCAACACAGACAATGGCACCATGAAACTGCCAAGAGTCATTTGACTATTCCCCCATGTGCTTAATTATGTTTCTCTTCTGAAAGTCTAAACCCACTGCTTAATTCCCTAGCCTTTTTAATTTGAAAAGTGAAAGGTTTACAAAATAGATGTTAAAAATAGATGTTAATTAAAAGTCAGCAATGTCACAATTAGTAAGGGCTGGTTCACACAT